>NC_081529.1:4500277-4835277 GCF_030273125.1 Centropristis striata
CAGGAAAAAAAAAGAGATAAAATAATAAAAAGCACAAGTCAAACATTGTGTAGTTTGTTACCTTACTTAAGTAGAAATTTTGGGTATCTGTACTTTACTGGAGTAATTATTTTTCGGCTTACTTTTTACTTCTACTCCTGACATTTCAAGCAATTATCTGTACTTTCTACTTCTTACATTTTAAAAATAGCCTCGTTACTCCTGTTTCATTTCGGCTTGTTTTCATTACAGATTTTCATTGTCCAAAAATAACAGGCCGCTACACATGATCCAATTAGAAAATAGCATTGTTGTATCCAGGTAAATATCTGACACAACACCACCAATCAATGGGCATAAATGAAGCTGAAACAGGTGCATCCCAAGTGTTTCAACATTAACATTTTAATATAACATCATAGTCATTATGGCTTGTTTGGGGAGGTGGGGTAGTGTACTAAATGCCCCTGTGGCCTAAGCTTTTGTCCTTAATGGCATTCTCTCCCTTTACATTACTTTTACTTACTTTAAGTAGTTTTGAAACCAGTACTTTTATACTTTTACTTGAGTTGATAGTTCAACTTCTACAAAAGTATTTTTAAACCCTAGTATCTATACTTATTCTTGAGTAATGAATGTGAATACTTCTGACACCTCTGTCACAGAGTAAACATGTCACTCGTGCCTCACAAATGTGATCCCGAGGTGAAAATTCTCTCTGCGTCTGCTGCGAACACTCTGTAATAGGTGTAATTGTTGTCGGGTAAAAAGAGGCGATAAAAGATCGACAGATTGAGAGAAATTAGACGATAACGGCGGAGCAACAGGAAGAGATCTGAGTCAATGAACTACATATTTTTTATTTTTGCATGAGACGAAAAACACTCATGATATAAAAAAGCAAGTGAGACTAGTTAAAGAAAGGAGGTGAGAGAAAGATGGAGGGAGAACTGCAGAGACGAGGAGATAAAGAGAGAGTGGCAGATAACATCAGCGAGTAAAAACTCTGGTAATAAAATAGAGATTACACAGTGTCGTAGCCTGTCCTTCAGCTCTTGGCAGCGCTACTCATACCATAATCTATATTGTCCTCTGTGTGCATGTGTGGGTGTGCACTTGTGTGAGATTGACCCGTGGGGGTCACACACCCTTAGGTAATGGCTCCATTAGGAAGACAAAGAGCTGCCCTCCTGGCTCAAACATTATCACTCTCTCTATTTCTATCTCTTTCCTCTCCCATCTTTCCTTTTTCCTCTCACCTCTGTCTCCGTTTCCCCCTTTCTGTCGCTTCCTCTCACCACCTCTCTCTCTCTCCGTGACATAAAGAGATGACACGATGTGTAGCGTCAACATGCTTATCAATTTATCATATGCAATTTCATCAGGCTGACCTGTGCATGTGTGTGTTAGTGTGTTCGCGCATGCAAGAGCAATCTGGCCGGCCGTGTGTTGGAGACAGTCATTAACCCTCTTAGCCTTTTCTCGTTATCTCTCCCACCCCTCATCTCCTCTCTGACGCATAGCAAGTTGGTTGGTGTGTGTGTGTGTGTGTGTGTGTGTGTGTGTGTGTTTGTGTGCGCACACGTGTGGGTCCATTTGTGGCTGGCATTCATCTTAATAAATCAACAGTCTGTCTCAATTTTAAAGAGATTGGTTTGGGATTTGAACCCACATCAAGTGGTGATTAGTCCAGGCCTTTAACCAGCTCCAGTGGCATATCGGTTTGCACTGTGCTGCTGTTCAAACACAGAGGCAGAAAGGGGTTTTAGAAATATATAAAAAAAAAAACATTACCTACGTGATTGGAGACACTGGTTGTAATTTCCCTTGAAATAACTACTTTGCCAACTGGTTCAGGATGAAGAATGGGTATGTATTCAGGAATAGACATTTAGTTACATTAATGTCTGGATGACTGACAGGCAGACATCAAACTGTCAGCTCACTAGATTTCTTCTTTTAAACTGTACAAACTGGAAGGTGTGAAAGATTTTAAGCCCGTTTCTGTCAATTGAGTATCATTATAAAAAATCCACAGCATTTGTTCTGATTGGTCCACATTTTAAAAAGATAGCTGCAGGCAGGAATGAGGTCAATAATGATAGTTGATGCAGTAAAGATTTCTACCTCAAACTAGGGGTGTCATTCTCCAAATCCACAATTCAATTTGACGTTTGGTGTTAAGGTCACGGTTCCATTCAATTATTATTTTTTTATCTAAACCTTTTTTTGTAAGCACTGACGTCTGTGCCATTTCTAAAGTATGGAGTTGTATTTTACCAAGGTCAACAGATCACTGTTTTTTTTTTATAGTCTACATGGTATCAAGTGTGATATAACTGCCATATAGTAGCGACTTGTCACTAAAGAGGGGCTATTTGACTTGAACTACTGGAAATGGACTTTTCCATGATATTCTAATGCATTGAGATGCACCTGTATATCTAAAAAGCAGAGGAGTTGCATCAAATGTATCCTACTTAATATAGCTGATGCTTAATTTGTCTGTGTAACCCAATAAAACAGCAACACCCATCAATACCTGTGGCAGATATAGTGCAGCTTAATGAAAACCAAGTGTAATTGCACCGGTCAGATTGTTTGCCTTGCGCCATGTGGCTTCCTTTTTGTTGTTGTTAAGGTTGGCCCGTTTCTGCTGCACATTCAGGGCAGGCCGACTGAGATCAGGCACACTGTAATACCAGCACAATCTCCATCCAGCTGGTTCAATCCCACCGCGAAAACAAGTGAAACCATTTTGTGCCGGAACAACAGCTCTCAGGATGAATGGGGAAAGAAAAAGGAAATTACAGCATTTATTTCACTCGTGATAAACAGCAACAAAGATAAAATGACTCTACTTTGATTAGTACTGGGTCAGCCCCCCAGCTCCGCCATCATCTCTCTGTTTTAAAGCAACTACACTCCTGCCTTGCAATTAGACAGCCCTTTGTTCTTTCCTCCAGGTTTGAGAGAGCGAGGACGGAGGGATGACCGCGCCTCTCTCTGTCTGCGCTCAGTGTGAGAGGGCATACAGTCACAGAGTTAGTCAGAGAAAGTGAGTAAGATGGCAAAAGAAGCCACAGTGCTGGCCTGTGAGAGTGCGTCAGCCTCCACATAACCCTGTATGCCAGCTTAGACTATTCTGCTGACTCGTCGTTCTAAATACAATTACTTGAAGGAGTGCAAAGTGTTTGAGTGTGTGTCAGAGAGTGTGTGAATGGGTGAACGCAAGAAAAAAACCCTCTTCTTTCGAATACTTGGGGTCCCTAATTTCTCTCTGACTCTACTGTGTGTGTGTGTGTGTGTGTGTGTGTGTGTGTGTGTGTGTGTGTGTGTGTGTGCGGATTTAGGTTGTTGCTTTCTCTGACTAAGCCTGTGTGAGGGTGTGTGTGACGTCACAGCGTTTCCCCTGGTTACTGGTTGGCCCTTTTTGTCACTCAGGGAGAGAGAGAGAAAGAGACAAAGATTAATCTAGTGAGAGAAGTTGGCAAAACAACATTAGAGTAACCAAAAAAGGAAGCAAAGAGACATGAAAGCAGATAGAGGAAGACATTAGATTCTGTTTTTGTTCCAGGAAGATTAAAGTAGCCTCCTGCATGGCAAGCAGCTGAGCTTGTCAGCTACCGCCACAATAGCAGAAGCACTAAGTGCATACATGTATTTTAACTTGTGCCGCTGTATTTTTAATGCTGCACTCGCACTGAATTTTTACAGAAGAAAAAAAAAAAAAAACCCACTGCAGCCTGAATTAGAGATCGGCGCTGCAGCAGAAAACAGCATCACATCCACTCCGGCTGTTGAACGTGTCTCCCATTTGCTCTGCTGAGATTCTGGCTGCAGTCAGAGTCACAGACAGGAAAAAGCAAATTGATATTGAAAAGTGCAAAATGTGTGAAGAGCTGGAAGTAAATACTCACTGAATTGATTTACTTACACTTTAATTTACTTAGTTTACACTGAATGTATTATTTCATTTTACATTTGGACTAAATAAGTAAATGCCATCAGTCATAAAATGCAGGATTTTCCATTAATTTCCTAGACTGTGGCGCCTCACCATAGTCTAATCTGTCCCGCCATAGTCTCATTAAATCCTGTAGGAAACACTGACAAGTTTCTTACATGTTATTTACACATGTATTAAAGTCCTTTTCATTTTAAGCCTCATCAATATGTAAATAATTGACTGTACATTTAAGTAAATGGACTGATGTAACACTGCAGAGAGCATCATTCATCCTTTCACACACATTCATACTGGTGGCCGAGACTACCCTACCAACAAGTTTTCCAACAGAAACGGCAGAAGAGGTCATGTGTCAGTACCAGAAATTACGGCACATATTGCGGCTTGTGTTTCACGGCACATATGTACATATCGTGGCGCGTTCTAAAAATAGCACACTATTTTACACTATTTTACACTATAACACCGTTTGCGGTTGTAAAAAAAGACTGCAGTTTCTGTGGATTCTGTGGACAGTTTAAACAGTAAATAAATGTACGTAAATACAGGAAATTAACTAGTTACAAGGGTCACGTGGCTGCCACAAGTTATGCAAAAAACGCAAGTTATGCAAAAAATGCAAGTTGCACAAAAAACGCAAGTTACACAAAAAACGTAAGTTACGTTCAAAAACGTGATTCACAACGTAACTTAAGTTGAAAATTATTTACTTTTGTTTTCACACGGGACGTGATCCCCGCTCTTCTGGGTCCGCCGCTTGTTCGACCCACCTACCACCCCAATCTCCAACTGAAGGCGGAAACTTACATGGTGCCACCTGCCACCATCAGAAATTCATTGGATGAACGCAGCATTGGGAGCAATCTGGGGTCCAGAACCTCCTCAAGGATTCTTCGATATGTAGGCTGCCATGGTCAGGGATCGAACCACCGACCTTCTGATCAGTGGGCGACTGTTCCACCCACTGAACCAGAGCTGTAAACATTTCAAATGGAATTTGAGGTAACGCCAAGATAAAAACTTTTTTTTCCCCTGTCACATGGTTAACAGAGTCTCCAAAAGTCTTCACCCTGGAAGAAGTTTTACAAAAGCTCAGTTTTCGTGTTGACAACAGCGCTGAAATGCATACATAAAGCCACGTTTAAAAAAAACACTCATGTAGGTGTCGACTAGTGTGGAGCACATAATGTACTTATGTATTTCTGTAAAAAGAGGTGATTTCCTACATAAAGATCAGGTCAGGAGCACCTCTCACTCAGCTTGTGAAAACAGTTGTATAATCTCTTATGTGGCTCTGGAAGGAGCTTGCCAAAAGTTTAGGAAACAATACAAAGTTTGAAACGTAGGATCCAATGGAGGCTAAAAGCAGTATACCTCAGCTTCTGTTGGATTGATTTTGACCATTATGTCACAAGTCCCACCAACGTTATGGATTAACTCAAGAATAACTTAAGGCTGCATTTGTGATTTAGATAAAAAAAAAAAAAACCTTCTAACATTACTTACACATCAGCCAAAATCAAAACAACACAATTCTCCAATTGGATTGATCTCTATAACACCTGCAAGATTGTATTTTCTCCCTGAGAAAAAACAAAACAAAAACAAAGACAGTGAAAGAGAAAATAATGGCACTGTGAGAGAGAGGAAATATAATAATGTGTAGTTTATTGTATAGAACATGAGTAAGCAAGTGCTGAGATGTGGTTATTTAGTCAGCTAACACAGCAGGTCAGTGGCAGCCTGTGGACTCACCTCAGGAGACACACACACACACACACACACACACACACACACAGTACACATAAGTAAGATGACCGACAGTACAAGTGAACTATGGTGTAGTTTTTAATCACACACAGAAGAAAGAGACAGAGAGCAAATAACACACACACACACACACACACACACACACACAGTACAGTACATCCGTTTGAGTCATCGTGATGACACATTGTGTAGTAACTGTTGGAGGCTGTAAAACACACACATACACACTAATATAGACACACGTAGGAATAAAGCAAGTGTAGGTTGTGTTATATCACACACATCAACCAGACACGGAGTGATTGGTTTTGTCATCACATGCTCACACACACAGACGCAGAGAGAATGAAATTCAATAGAGAATGATAAAATGTGTGTCATTTATCTTAAATCTCTATTGTCTGCAGCCAGGTACTCAGTTCACACCTTCTCTTTCATATATCCGTCTCTTTTGCCTCACTCAGACAGCGATTGTGAAACTCAGACAGTTTCAGTGCCATCTTGGAGGTGGTTTCTATTTTTAGGGCTGTATTTAGGCTCATTGTGCCGAGATGAAAAGTGAGCTAAATGCACTGAATAGGGCGATTCACACAACTCCAATCCCAGGCGTTGCAAAGCAAGCATAGCTGTCCGTTTTAGGTGCCGGACTGCTGCGTTTTTGGGCCAACAAACAAACAACCACTCTATCCCCGGGGGAGCCGAGGTGACAGATGACATTTTCAAACGTGTTATCTTCCAAAGCTTCCCTTTCACGGTCAGTTCAGAGGTCAAAGCTTTAACATCTGCCAGACAGGTTTGCAGGAGTTCACCGGCATTATCAAGAGCTGTTGAGGTGAGTCCAAAGAGCTGTGGGTGAAACACTCTATTTCAAAGCTCCTCCTCCTGTCAATCATTTATCAAATCAAAAACTGAATATTTCTTTCGCACACATTAGAAGCTTTGTCTATGCAGCCATTTCAGCCAAATGTAGGCTTTTGTTTTGCATTGCCCTTAATCACTATCAAATTACTTCACAACACCTCTAAATAACAGCCTCTAACCTTAGGGCCTCAACAAGAACAAGGAGAAAAAATGTAACACCTTTCAAAGACAAATATAAAGTAAATTAGCCAGTCAAATAACAAAGGTTTAGTAAAGTCAAGCAATTACTCAATGAGCCTTCATCCTGTGTGTAAATAACTGAAGAGTATTATTTAAAACTGTCTAAAGTCAGGACTGCATGCTGCGGAGCTCTCCGTGGTCCTGATCCTGTTGGTGTCAGCCAGAGACTGAAAATAAATAATGGACGTCACCCATTGGTTTGTGGACTGGCCATTGGGAAGCATCGAGTTTAGCGTTACACTCGTCGCCATCTTGCATCGCCATCTTGTTTCCGATACGGGGAGCAGACCATATTTGGACTGTGGAGGAGCGAGAGGGATCTGATCACTGACTACACGCCTCTCTACACCTCAACCTGACATGCGTTCATTTTGGCTAGCAAAAAACATAAACAAAATGTACGTTACTTACCTCAGAAAAATGAACAGCGACTCCTTGGAGTGTCTGTTAGTCCAACCAAACGCTGAACAAGACATTTTTACTGAACAAAATTTTCTATATAATAAACTGTGAAGTGAAAATACAGTGAAAGGGTCAAAGTTATGAGACCAAACCGGTAAACTTCCTTTTTTTTATATGTATATAACGTTATATATAACTTTATTGACATGTTGCCGTGGATACACATTGTTCTGCGTCTCTCCCGATGACGGCTCAACTTGTTAGTGACCTGTCAATCAAAGGTAGCCACGCCCCAAATCATACAGTTCTTTATCTTCCATTTTCTTCTAATTGGGGCCATTATTTACACTATTAACATCAAATTGTCTTGAAGAAGATATTTTCTAACAATTGAGACCATAGTATTGTCCTTCTGCGGGAATAAATCAAGTGAGAAGTTTGCTCATTTTGTATCGAAATGAATGGACCCAAATGCTTCTTCAGTCACTGTCAGTCCCCCCTGTTGGAATTTTTGGTAGAATGCAGCTTAAGGCACTTCCTGGTTTGCCTCACTGCTCAGACCTGGAGGATGCCGCCTGGTGTCAGCAGCCAGGGTGGAGAGAGGTCAGTACCACGGACAGCTCCATTGCTGCTGAGCGTATCAGAGGCAGAGGGAGCTGTCCATAGTACTGTTCTCCATTCACATAAATGTAGTTACTGCAAGTAGGAGGATTCAGACAATCACTACCCTGCCTTGAAACTGATTTTTGAGCTTTCTGAATCATCAGTTCCTTGCCTAGTTTTTGGGATGTAGAGTCACCAGGTCTAGTTATAGTTACTAAAAGGACATTTCATTTTGTGTTGATTTTGGTGACCCATATGGATGCGTTATTATGGATCCCACTGCAGTTCGGAACAAGACCTGCCCTGCTACACTAGGATTGGTCAGCGCTGCCTTATTTCCGCGGGGCTGAATGTAAACGTTAAAAAGTGAATGGAGGGTCGTTTTCTCAACTGGCTGGTTATCTCAGGTTGGTAGTCATGGGGCCATCAAACCTGGGCCATGATAAAATTATGCAAGACCTCATGTAGGTTTAATCACATGGTTAAGTGATACATTCTGATAATAAACACCTTCTTACGAATGCTATGGTTACGTTTTTCTAGTTTTTTTTTTCAAGGTGAAAAAAGCACCCAATGTAGCGACACAACACTCTGTGACAGAGGACGTAAGGCCCCACGCTGACCAATCCTGTCGTTTCAGGTCGGGTCTTGTTCTGATCTGCAGTGGGATCCATAATATCGCCTCCTACCTGACTCCCTTTATAAAAAAAAACATTCATTTTACTGCAGTAGGGTCTAACAGCCTGCCCTGCTCAGTCGTGCTACAGGTTCTACCAGCCCCTTTTTATGTAACTACTGCTGTCCATTTCCCCATGTTTTGTGTTTCAAGGAAAGAACAATGCTTTGGAGTGTTTAAAAGGGTACTTATAGTCAAGAGGGTCTCTCCACTGATTCTAAACATTAAGATCAGTATAATTGTCATAGTGAGTCCTTCTCAGCATGAGGAATCAGTTGTGTAATGCTTCTGAGGCTCAGGAGGGTGGAGCTTTTCAAGTTTCAGAAAATAACCTTGTGATGTCATCAAGATTACCTTATTGTAGGCTTGAAAACTTAACATTTATAACAAAAACCTTATTATAAAATGAGGCTATTTGAGACAGGAACGATCTAATAAAATATGCTATTGAATTGCATTATGGGAGGTGTAGGATTTAGCATTTGTGGAGCACACTTGGGAAGAAAAGTGAGGATACCTCTGCCTTTACTGCATTCATTTTTTAACTATTTCACCTTTGATTTGACCTTTTGTTTTTTAAATGGGTCCAACCACATTTTACTGCAATACTTTAACGCTGGAATTCTGCTTTAAATTAAATCTAGGCCTGAAGCTGATTGAAAAAAAAAAGGATAAAGGTGAATGTTTGTGTGTAGGTGTGTGTATGCATACTGTACGTCTCTCTGTGCCCAAGGCTAATTGCCTTAAAGATGCTATCACAGCTGCCATAGCTGTATTGAGCCCTTCTAACCTGCCAATCAATGAATGGAAAAGGTGGCCTGGACAGAGAGGACACGAACACACGCACGTACAATACCCACACCTGAATAACTACGCATTCCCAATACAAAAATTCCTAGCCAGTGCCCGCACTTCACTGTCCTCCGCTAAACACATTAGCACACACACACACACACACACACACACACACTGCAGGTTCATTTAGATCGATGTAGAGATGAGGGCTGCTTAATTTATTCATCACAGCAACCCAGCTAGAGGTCCAGGTGTCATCCTATCTATTGGCATGTGGTGGATTTAAAGTGTATTGGAGTCAGCACTCCTCCCCTCCTGGCCTCCCGCATTAACACACATAATGCTAAATCAACAGCTCTCTGAAAGCCCGCTAAGTCCTCTAACCCCGTGGAGACAGAGGGAGGGAGAGGAAGAAAGAGAGGAAGTGAAAGAAACCGGCATGGGCTATGTACACACTCGCGCACACACTGAGAGGGCTTGAACATTTTGAAGTGTGAGATATTAAGGAAGGGCACAGTGGAGGATAAAATGCTTTATGTTTGGACAAGTGTTAGTTGGGGACCTGTGAGAGAGGGGGAGGGAAAGTGCTTCCTCTCATCGCTAATCCCTCTTTTTCTCCTTCCTCTTCTTCACATCTTTCTCTTCCTTTTTCATCCTTAGTTAAAATTAGAGCAGGGGAAGCAGGGCCTCAGCGGCATGTCACAGCGCAGGAGCCTAATGGCTAATCATCACAGGCTGGAACAATGATGTCCAAAGACTGTCTCGGGACCTGACTCAGCTCTGGGCTCTAAAGGCCATGAAGACATGGGAATCCTTTCAGGCGATGAGGACAGGCAGTTCTGAATAAGAAACAGGAACAACAATATCTATTTTTATAATTCAGGTCTGCCGTGCCCTAGTGGTTTAACCGTACAGGCTACACGTCTTGTCAATGTTTAGCTTTTCACTGAGGTAAATCAGCCTGGGTGACAGGTGCTTGTTAGGGGGGGTAGTGGAAGTATTAAAATGGACAGCAAAAGATTAAAATATATGTAACATTCAGGGGGACACACAATGTTTTTGTGGGCTGCAATTGGCTGGAGGGCCAGGCTTGCAATATGTACAGTCATGGAAAAAATGATTAGACCACCCTTGTTTTCTCCTTGCTGTTTTGTTCATTTAATGCCTGGTACAACTAAAGGTACATTTGTTTAGACAATTATAATGATAACAACAAAATAGCTCATAAGATTTTCATTTAAGAGCTGATATCTAGACATTTTCCATGTTTTTTTTGATAATTATATTGGTTATTATCAAGAAAACCATGGAAAATGTCTAGATACTAGATTAGATTAGATTGACTTTATTAATCCCACAGTGGGGACATTTCTTTGTTACAGCCGACCACACAAATTTCACTCAAAATTTAAGATAAATATAAAAAATAACAATCTAAGAAAAAGACATTTAACAATATGCAATATACTATATACAACTTCAGCTAATAATAATGATAATAATAAATATCAGCTCTTAAATTAAACTCTTATCAGCTATTTTGTTATTATCATCACATTTGTCCAAATAAATGTACTTTTTGTTGTACCATGCATTAAAATGACCAATAAATTGAAGAAAAAAACAATGATCTAATATTTTTTCCATGACTGTTAATATAATTTAACAATTAATGCAAGGTAGGGCTTGTATTTTACTGGGGCTACACAGTGGTGTAGTGGTTAACACTCACCTCACAGCAAGAGGGTTGCCAGTTTGACTCTGGCTTGCGGCTCTTCTGTGTGGAGTTTGCATGTTCTCTGCTAAAGTGTCTGTGTCAGCGTGGGTTCTCTCCGTGTCCTCCGGCTTCCTCCCACAGTCCACAGACATGCAGCTTAGCGCTGACTCTAAATTACTCGTAGGAGTGAATGAGAGTGTGAACGCTTGTCTGTCTCTATGTGTCGGCCCTGTGATGGTCTGGCGCAATGTGAGCTAGGATCGGCTCCAGCCCTCTGTGACCCGAGTTCATATAAACGGTTAGGGATAGTGGATTGATGGATGTATTTTACTGTTTTAATTTTTTTTTATTTTTTTGGGGTGGTGAATCAGTAGAAGGAGCCATCATCATGGGATTAAATGGTGAGTTTGTGGTAGAGTTCACCACATGAAGTCACACAGGGGCATGGACTTGAGCTTGTTATGACAACAAATATAATAGTTCTTTATATTAGATGACAATTGAAATACAGTAGAGAAGAGGCAAGTTGTTGAGTTTGTTTGAATGGCTGGAGGGCCAACATAATTACATATTCCACAGTAAAGTAAAAATGTAGTATACAATTCTGCTGAACATTTGGAGCAAATCAACCTGAAAAAACTTTTAGACAAATTATGAAGATCAGGGGGAAGTTATTTGTTCAAAAGTATTGTATGGATCTGAGTCAAACGCACATGCTATGATCTTCTCTTAACCCATTGAGGCCTAAAACGCCGGTAAACCTCTGGGCGATTTTAAAATAAGCCCCTAAAACCTGAAGTTTTTCTGGAAATTCAACAGAAGTGTCAAAGCTTCTACTAAATAATAGATTTTTTCAGCCTCTGTAGCAGATAAAAATGAAATTCAAAAAGTATTTGAGAGCTTATACAAATACTACAAAACGACGTATCCACTTTCCAGGCTTCAATGGGTTAAAGGACATTTTTTTGTAAAAGATCACTTGATGTGGGTGATTTTATGCCTTCTGGCTGAGTTTTTAAATGAGAGCAAGCCTTAAAAAAATATGAATCTCAATCATTTTAATGTGATTTTTGAAGAAGAAATGTGTTTTGCACCACCACCCTCAAACTGACAAACCTTTGTTGTGTCATGATTAGAAACTATTACCTACAATTCTGCCTTTGACCAGAATTTGGGTCAACACTAATGCAAAAAAAACTAAATTAGATAAGCATTTGTTAGCCTGTGGTTAGCATCGTGCTAGCTCAGTGCTGCTTGCTTTACCATCACGGTGTTGTGTACTTTGTTAATTTAGTTTTAGCTTGTTCGTTCACGTGCCAGACTGAAAGGTCAACACTCGCCGTGGGCAAGTGTTCCGACTCTGGCTGTGACACGTTGTTGCCGCCTGTGCCTGAATGTTTGTTATGGTGTGTGTTTAAACGTCTGGTTGTGTGGTCTGTGTTTATTGTTTATGTGTGCGATCGTGGTGCTGCTGCTGTTGGTGCTAATGGATTCACTGAGAAACACTGCTGGCCATGATGTCAGCAGGGGTGTGAAGGCAACGGTAGGATAGCATGCATGCTGTGTGTGTGTGTGTGTGTGTTAGGGTGTAAATGTTGTTAAGTCCGGGGAATAACAATGTGAACACTTTCATCAATTTAGACCAGCAGGAGTGAGATGGAGACAAGGGAATGATTAAAAGGAGAGGAGAAGAGGTAGGGGGGATACATTGATAGCCAGAAACAAAAAAAAACGAAGAGGAGAAAAGAGAAAAGAAATGGATTGGGGCAAGACAATGGAGGACGCTGAGTGTTAGAAACAGAGACGCAGGGTGATTAAATGTTAAAAAAAAATCCAGAACACAATGAAATGAGAGCAGCAGAAAGAAAAGAGAAACAGGTTAACAGCGAAAGAGGAGGAAGGAATATGGGTGAAAATGGTGAGAAAGATAGATGTGGAGATATACAGGGCTGTTAGTGTTGCTTTCTAAGCCCCCAAAAGACAGAAGGGATGGAGGGATGAAGGAAGAGAAGGATTATATAAGGGAGATTGAAGAATGAGATAAAGGGGGCAGCCAGATGAAGGTTAAGACTGATGATTAAATGATATGCATTTTCTGTTCCTTGACCTGTTCAATAGCACCCATAGGTGAAGAGGAAGGGGAGACGTGATGTCGTTTCACAATGGGAGGAAGAAGTCAAGCAGGGAAAGGTGCAATAAGGGCTTAGATTATCTCACATTAGATAGGAGGTTTATTAATTACTAAATTTAAATCTAGAGGGCAACTTGGCTTGCCAAAAATAGTCTTTATAGACTATAGTTAGGATGTTCTGAACTTTGTAAAGGTTGTAAATAATTAGTGTATTTAGCAAAGATTTTATTAGAGGCACTTTAGATATTATCTTTCTGATTTTGGCAGTGATTAATAATGAACATTTGGTTAGATATCTGCTTTTAGCGCAATAACCGAGTAAGGCCAATGTGGAAGTGCCTCAAACCTGCATTCTGTAATGGCCAGCAGGAATAAACTCATCTGGTTAGCAATCCAATTGTATAGAGGTATATGAGAAACTGACCCTACTTCTTACTTGATTTATTACCTTGGTAAAGATTTCCCCAATGAGTTAAACGTCACAATCGCAAGTTTCAAGTCCTCGTCAATACAGCATGATGTTTATTCTGTAAATTATGGATCCAATGTAAAAGATAAAGCAGGGTATGTTTTAGGGCGTGGCTTTTTCTTCTCAGAACTTTCACCCTTTCAAAGTGTTTCCAGTTTATGAAAGCTAATTGTTACTGATCAAGTAACCTTGGCAGCGTAGCATTAGTTACTTAGCATCAAGATAGCGACAGCCAAAATGCCAAAATCAAGATTTCAGAACCACAAACCAATGGTTCTCTGGTTCTCAATGAAGTCTCTGTGACTCCTTCTTTTATACAGTCAATGGTAATAACAAAATATACAGCCTGAATATGTTGGATCCAGTCCCATCCAAAAGAGGATCCAGACCTAAGGCTATTAGTAGAAGCATTGCCAAATCTTACAATAAAAAACAAAGCAAAACACTGAATGCAGCACAATAAATATACTTTACAAATAATTTAGTTCACCCTCTCATTACCTGATTTTTTTCTTGCTCAGTGTTATCATGCATGGGATGACGTCTCAGGAAACTTGCACACATGCATATGCAGTATAAAGCAAGGTAATGGGAGGAAAAGACACAGAAAGAATTGAAAATGAGATAGATGCTGTGAAAATAGACAGATATATTGTTGATGTGAGCCTGAAAAAAATCTCACTGGACAGTTAAGCAGTGTCTCAACACCAAAACACGTGTTTATACAACTATAACCAAGAGACTTGTGTCTTTTCTCTGCGTGTGTGCTTCCTTACATTGCATGCAAGTGTTTACATGCATTTCCCATCTCGGAGAGCGTGTGTGTGTGACACGCTGTGTGTGACACATAAAGCACCTTGTGTAATAATGACATTATCTGTTGAAAACGGCATTGATATTTAATTAGCTCTCCTTTAATATCAATATGAATAAATGATGTGAGATATATGTGCATATGGAGGGGGAAAATACCAGACTACCAGCTTATTGTATGATACATGACCAGCTGGTGATGTATTACAGTATTACCGTACGACACCATGTTAATTCACTTTAAGCTATTTCTTTAACATTGTTGCCTCAGTAGGAGCTTTAATAATCAGTGTTTTCATTTTCTCGTGTGAGTGTGGGGCCAAACTAACTAGAATTTAGATGATTCATATGATTGCTTTTTCTCAAAATTTGCTTCCCCACAGTATTTATTTTTATTGTGTGATGAGAGCATAAGGCTGTCATACTGAGGTGACTAAGTACAGTGTATAGGGAAAGCAATGAATCACTGACCGTGATTACATGGGCCACTCTTTTCCCTCCGCATGTAATCAGTCTGATCAACAATCCCCATGGAAGCATTTACATGAGTGCCGAATTAAATGACGGGATACTGTGTCCTGTGTAAATGCTCCACAGTAAGCAATCTGAAAGAATGGCTCTAATAAGCGCAATACACTGACTCTGACCCACCTTAACATACAGGTAAAAGAAATATAAAAAATAAATATAGGCTTGGCCTAATTGCAGGCTTTCTGCTGTGCTTTTACAGAAGAAACAGTTTTATTTAAATACACATATACACAGAGGGGAGCCTTCCGTTTACCTGCCATATTACTAGTATGTCAGTGATCTTAAACCTGAGGGGTTGATAGTAGCTATTGCGCAGTAATTCCCAACCAGAGGTACTTTTACACCAAAAGGTACTTATGCAGTTAGTTGAGGTGTGAATCAGCAGAGGCCCCATGATACAATTTTATCCCAAAACTTGAGTAACGATACAATATTATTGCGATTTTAAGCATATGTTGAGTATTGCGATACAATATATTGCGATTTAACTGTTTAACTGCATTTTGTGTCGACAAAATTAAATTCAATCAAGAATTGTTTTGTCAAAACAAGACAAAATTGTCTTTTCATCTTACTTCAGTCTTTTTATTTCCACAATGAGAGTCAAACCCACAGACTGACCAACAAAGTATTCAGTCAAACTGAACTGAACTGATATCAAACATGTATGGACGACAACAACTGCAGCATTTTATCAAACTTTTCTCATCTTTAAGCTTCACGGCTCCGAATTTTTTTAATGAAACATAAAAAAAGCCCAACTTTGCAACGTTATTTTGACAACTTCCTGAGGACAAAAAGAAGGGCAACTGCTACCGGACCGTTTATTATCTGCGTGTTGTTTGTAAACTATATTTTGTATGCTGGGGTAGACAGTCTGGCCTTAGTTTTCTGTTAGAAAAATTGCAGCTACTCCAGAGAGTTTTTTTTAATCCTCTTTAATTGGTTCACACATGAACAAGGTACAGGACTTACTGTGGTGAGGTTTTACAAAAATAAAATTCTGTGTGCGGGATCACGCATCACAACATGGCGACTGGTCCGGATCCATAAAAACGTACATTATACAGCAAATAATAATAATCAACCGATGCAAATACTCACGCACAAAGAATACTAAGTTATAACAGGCAGTTATGATTAGGCTCAGTTTGACACCACCGTAACCGGCGACGAGGATGTGCGGCTGCAGCGGCGCACTTAACCGGTAACTTGTCCTCCGGAACTGTTCGTCGTTCATTCGGGTTTACTCGGGTCTTTCCGGTGACATTCGGCGACGTGAGAGGAATGTGAGAGGAAGCACTGCCAGGTCTCTGGCAGCAAGAAGAAGGGAGAGAAGCCTTTTTCAGAAGAACCGTTCATGTTCTGTAATATTCCATTCATGTTCAGGACAGTTCATGTTCAGAAGAACCCATTGAAGTTAAATAACTGCCTTAGATCTTCTAGTTTTATATGATACCAGTATCTCCAGTATATTTCTGAAAGTGAGCATGCTAAGGCCTTCGGGAATAAAAAGCAAACTAAATGTATTTTAAAAATATTGCGACACTATGCTGTTTCAATTTTTTCCCCACCTCTAGCAGTTACAGGGTAGCGTACGTCGAAAAATGTGTAGAGTGGCTCAGCTAATTTGAAATAAAGCTAAATTAGCACCTAATTATCAAGTGTTTCAAAGTTAGCAAGCTAGTCGTTCGCAAGCTAGCAGAGAAGTCTAAACAAGCTAAAAGGTGTTTTAAATGGTTAGTGAGCTAAAAGTGATGGATAAAAGGTTGGATACGATATCTAGAAGTAATGTAATTTGACATAGTTTAGTCCTAAACAATAGCTAACATAGCTAAGTCATGGATAAACAGTTGAAACAGTAAGCTAAGGGTTACAGATACATTGTTAAAATAGCTAGCATTTAATGTATCAGATAAACTGTTTAGAAAGTTAGCTAAAGGCTAACAGTTCAAATAGTTACCTTTTAAGGAATAGAAACAATGATTTGATTAGTTAGCCAACATTTAATATTTCGCAGATGGGGTAAAAATAGTTAGCTTAGAGAGGTTAAAATACTATTATAGGATAAATGGTTGAGCTAGCTAAGTAACTTTTAGCTAGAAGCAATGGATAGTTTAAATAGCAATTGTTAAATGGGATTAAATGGGTGAATTGTCCAGTTTCTGCCATTCAAACAGATAGAATCTCACAGATTTTGTGAGAAGTTATGAATTCAAACCATTTCAAATGTTATGAGCACATTCTGAACATGCGTTATCAATAAAAGGGTGCTTGAGTTTACCAAAGAAGGCTGTGAACCTCTGCTGTAGAAAGTCTCGAAATGAGCCATATGGTCTTTAACAGCCTGCAGGGGCTGTTTGAATTTCCAGATAATATCAAGAAATTGGATCAAAATGGGAAACTAAGTTTGTAGTGATTTATCAAGCAAAGGTCAAACCTCCTCCCCCCACCTTCTTCCTCCTCTGTCTCCCTTCTCTATTCATCACGTTTACAGCGTTGACATGTCCGCCCTCACCGCTATCAATTAAATATACTGTCAACCACCAGATCCTCTTTCTGTCTCCCGTTCTTCTTGTTACTCGCCATTTCTCGCCTCCTTTCCTATTTGTGTATCTTTCCAACCCTGTTGGCCCAAATTTTAACCTGAAATTACCTTGAATCTGATTATTTATTACACATTGTCTTTAGGGTGCTTCTGCAGCATTTTTGGAATTTTTAGCTTCATTGAACTGCAGTTTTTTACAGTGACTTAATGTCTCTGAACATATTCAATATATAGTATATATAGTCTCTGCTGCTCGCTCTGATGCACAAGCCCTGATCCCGATGATATAAGATATAATCAGCTGTCATTGTGGCGAGCAAAATGGGACCAACCTGAGCTGAACTGAGCAGAACTGGGACATTTACAGCTGGGATTCACAGAGCTGTTTGGAGATGTAGAATATAGGTTTACTGCAATGAGAAGAGCCAAACCAGGCCACGCTGTGCTGTGCTGAAATGATAAAGGAAACACGCCACAGTTGGTAATACCCAAGGGGACGTCCATGATGGTGCTATTACGCATAAAGAAACATCTGCAAAACGTCCTTGTGGCTTTTATACAATCACACCCAAAGCCTGTGCACTAATTGAGTATTTTGCTTCAAAATCATTTGCATACATAAAAATGTCAATCAAGAGAAAACAAAAAAAAGGTCACAAACTAGCTGCACTTACTCAGAGAGTTGTCATAGCAACCAGTGAAAGGAAGCACAGCTAGTCGTCGATGTGCTCGGAATGTCTCTTTGACCAATAGGATTGCGTGGCTGAAACGGGCAGTTGTATAATTTACAATCATATCTTTTACTCCATACAGCTGTGCCAGTGTCTGGTTTACTTGGCTGAGGCTGTGTTGGGATGAGATGGTGTGCTACATTACAACTGCAGCCAATTCGAAGTGGAGGAGGGGATGAGCCCTCCTCTTTATTTATTCAGCTTTTAATGTTGAGCAGGAGTTGGCTGCACCCATTTTGTCTGCGTGAGAGAGTTTGCCTGCCAGCCAATCAGCGGAAAAATGCCATCTTTTGCTGTGAAGGAAGATTGTAGTTTACGCTAGAGAAGCTCTGCAGCATACTGCAGGAAGGTACTTCTAAAAAGAGAGTGAAAAGAAAACAAACGTGAGAAAAGGAGACAATGAAAGGAGTGCACTGTTCAGGCAGGTTTCCTTCTTGGCATGTTGCACCATCTATCAGCACACTAATAGTTTGAGCCACGGGAAAAATGCAGTTGCAGCCGTTGCAGAAGCTCCCCCCAGCGTATCGCATTGCATCAAGGATGGAGCTAACATACCACCTGCATGAGTGCGGCTGGATCCTCCAATCATTTCTTGCATAGAAATGGGAGCGATAACACAGCTTGGTGTAATCCAGGATAGTTACCTTTATCATTTTACACAGGAGCGACTACACATGCTGTGCCACACTGCGTCGTGTTGTTGATCTATTTAGTTCAATGCTGCGCTGGCCTTTTCTAACATGTGCCGTGCTTTGCTCCGCTTCTCCGGTGTGATGTGTGCAAGTGTGTGACTTGCGAGTCTATAATTCATAAACATATGCACTCTTCCCTTTGAAATCTATCCATAATTGATTCTGCCAGTCCCACTGTAGAGATGGTTACGGGGCTATCTATCTCTCTGACTCACTACGGAGTGTGTGAGCGCAGGCATCTGGGTGTGTATGCTCATGTGAAAAAGAGACTTGAAAGAGGTTGGAGAAAGACTCCTAATGTGAGAAAGGAGCATGGCGCAGTGCAGTGTAAAGTGCAGTCTCTCTCTCTCTCCGTCTCCCTCTCTCTTTTTCAAATACCTCCCTCATGGGTTTCTGAGGGAAACAAAGGAGCTTTACTCACCTCGCTCCCTCGCTCACTTGCACCCCTCCCTCCTCCTTCATTTCTCTGGCTGCATTTCTGTCATTTTCTATTCTTTTACTCTTCCTCCCTGCCTCCCTTTTTTCTCCCTGCCCCCTGGCTGTTTTGCTCTATAGCTAAAATGGGTCCTCAGTCAGTGGCTTTGGAGCCATTAAACTGCTCTGAATGGCCTCGCCAATATGCTCATTTGATTTATATATATTTTTTTTCATACAATGTTCGAGGCAATGAACAAAGCGGTGCTGCCGTAATGCTGAGGTGCATTTGGTGACTGCCACTATACCGTAGGCCTGTGTCACTAATGCCACCCAGGGTATGATGCAACTTGTGGTAACTCACTGGAGGTTGGTCATGCGATGAGTGTAGTGTGGTAATGCTAGTGAGTAAGAGGAGTTTGGGGAATATGATTTTCAGACTTTGGGTCACTGACCTGCTCCTTGGTGGACTTCCACTTCAGTATTTGTGTATTTGGGGAAGAAGACATTGATATAGAGGGCGACTGATATTTAGAATGGAAGCGAATGCACTGTAAAAAATGTCTGTAGATTTTACGATGAAAAACTGCTAAACCATGACAGTAAAAGACGTAAAATGATAAATGAGTTAATTCAGTTTCAGTAACAATGAAACACCGTAAATGTATATATCAGCCAAAACAGTATTTTTTTTACAGTTTTGTGTACATTACTCCACTATAAAATACACTGTAATACGTATTTAAGCCACCAATGTAATTTTTGCAATTATCTTTTGTAAAAAATACTTTTTCTCACTGTTAAATGTACTAAAAATAATATCTCCAACAAAAATATACTGTTATATTTAATGGTAAAATCTTTAATGTATGCGGCATTTATAAAGTATTTTCTTGTCAATTATATGGCAGAACAGTGTTTCTTTTGATGGAAAAACTTTTTATTCATACAGTCAAAAATGGAATAAAATCGCAATCTTAAACGTGAAATCAACAGGGCCAATATCATTTTAGTGTAATATTAAAAAAAGTTCTACCGTATTTATTACGGTAAAGTTCTGGCAACCACAGCTGCCAGTTTATTACCGTAAAAACAACTGTTTTTACAGTGTGCAACATATTAGTAATATTGAGATTAAGTTGCATTTTAGTCATTAGCCATTGTAGGAAAAACTGGTGAGTAAAATTGATTTAAAGCGTTCCCCAAAGTCACACAACAACATGAACATACTAACCGGTCAATGCAGTGGTCGACCAGCAACTCCTGTGTTCTACAATGTTAAATTACTGTTTTTGTCAATGGAGTCTTGTGGCTTTTGAGAGAGCATAGATAATAGCTTCAGTTCCCTCCACTTTAACTTAAACAGGGCTGTCTGACAGCAAGGTATAGCAGCAAAAACATTCTAAATATAGAGCACACTTGAACCACTATTGATTTGATATTGACTGATATGTTATTTGTTGCTGCCACAGCAGTACATTAGCTTACGTGCCACTGATCATGCCTGCTTCTCCAAACTGGTGGGAATACTGACCACCATCCACTGTAGGTAATACACTGACTATGGGTGAGTACCTCATACAACCCCACTTCAGAAAAGTAAAATTTTGAGGTACTTAATTTGTTCGACTTTGTGCTACTTTGTTCTTCTACTACATTAAATTTCAGGACTCCAAATCAGGTCAGTGAATGTGTCTCATAGTGGAGCGAGAAACAGACTGGTGAATGAAGATTTTCCCACGCTCCATGTTACGAGCCTCAAATGACACAGTGTAAAGAGACCTTTAGAGCAAAGTACAATTGGACCATAACACTTCAATTCCTATATTATATATAAAAGGTACAAATTGTGTTTTCCTCAGTTTGGAGTGCACTGTAAAAAATGTTTGTAGAAATTACAGTAAAAAACTGTCAAATTGCATCAGAAATAGGTTGTAAAATTAAACATTGTACATCACCGTAGTAGATACTTTTAATTACTGTAAATCAAAGAATAGTATAAAACTTTAAATTCTACCGCCATAAACTGTAGAAAACACAAAGTTTTGCTGTAAAACTATACATTTTTCATGTAAAGTTAATGGAGAAATACCATGATGACACAATTATCCTAAAAGTAATGGGATTATTCAGTATAAATTACAGTTTTTGCTGATATTTACATTTACATACGCTCACTGTATTTTTTACGGTGATGTTCTGGCAACCACAGCTGCCGGTATTTTACTGTAAATTAAACAGATTTTTTTTTTACAGTTTGGCACTTAAAGTAGACATAGGACAATAGTTGTTCAGTAGTTTGCCAATGGATGGGACAATACATCTTATGACTTCAATACTGACGTATTATGGATATGGTCCCATCAGCACACAGAGCCGGTATGAACATTGACATCACAGCACGTGAAATAACACTGAGTTGTATGTTGAGGTGAAGTTAACGTGAGGCGAGGTAATGCAGAGGTGAGTTTGGGCGTGCGTCAGGGATGATGTATGGTTAAGAGAGAGACTGGGCCGATGGCCCAGGGAGCTAACGACTCCATCTGCTCCGCTCACACACACCATTAAAACCACAGCTGGAGACACACCTCTGCCTGTCTGTTGGTCTCTGTCGATCTCGCTTCGCATCGCAAAGGAAAAGTGCTTTATTGGCAAGAAACTCCAAAATATTGCCACACAGCAAACAAACAATAATAAGAAAAAACAAATGATGATATCTAATTGATTACACAGTACCTGTTATGCATCTCTTGGTTTTAATTGTTAATGTCCCTTCTGCCTGATGTTGGAACAGCTTGATACATATTTTCAGCTTCATTTGTCTCTCACTGTCTCTCTCCCACTGTCTCTGCATCTATTTTCTCTCCTCCACTTGCATTATCAGCCCTGTTCTCCTCCTCTTTGTCAGTATGTTTATGTCTCTATTTACTTTTTATTTTTTCGACTTTTCTTTTTATATCTCCCTCCTCTCTCTCTCTCTCTCTGCCCTAATTTCTCACTTTTCCTCTCTGCACTTCCATCTACGCACACAAACACACGCAGCCATAGCAGAATCTCCATATTGGCCTACCTGCTTGCAGAGCTGCTGCTGCTGCTGCTGCAGTGTTTCTGAACCCTTTTTCATTTTTTTACCACCAGAAACTGCAAAGACAGAAATATTGAGTTGTCATTTGAAAGTATTATTGTTAGTATGTTTTACTTTACATTTTATGTAATAATGTGTCTATTCAGAAGGTGTCTTAAATATTGAAAGAATTTGATTTGTATCTTACAACTTGTCTTGCACATTTATTGCTTTACATGCATTCTTCACACATATTTTTTCGCAAGCTACTTAGCAGCACATAGATTCTACATAAATAAAGATATGCACATATCTATCATGCTTTCCAGTTGTTTTTCCTCCACATTAAGCCTTAATATTTTGGAGACCAGTACTTCACTGAACTGCCAGACAACTTTAAAGATATACTTTGTAATTTTTCTGTATTAAGATGCCTAAAAACGACTTGACCTATTTTATATATTTTGTGTATAAGTGGTTTACATTATCCCAAATGTTTCCAGCTATGTTCAAACCTAGTGAAATCTGTAACTTTATTCAAAGTAATGTAATGTAAGCCGTTATGTCTTTACGCAGTGTTGTGGTTCTCTGCCATAAGTTGTCATAAATTGACTTTTATCCATTTTAAAGCCATTTTTTTGTTATGGACATTTAAACTAGATGAAATCTGGATCTTAAATTATCAGAGAAACAAGTTGAGCAAACGTTATCCACAGCTATCCACTGAATTGCATCAGAGAAACAGTGATATATAGCGTGAAACTGCTTTTTTAGTGTTTTTAACAAGTTCAAACCTTCAGTCAATCGGTTTTGGAGAGGAGGAGACCTCTGTGGATAATTCGGATCCCAGTAATAACTTCCTGAACACAAGCTGATCAAATTTTAGCCGCAGCTGAGCTAGCAGCTCCCCTGTGATGTCCTGTGTCAGCCAAATAGCAAAAAAAACTCATTTTCAACATGAAACTTTTTATTTTTATTTTTTTTTAACAGTGTTTTCATTTGTTTTAATCACCTTTGTTTATTTTGGAGAGAAGAAAACCTCTGTGGATAATTCAGGTAAAAACCTCCTGAACAATGAACACTGAAGGAATCCTAACTGGGAGAAGATGACTGCAGGTGATAAACAGCCCGCAGCTGGAGCACATTGAAACTTTTGTTATTGTTTTGATTGAGAGACCCCCAGAGGCAGAAAACTACATATTGTTTTAGAAACAGGAGAAGCACAATATTGAATATGAGGAATACTGAGGTTATAGAAACACTGCTTTTGTTATGAGAGGTCAAATAACTTAGCTGCCCCCCTATATGTTTACCTGTGGCCTCTGCATCCGACTTCACTGGTTTCTCATTTTTCATACCTCTCCTCCTCCTCCATCAATTCTTCCTCCGGCGTGTTGGTACCCCCAACTCCCCTGTATCTTCACACACACACACACACACACACACACACACTCTCTAACAGCTCTTGGCAGACAGAGGCCCTGTGGTTTTTCTGCTGACTCTGCCATTATTGCAATATCTCTGCTGTTGAATAATTCACTGCAGACGTTGCTTTCTGAACACACACACATACACAGTACATTTCCATTCATTGGCACATGCATTACACATGCACCACACACACTCACACAGCCTCTCTGTCAGACACCAACATGCACGCATGCAGACGCCCACACACACCCAGAGGAAAGACACATGTGGTTTAATAAATGTAGATACACACACACATGAATGGAGCTGCACTGCCTGCCGTTCTCCTTTGCGAAATAGGACAATGGGGAGATTTCATTACCCTGTGTAAAACGCATGACAGTTTAACAGTCTCTCAGTACATCAATCCTTCCATCCTCTCTCTCTCTCTCTCTCTCTCTCTCTCTCTCTCTCTCTCTCTTTTCCCCTGCCACCTCCTGCATCCCTCGTTTATCTTCATTGTAAGTTAATTACCCCACGGAGTTGCTCGTTTTGCGTGCATGGAGCTCAGTGGGTTTGTGTGTGTCACCATGTGTGTACAATCCAAGTGTGAGACACAGTTTGTAGATGATTTTGGTTCCATGCACATACTAATCTTAATTGTTATATTTACTTGGGTATCTTACTGCACTTATCTTATCTTATCTTACTGCAAAAACCTAAGAATAACGTTACAGAATGCATATTGGCATAATAACTCCACACATGGTAACTGTAAATAAATAACTTTTTGGGAAATATGCTTATTGGGTTGAGAGTTGGAGCCGAAGATTAAATCTAGTCCCATTGGAAATATTTAACACAATGTAACTGAGAAATGCAGAGAAATTTTATTTGAGCTGGATTTAGTTTCTGCTTTGTTTTTGATGATTGTTACTTTGAACTGTCACTGGTGTGTTGGCTTGGCCAGGCTCCTTCAGATGATAAGGGATTCCCAACTAATTTAACCTTTAGTTGGCTCTGGTTAAATCAGGGTTAAATAAAATAAAAATAACATGTCCATGTCTGTATGAAAATATGGCCAGCACCTAGTTAGCTCAGCTTAAAAACAGGGGCGAAAAAAAATTGTGGCTTAGATGACAAAGAGTAAAAGGTAACTGTACTCTACAGTTAAAGTGCTTTTCTAGTCTTAATGGCGCTTTTCTAGTCTTTGCGACCACTTAAAGTGCTTTAACACTACAGACAGCGCTCGTACACCCATTCATGCTGGTGGCCGAGGCTACCCTACATGGTGCTACCTGCCACCATCAGGAATTCATTCATACGCCAATGAACGCAGCATCAGGAGCAATTTGGGGTTCAGTATCTCAAGGATTCTTCAAGCATACTGCGACATGTAGGCTGCCATGGTCAGCGATCGACCGCTCTACCATCTGAGCCACAGCCGCCCCTAGTGCCATTAAAGGATAAAATTGAGCGTGTCCATCCAGGTGTCAAGTTTCCATCACTGCCAATCAGGCGCTAGAGCTGATAAATATCTCTGTCTATTGCAGAATCATTTGTGCCTGGATTGATCTGTGCAAAGCTCATCTACGTTACCTACCTAACTGCAAACAGAAGTTTTTTTTTTTGTCCAGATCTTTATTGGAACAGCATCGAGTAATTACGTAGAAGTCAAATATTTTATGTTACTTATGAACTGAGAAAAGAGGATTTTTTTTACATCAGATATCACAAAAGTGGAAAATAAAAGTTTAGGATGTCTTTATTCACGTTTCCAACACATCTTTTTATACTAATGATATATCATAAAGTATAATCAATGGTGGAATTTAACAAATACTTTCTGTGAGTATTTCAAGTACTGAACATGAAAATTTGAACGATTTGTAAATTACTTGAGTATTTTTATTTTATGTAACTTTATGCTTCTACTCCATTATATCTCACAGTTACATTTTGTACTTTTTATTCCACTACATTAATCTTTTGGTGACTTTTTACCCCCTTCCTCGGTCCATCCTTCCATTTTTACCCTCTTATCCGGGGCCGGGTCGCGGGGGCAGCAGCATAAGCAAAGCATTCCAGGCGTCCCTCTCCCCAGGCACAACGTCCAACTCCTCTTGGGGTGTAAGTCTAACCAGTAATTTAAAATAAATACGTCACATTCTGTGCAAAGCTCGGCTACGTTCCCTACCTAACTCAAAACAGAAGTTGTTTTTTTTGTCCAGATCTTTATTGGAACGACATCAAGTAGTTATGTAGGAGTCGAATCTTTTCCTCACGGAGTCACAAGGAAGTCACCGTTAAGTACAGTAGTTGGAGAATAACTCTGGATAATAGATCGTAGAGATTACTTGAGATAAGACTACCAGATACTGCATTCAGGAGCCAATATCTCATGATTAGTTCTTGGCTTTTTACAGATTCAGGACTCCTCTCTTAATGAATCCTTCCTGTTTAAATAAATCAGCTGTTAAATGTGCAAGAACTAATCATTGCTTCCATGGAAACACATTAGTATTAGTCACAAAAGTGTTTTATCATTCTGAGCTGATACAATACCACACATGCACATTTTTGTATAAGATTAAATAAAGTACTGTTTAAACATTGCTATGTCCCATAAAATTACATAACACAGCCACCATATACACAGTTTTTCTTTCTTCTTATGTCTATCTGAGCACCTTTCATTTTAACAGTGGCTGCCTGTCACTCCGACTCTCCCACTCTGTCTCTTCCTGAGCGTCTCCCACTCTCTCTCTCCCTCACACCCTCCCACTATAACTGTTGTTAAAGCCTCTGCAAGCCTCTGAATGTGTTCCAAATGAAATTGCCGAGGCAGCAGCATAAGATATCTATCAAGGTTCACCGGCATCGCAGGAGTAAAGAGAGCTTCTTATTAAATCACATTAGCTCCATCGATTTCTGCGTTGGCTCGCTCGACTTTTTGTCTCTTTCACCAAATGAGCTTTTAACTCCTGGCTGGCCGCAGCATTACTTAATGTATTACTGTAGAAAGACAGTAATGGTACAGTACTGGATGGTAGCAGGAAAAGCTTACCACAGTACAGCTTTAGGCTCCCTCATCTTTCTGTTTTTTGAATTTATTTGGTTTTCAAAAGATTAGATTTTCTTTCTTTTACTCTCTTTGGAGGTGCAGGTGCGGTGCAACTGCAGTGATTGGATTTTTATTGTTTTACTGGAATTCAAGTCTTTGATTAAGTTTCGGGACTGTCGTGACTCGACAAGCGCAGCCGTCACATAACAGCCTGTTTATAGCCACAGCCTCTTAAATAGCAACACACACACACACACACACACACACACACACACACACAGAAGCTGCCTCTAGGGGTCAGAGCTTTACTCACTGTGCGATGGCTGAGTGGATTATAGATGGTGTAATGTTGATATTTGGGTGAAATGAGGCTTTGAGGATTTGGTACAATTTATGTGCTGAGTAGGGTGGTTACACAGTAGCTTTCTTTATCCATTTTTGTCTCTCACCTTTCATCCGTGTGAGTCATTTCACACTAATACGTACATTTATCTGCACACGTTCTCCGTGCATTTGCATGTGTGACGATTTCACTGTTGGGAGATTACGGCGTTCCAGGCTGGAAGAGTTGAGTTACAGATTAGAGAATGACAGATGTTCCAGGCTTGCGGTATTGTCAGGCACATCTCCGAGCGACCTGGCTGCCGCTATTCCCAATGATGTAGAAATCGATGAGAGTGTAAGCGATAGGTGTTCTGTATTGACAAACCAGCCGGGCCGCCAGTCCCCAGCCGACCCTTTGAACCAACATGAGCGGGGCCGATGGAGGAAATATGTTCCTTATGAACTGAGATAAGAAGACTTTTTTTTTACATCAGATATCACAAAAGTGGAAAATAAAAGTTTAGGATGTCTTTGTTTATGTTTCCAACACATCTTTTTATACTAATGATATATTATAAAGTATAATCAATGGTGGGATTTAACAGTACACATTCTTACAGTATAAATTGCCTAATGGTCTTAAATGTTAAATTACAGTGAATTCTATGTAAAAAAAAATACAAAAAATATAGACCATATTGCTGAATGTAAAATTAGGTCAACTTTCTGTTTTCTTATGGGAAAACTTTAAATTCAATGGAAAAAAAAAATAGATAAAAATAAATTGTACAAAAAGCGGTAAAAAATATCACTGTCATATTAAAGTAGAAAACAAACAAACAGTGCTTCTACACATGTATATTTGTATATAATACAGATATTTATTTAACAAATACTTTCACTCAAGTACTGAACTTGAAAATTTGAACGATTTGTAGTTTACTTGAGTATTTTTATTTTATGTAACTTTATGCTTCTACTCAATTATATCTCACAGTTACATTTTGTACTTTTTATTCCACTACATTAATCTTTTGGTGACTTTTTACCCCCTTCCTCCATCCATCCTTCCATTTTCACCCACTTATCTGGGGCCGGGTCGCGGGGGCAGCAGGTTAAGCAAAGCATTCCAGGCGTCCCTCTCCCCAGACACAACATCCAGCTCCTCCTGGGGGACCCTGAGGCGTTCCCAGGCCATGCTAAAGATCTAATCCCTTCAACGTGTTCTGGGTCTCCCCCGGGGTCTCCTACCAGCTGGACGTGCCCGGAACACCTAATGGGTGTGTTTGTGATAAGTGGAAGGATAAAGAATTCCTTTATGTGTTGAGAAAAGTCTCCTACTTCTTGAACTAAATAAACTTTTGAAAAACTCCCTTGGATCAGCTGGAAAGTCTCAAAGCTGAAAACAGGGCTGTTATTTCTCACAACATGAAAAATCGACTTTTTAGAGATAAGCAGTTTTCACAAGATGATGATCTTATGGAATATTATATATATATATATAGAACATTGCTGTAGATTTCACTGCCCAAGAGTATATAAAGGTGTATAATAAAACACTGAAAGGGAACATTTCACTGCACAAGAAATACTTAAAGTGGATTTTGCTGATAATACATGAGGTTTTGAATGCAGCAGTTTTTCACTGTGTGGTATTTTACCTCAATAAAAATGATTTGAATACTTCAACTTCCTCCACTGAATGGAATGTGATTAAAATAGAATTAATTAGCCATCAGAAATATGATTTTTTTTTTAAACCTACATAAAAAAGGAGCCTGATCATTTCTTATTGGTAACATGTTCTCCCATTGTTCATCTGTGTCAGTGTGGTGAGTTTCTAACATTCTTGGAGCTGGTCTCAACCTTGGTGTAATCAGCTGGAAGTGACTGCCATCTTATTAGGAGAATAATACAGTAAAGAGCAGCGAGGAAGGACCTGTGCGTCATTGTGTCTTTATAATTATCATGTCATTTTTTCTCATAATTGTAGCTTCTCTGGATTCTATTTTTCACTTGAAATTACATTTTAAGTGCAAGTAACTTCCATGGTCTATCATGGTGATACGTTTTTTTGTTTTTTTTTTAATTATCCCATTCACATGAAGTCTCTCTTTTTTTCCCCTCATACTCTTTACCACAAATGTCTACTCCCCTGACATAAAACAAACTTTTTTTTTGTTTTTTTTTGTTGCATTTTTCCAGATTGCCTGATTTATATAACATTTTATTTCTAAATATACAGAGAAAAAAGTTTTTTTTTTAAATGGCTATTGATAGATTTATCCATGCATTAATACAAAATATCCCAAACTCTAATTAAAAAAAAAAATTAAACAAGAAAAAACAGATTTCTGAAAATGTATCTAAATCTGCACACAATTGAATTTGATGATACCTTTTGATGCATTTTTAAACATAACGTTTCAGGAAACTTTAAGGAATACAGGAAATGATTGTCTTAATGGAAGTAATCAGCTGTAAAAAGCTGGATATTTTCCATAAATGTACTGTATAATTTTACAGTTTTTCTACATTTGGTGCAAACTTTATTGCAAATATTAACCATAAAATGAAATTTAAGTTGAAATTTGTAAATTAATATAATGGGACAGTACACATTCTTACAGTATCAATTGCCTAATGGTCTTAAATGTTACATTACAGTGAATTCTATGTAAAAAATACAAAAAATATAGACCATATTGCTGAATGTAAAATTAGGTCAACTTTCTGTTTTCTTACAGGAAAACTTTAAATTCAATGTAAAAAAAAAAAAAATAGATAAAAATACATTTTACAAAAAGCGGTAAAAAATATCACCGTCATATTAAAGTAGAAAACAAACAAACAGTGCTTCTACACATGTATATTTTTATATAATACAGATATTTACTGTATATAATCCATATTTTTAAATAAATTATCATTTAGAATAACTTATGGTTGTTAACTTTTATTTGACGATTAGAATGTAATTTGGCAAATTTTTTGTTACAATGCAGGGAGAAAGAGAGATTTGACTGTGAAGCAAAGCAAAAACATTGTTTTAAAACACAGGAAGTTCCTATTATATTAAACCGTTTTTGCAACAAAATAATTTCTCATTCAACAGGGCAAAAATAGAATACCAAATACCTCACCAAAACATAAATAAATCAGGAAAACAAAAACTAAAAAGCACAAAAATATATACCAAATACCTCACCAAAACAAATAAATCAGGAAAACAAAAACTAAAAAGTGATCTTTATAAAGATTACCCACACAGAGTCAATCAATAAAATACACACAGAAAGAGTGGAGAATTTGCAGCACACTGTACATGTGCATGTAGCTGCATTCAGGCCATGAATTGTCACGTTCGGTCTTGTCTGAAAAATCATTTGCGCTGATAGAAGTGTTGAAAGTGTGTGTGTGGACATGTGTGTTTGATCATTTGCACGGGAAGGCGTTCACATGCCGATGAAAGTAGGCTGGCGGTCATGTGCACATGCATCAGTAGGTCCAACCCGTATCTTGACAGCGCTGTCTCTCCATGTGTGTGTGTGTGTGTGTGTGTGTGTTAGATAGAGAAATAGGTAGAGGTGTGTGTTCACATGCATTAGATTATATGTGCAACTATAAAGATCATGTGGCTCACACAGAGCATATGCATGCAATCACCATAATGAAATATATCAAAGATTGCTCTACACGCCCCAGTTCTTACTCCATGCTGCATACATTCCTCCTCCTGCACTGACAGCCCTTCCCCCTTTCCTGCTGCTCCTCCTTCCAGCTCCCTGCCATCATCTCCCCCCCATCATTTGATTATCTTTTCCCCGCTCAACCACTTCCCAGCTCCCTTCTCTCCTCCATCATCCCATCAATCAGTCCCCCACCCCAACATTAGTGACCCCCTTTTTTCCTCACCTGGTCTCCTCGCATCCCTCCCCTCGTCTTCTCCTCCTCACCTTATTTTACCTGACCCGCCATCTGCCTCCCTCTCCTGGGGGCCGGAGGATGGGGGGATGATAGCGGGGGAAAAAAAAGAAGTGAGGAGGGGGCAGTGTGGCGGGTGAGAATCACTCAGGAGGAGGAAGATGTAGGTCTCAGCGTATGTCTTCATTAATTATGCTCTCGTTGTACAACATGCCAGGGGAGTGAACCAGAATAATTTCACTCGTGTTTTTGTCCATGTAGGTTTATTCTCGAAACTGTTACTAGCCCAACAAAATGATCTGCTTTGAATCATGCCAATATCTACACATTCATTCATATAGTTTGTATTGAGATACACGCAAGAATAATGAATCAAGTGTTTGGCAGAATGGGGTCAAATAGTCTAGAAAAAAACTGGCTGTGCTACCTCAAGAATGGCTTTTAAAGATTCAACACAATCAGGTTTTCCAGTTAGACTATATGGAGTTTTTTCGACATTAAGTGCAAATGCCATAAAAAAAAGGCAAATTACTTATATTACAAATATTAATCATAATTTGCCCGAACCATTTTTTTACAGTAATATTCTTGAGATTCAACACAATGTAGGCCAATGTTAGAGTACATGGACTCGAAATGTCTAATAATTTCATATAATTTGGCATCCAGTGTGGCAATAAGTGTGGAATTTTACAATAGCTATCTTTAAACGATATTTTCTCAAAATTATTTTTTTCCCCTCATAGTCTTTGCCACTAATCTCTACTATACTGACATAAAACTAATGATCTATATTTGGAGTGTTTTTATTTTATTACAATTTTTTTATTTTTCCATCATAGTCTAATTTTTCCATAATGTTATTTCTAAAACATGGTGAGAACTTTCTTTTAATGGCTACTGATGGTAAAAACCTTTGATTCTAATATGTCACCAAAATGAAACAAGAAAAGAACAGATTTCTGAAAATGTATCAAAATCTGCACACATTTAATTAAATAATCTAATTCGCATTTTTAAACATAACATTTTAGGTAACTTTCAGGAATGCAAAAAATTATTTTCTTAATGTAAGTAATCAGCTGGGGAAGTTTCATGGAGTTTCATGGTGAAAATGTACACTTTTTACCTTGTTAATGTTGCACAACCTTTTTTAAATTTTCTTGGCGAATCACCTTTTTTTTTAAACAAATATTAATCATAATTTGCCCAAACCATTTTTTTTTAACATTTATTCTTGAGATTCCACACAATGTGGCATCCCAGTTAGACTATATGGACTCAAAGTGTCTATTAATTTCATGATCTGTCATCCACTGTGGCAAATATCATGTAAAAGCAGAAAAATATATAAAAAATATGAAAAATAAACATCCTAAATCTGCACGAGAAGAGTCACTGAATAATAAAATCATGAGAGTAAAAATAAAATACTGAGGCACAGATCATGCCAGGATATTTTCTATTCATCTCTCAGGTGTAAAAACAGCATGAAAAAACATGTCAAATTCTCTAATCAAAACAGATGTGACTAGTAGAAATATTCTGGGTTGTATCACAGTCATCGAACATGCTCGCCTGTCATCCAGCTGATACCGCTGACTTAGTTTTCAAGCCGAGCGATCAAGCTTGTGCAACATTCCACGTCGTCTCCTGTCAGCGGGTTGGGCGAGAGCCCCACGTACTATTTCTGCTACGGCTCGTGTCGACAAAAGTCACAGTCAAAGTCATGTTTGCAGGTATAACATTTCAAAGTTTCTGTTAGATTAGTCCTGATCCTCACATTTTTCTTACCACTTGCCTAACTTCCTCAGGTGAGGTGTGCTGTTGTGCAGCTAGCGTTCAGTAAAGAAAATCTGGATTTCTGCACCCTGTCCTACATGGAGCACAAAACTGTCTTTGTCTTCCTGTCTGTCCGTCTGAGTGGCTGGAAGTTAGTTAAAGACAGGGCTGCTCAAAGTGTTGATGACGGAGCCGGAGCCAGCAGGTGTTTGAGAGCCATGCAGAAAGAATGTTTTCTACAAGTAGTCATTCCGAACTTCATATATGCTTGTTGGGTGTGTGCAGTTATCTGAGTAGTGTATTAAATGTAAGCTATTGACAGTTTAGGTGTTGAAATGGACAGATAATCAAATATAATGCATGCATTTCATGCCATATTTGGAGGCCATACAAAATGATTCTGAGGGTTCCCATTGGCTCTTGGGCTGTGCTTTGAGCAGTTATGGTTCGTAGATGAAGGTGATGAAGTCTGTGTGGTAGCAAAAAAACAAACAAAAAAAAACCTAATACGGACACATTTCTTTTAGTTTATTTTGAACACATAGTAATGTAACTGTACAGTTGACAATATTAATATAAGGAATGTTTCAAACACCTCTATACAACAGTGTATGAACACTGAAAGTGAAAATACCAGACATACATATATACAGACCTACATATCAATCTATAATCTATCTATAAAAGCAAGTGTGTGTGTGTGTGTGTGTGTGTGTGTGTGTGTGTGTCTAGGGCATATCTCGCTGACCGTTAGTCAGACTGACCTAAGATTTTATATGTGGCTTGCCCATGGCATGAAGGTGTGCATCCTCGGTTTTGAAGATTTTTGAATTCATTTTTAAAAATATCATTATTTATGTAGGACGTGTTGCAGCATTGCACTGTTTCCAATATGACTCCTTTTAGGGGAGCTCCGCCCCATTGTGTGATAGGCCTACACCTGGTCAGTAACACAATTCACTCTGAATTTCCACGCCTGACTTTTCCAATAATATTTGAATAGTTTCCAGCGAATATCAATGTTCAATGTGTATGTGCTGCATGGTGTCGAACCTTATGAAAAGTAAGTGTTTTATGGAGTTGCAGATGTTGTAGTGTGGCATGTGATGTACAAATACATACTTCCTACGGGCACTGCACTAGTTGTAATAAAAATAAAACTTTTGCATTAGGAGTGTTTAATTAGTTCCACCACAAGTCATGTTTCCATCAACAAATTTCTATGTGCAATTTGAAGATTCACATGAGAAAAGCTTCATGGAAACACAAAAGATGGAAAGGCTTTTTCTAAATAAGTTCTGACATAGCGAACACTTAACCATCATGACTGATCAACTGTTTCTGCTCTGCGGGTCAAGACGAGCTGACATGAAAGAACAATTATAAGTTTCATAAGTTTTTTAAGTCTCTATTTTCTTTCGTGAGTGGCCAAAGTTGTCTGATTAGCAGCCTCTTTTTGTTTTTTCTCTCCCGAGCAATCTCTACTTCTTCTAGTGTTTACTGACGGATTAGCCTACAGCAACACATTACACTGCCATCTACAGACCAAAGCATGTTTATGCAGCTTTGTTTATTTGCTCTTAACCTGTTGATAGAAATGTTGCAAATTTGTATTTTCTTTAATGTGACATTTCATTTTTGCTTCGACTTCAATAGAAACACGGCTACAGTATTAAAGAGACAGCTTACTAAAATCTAAAATATTTAACTCTCTCTGCGTTACTGTCATAGCTGCCCAGGCACCCACAGGTGGGTCTTCCAGCTCCAGTGTTTAATTTGCACTCACCAGTTACTTGCTTGTTGTGCTAACCGGAGCATAGGCTGCTAACAGCACACGGCTAAAAGTTTCCAGCGGAACTCGCGCTTCGGCTCCGCATTACCTGCATCATTCTCCATATCGTACATTCTGCTCACGGCTGCATGGACCATAGATGCCATGTTTTGGCTTTGTTATATAAAGGCCAAGTCAGTTTCTCTTACATGGTTTCTCTTCACTTTGATAAATCCGTCTTATTGCTGTGTTGCCCCTTTGAAGTCCCAGGTGTTCTGTGTGCATGCAATGTTATGCATTTGCATACATACAGAGATAGTCCCAGGGTTAATACTTTCCATATCTACTGTATTTCCAGGTGTCAAGTAATTCATATGTACGCACAGAGTTGTGTTTGTGAGAGAAAGAGAAGGAGTGTGTGTGTGCGTGTTATTGTTAATAAAGTCTAAATGGAGGCAGAAGTGCTGTGGGTGTTACAGTTCTAAAGAGACTGAGAACACAACTAACTAGGTCATCTTCTCTCCCTCTCTCTCTCTACACACACACACACACACACACACACACACACACACACACACACATAGTGTACCTTTAATACTGCAGGATAAAGTAGATTTAGACTCTCAGCCTTCTCCTTTATACAGCCCTCTCTGGGCGCTCCTCTTCCCTTTTTTGTGGATGGAAGAGCAACTACAATGGAGCCTCTACATCTCCTCCAAGCTTATCGTTATTGAAAGAACCCTCTTTTCCACGGGTGGCAGTGGCACCAAAGTGGGCAAAAATGGCCTTGTGCCGGGAAGGTCGCCAGTTGGACGCGACGGACTGACTGGGAAAATCGGCACGGGGAACGCTAGCGTCTGTCACTGTCCCATTACCTCTGCAGCGACCGTCGAGTCCTCTGCTGAGAGACTAGTTGGGACGCTGCCCCGCGTGAATGTGTGAAGCCGTACGTGAAGCGTGCCACTTGTGTGAGAAGCCATGCATGCTCACCCAAAAACATTTCCCTGAAATTTTTGGTAATGAGGTTTTGGAGAAAGCGGCGGGGACGCGGTGCCAGATAGAAGCAGAGACAGAGTTAGAGGATTCCAGCCTGGTACGTGGACAAATGCCCGAGCTCTTGTAAGTCACAAAGGCTCCTCAGAACAGAGAGTGCTAAATGTCACTTATGCTGTCCTTACAAGCTTCTCCTTTCTAGGTCACAATCATAGATTCATTTTGTCCAACAACCACTTTGAACACAAACATGACTCAATCTGGAGCACTTCCAAATATGCCCTGATGTAAAGGAATGAAGCAGGTTTTAGTGGAGGTTTTTTTGCCACTTAATCAGGGAATTTTGGTCCTTTCTACAAGTAATTATATTGAGCGGTGACGCAACACATTACCAGGCACGTAAGCACTCGATTTACACTGTTGAAATATGTTATTTTTAAACACACTAACAATGAGAGCCTACTGCTTCAGACTGCACACTCTATTGTTTCTTGATCAAAGCTTGCTCCATTTTCCCTTCCCTAATTACGAGCATCTTATATGATAGAAAACACATAAAGAGGGTGAAATGGAACAGGCAATGTTTTAGTGACAGGTTTTTTTTATAACCGTCATGCATTTTTGCTTTGAAACTGAATCTTGCAAATATTTCTGTAATACCTGAAAATTTGCATTTCATCATTACTTTTATTTTCCCTCTGCAGAGAGGTCAGAGGTCATAGTACAGGGCAGCAGCAGGTGGTAAGGATTCAAGGCTGATGCTTGCCTGTGCACACACACTTATACCTGGCTGTTTGCTTTAAAGGGGCAGTTCAACCCCAAATCAAAATCCTTTCTCTTATCCTAAGTGCTATTTATTAATCTAGAGTATGTTATGAGGATGTTATAGATTGGATTGGATTAAATAGATTAGAATATACTTTATTGATCCCACAACGGGGAAATTCACTTGTCACAGCAGCAAAAAACAGAAGCAAAAGATGTGAATATAAATTACAGGGGAAAAAAAGTAGTTTGAATGAATAATGAAAAGTATAAAATTACATTACTGACATTGGTGAGAGGCGTGGTACCCCCTAGACAGGCCACCATACTGTCACAGACAACCATTCACACTCTCATTCACTCCTATGGGAAATTTAGAGTCACCAGTTAAACCTAAACTGCGTGTCGTTGGACTATGGGAGCAAGAGAACCCACGCTGGCACCGGGAGAACATGCAAACTCCAAACAAAAGAGTTGCAAGCCGGGATTCGAACCGGCGACCCTCTTGTTGTGAGGTGAAAGTGAGATCTGTTAAAATGTGACTGCACTATAGAAATCAGCAGGCCTGAGATCAGTTTTCTTTACCCTGTCCGCCTTCATTATTTTCAAGAGAACAGCAGCCCAACTCACACCAAAACAATCTGGGTTGACAAATAACACCACAATAAGATAAAAAAAATCTTTATTTTTTATCTACAAACAGGTTAGGGTAGTGCTATTCTGTACGTGTGTGTGTGTATGTGTACTGCATGTGCACATACTTGCAGGATGGAAAGTGGTTCAAGGTTGAAGGCAGTTTTATTTGTATTGAAGGATATAACTGCTTTGAGCCCCTGAGAGACATCAAACATAAAAAATACAATCAAATTGACTGTATACTGTATGAGTGTCTGTGATGCAGGTGTGGTTACCCCTGTTGGCCACTAGAGGCTCTCTATTACTCACATATACCACTGTGGTACATGCAGCACACTGCTGATGCAGTTTAAAAAGTAGTTCATTATCATATCCCTGCTGTGTGTCTGACTGTAGAATGCCTTAGATACACACTGGATCACAATCAAAGAGTGGAAAAGAAACACACACATGTGCATTGTACAGCAAGTGTATGAATTATGATACAGTATTGCATATAGTGTCAGAATGCTGCACAGAAACATATAAGTATGTATGAAGGTATTATTGGTGCAAAAGATTTGAGCACCTCTAACAGTGGAATTTTTAGTTGTTACAGTGATTGTGTATGTGTATCAGTAAATTTGAAGTCACATAGTGAGTTGTGTGCTTGTAGATTTTTTTCCTCCACAAATACAACACAAAACTTACACATTCACAAATTCTTAATTACAGGTGCACAAATCCTATTTTAAAGTCACAGATTAAAAAACTAACACGCTCACATTTTTGCTCCTATTGTTGTAAAATATTTGGTGCAAAACATATTTGTGTACCTCTATCAAACAAAATATCAACAGTGAAGTTGTGGACAAAATTTGAATATGTGCAAATCTGATTGTGAACTTGTGCAATAAATGTTCAATGTCTGTGAAATCATTTCTCACAAAAATATTTGTGTTCTTTGAAAACACAAACACAAATCGATAAGTACAACTACTTGAATCTTTCCTACGAGTCACAGATTCTGTTTCCTTTAACTACAAATCACAAATCGTGTCATTCAGTCTATGGAGCAAAAGGCGGGTGCTGATCTGAGATCGACTGATCCCACAGCCAATCAGAGGAGAGGGGCTTTTGTCCCACAGCCAAAAAAAATCTACAAGTACACAACTCATAGAGTATGTTACTTCAAATTTACTGATACACATACACAATCACTGTACACAACTACAAATTCCACTGTTAGAGGAGCTCAAATCTTTCACACCAATAATACCTCCATAAGTATCCAGTTTTTAAAAAAGCCGATCTGTGGAAAAGAGATTTTATAATATCTCATATCTTTATGAAAAGCAGTTCAGGCAAATACCAAGTCTCATATTTTCAGATTAAAACACCTTTTCGAATCTAATCTTTCACACCTCACAAATCTGCACTCTATTCCGTGATCATTTGTGCTGATTTTTATTACTCTAATATTAGCTTTTTTCCCCCAAAAGATAGAGAACCCTTTTGAACCTCTGCTGCAAATATCTTTACCTCTTTAGTAGCACTGCTGCTTCAGAGCTTATTGTAAGTTTTCTAGCCACCAAGGCAGGGATGAAATGACTTTCATATTGAAATAGAAATGAAGAATGACACTCATTTGCTAAAGATACAATGTTCATTCCCAATTATTTTGTAATAAGTATATGAAAAATCTCTCTCATGCCAAAAGTTTGTAGTCAATATTTGAGGTTTACATTCTCTCCCTTAAGTGACTGAAAGTGAATTACAGGCAGCCTCTGCTGTCTGCCAAACATTTTCCCTTAAGTACTAAAGTGCAGCACGGACACTGGCTCTCGCTGATCCGTCAGTATTTGGAGTCAAATCATAGGCAACCCCCTCTTTGATTCCCCAGATCGTTTAACTTAATCCATGTCTTTGAAACTTGGCTCTTTCTTCGCCGGTTTGAGATTTTGTCAGTAAATGGAGCTCTGAAGTGAATGTGTATCGACCTTTACTCCACCTGTCTGCCTCTCAGATGTGGTTACTACCTGCACTGACCTGCATCCACTCACCTGAATTACAAGTTTCATTTTTGCTTGTTGAACCATTACACCTCTGGCCCTTCATGGGCGTTGTGAAGGTTTCCTCACATGGGGGAATTCACTTTTCACTCGTTTCAAGGTTTGTTCTGGATGTATCTGAAAACGCCCTGCATTAGGAGAATTTTATGCGTCGGATCTGCCTGAAAGGTGAGCTGCCCTCTGCCACGGTGTCTTTTTGATTTTACAGCTGGGATTTTACAAAAGTGTAATAAAAAAGTAAAATCATCCACTACATTTAGCTGACAGCTTTTTTTCAGATTGAAATTTAACATAAAGACATGATAAATTTAAAGTGATTAGACATTCTTTATAATTAAACCACATAACAGTATATTAAGTAGTTAAAATGAGCCCTATCTTTACTAAAGCACAACTAAAATTCTCCAGTAAGTCTCTCCAATAAAAAATAATGCCAACTCTTCCACCTATTCATGTGTAAAAAAGTGTATATATGTTTGTATGTAATGCTTTCCTGGTCTGTTTCAACCAAAGTCAGTTAGACAACAGTCTGAACAACTGTTTTTTCCAGTATTCCTTTAATTTGTGACTGTGAATATTATTGAATATTTTATAAATAAGAGCTGCATGACTCACAGGTGGCTTGTTCATGGCACATATTTTCCTGTCAGCTCTTGGGCTCCCATGATTTTTTTGGCAGCAGGAGGGAGTCAAAACAAATTTGATTCCAATCATTGAAACTTTTCTAGCTAAAAATGATGGACTCGTCTGTGCTTTTTGCTATAATACATCATCTCTGGAGTTCATGCCAGTTTTATTCCCAGTTGTTTAATGCTAATTTAGTCTCAATGTTAGAATAATCGTTGCACAGGTTCACCTCGGTCTGTGGTATTCATGGAAAGGATCTCAAGGCGCAGCCGGGGGGGAGGAAGGGATCCGGTTTGGTGACCTTAGAATTGCATCTCTGCTTTTTGCGGATGATGTGGTTCTTTTGGCTTCATCAGACCAGGACCTCAAGCACTCATTGGTGCTGTTTGCAGCTGAGTGCGAATCGGTTGGGATGAGAGTCAGCACCTCCAAGTCTGAGGCCATGGGTCTCTGCTGGAAAACGGTGGACTGCCCCCTCTGGGTGGGGAGAGAGGTACTGCCTCAAGCGAAGGAGTTCCAGTATCTCTATCGTGTTCACGAGTGAGGGTAGAACGGAGCATGAGATGGACAGGCGGTTTGGTGCGGCGTCAGCAGTGATGCGGGCGTTGTACTGGACCGTTGTGGTGAAGAAGGAGCTGAGCCGGAAGGCAAAGCTCTCGATTTACCGCTCCATCTATGTTCCAACCCTCACCTATGGTCATGCTCTTTGGGTAGTGACCGAAAGAGCAAGATCGCGGATACAAGAGGCCGAAAATGAGTTTCCTCCGTAGGGTGGCTGGGCTCAGCCTTAGAGATAGGGTGAGGAGCTCAGACATCCGGAGGGAGCTCGGAGTAGAGCTGCTGCTCCTTCGCATCGAAAGGAGCCAGCTGAGGTGGTTTGGGCATCTGGTAAGGATCCTCCCGGGCGCCTCCCGTTAGAGGCGTTCCGGGCACGTCCAACTGGTAGGAGGCCCCGGGGAAGACAGAGAACACGGTGGAGGGATTATATCTCTCTCCTGGCGTGGGAACGCCGCGGGGTCCCCCAGGAGGAGCTGGACGTTGTGGCTGGGGAGAGGGACGTCTGGAATGCCCTGCTTAGCCTGCTGCCTCCGCAACCCGGCCCCGGATAAGCAGAGGAAAATAGATGGATGGATAGAGGTTCACATACGTTTTTTTCTGATTTGTTTGTGGTGGAAACTTGCAGGTAAACAGCTACTGATGTCATAAGTGTACTTCATGAGCTCTGTAAATTTAAACACCTGCTGTTTTACCTGTGGATTTGAATGTTGTTGTGCGGGTAGGCTTTCCAAACAGTGCAACCTGCCACAGAGGTCTTTACACTGTTTGTATGGATTTCATTATCATTCCTAAGAAAGACTAGTCATTTTCTTTTTTGTTGGTGGTAAAGTTATCTCTAAAATTTAACATTTAATGCAAGAATACACAGGGCTTTCAAAAAAAAGGCATATTGGCTTCTCACCACTTTCTTTTATTTATAGATTTCTTAACCAAGATTACAAAAAATCTCAATGTGAGCATTCTGATTACAATCAATCAAACATTGATTTAGTCAGCCAGCCAATCAATGTCAATCAAGCATGCGGATAATGAATCCTGAGCTGCACATGTTGTAGAGTGGAATAAGCTTCCCGGTGCAACAAGAGGGGCTGCTTTAGTCACGTCAGCATCCCCTCGGTGAAGTCTGAGATGCTGCTAGAATTTCAGGGAACACCCAGGATCTGTAGCTCTGCAGTGCTCCTGCTCAGGCACTTCCAAAAATGGGTATCAGTTGTCATCTATGTATTGTCTGTGTTTATTGCTGTGTTTGTCTGTCTGGGAGTGTGTTAGAGCAGATTATGCGAGCCGGCGATTTGTACTTTTTTTTTTTTTATCGAAACACTTGAAGCTTGTGTGTGTTTTATGAGATAACGTGTTTGACGCACGCTCTCTCGCCGGCAGTGCTGTGCATGTTGGAAGCTTGTGTGTGTGTGTGTGTTTAATGCATGTGTGTGTGTGTGTGTGTGAGAGAGAGAGAGAGAGAGAGAGAGATTGTGGGTGCAACTGCGTTCGTTGCGCTGCTCTCTGCCGCTGTGCTTAGAATGCTGATGTGTCACGCTGCAGCACTGCCCCACTTATCCAGCTAACCTCTCTTCCCTCCCTCCTTCCCTTCCCTTCCTTCTTCCCCCTACTCCTTTATTCTCTTCCTTTTTCCCATCATCCCGTCTTTCCTCCTCTGCGTCCTCTCCTCACCATCTCTTTTCTTTCTCTCTCTTTCATTCTCCTGTTCTTCCTCTTGAGCCTCTCACACCACCTCCTTTATTTCCGCTTTCATCCTCCTCTCCACATCCTTCTTTTCTCACATTTTTCATGGCCGCTTTGAGTCCGTGTTAATGTGTGTGTGTTCACATGTTCTCAAGTGTGTGTGTGGGTTATATTGGGTGCCACTGTCTGTTTACAGATGTTGACGATGCAGCAAAAAAAGCACACCGGCCCTCGATCTACCCTGTCTTCCTCTCTCTCTCCCTCTCTCTCTCTCCCTCACACACACACACACACACACACACATGCACGAAACAGCCCTGTTCTTATCAACCAATCACATCGACCCCATCCGCTCGCATCAGCTAGCTCCGAGAAGAGCTACAGCCTGTGACAGCCGCAGCCCCCGGCAACCCACATATGTCCATGCCAGAAAGCGGAGGCTAGCGCTGCAAAGCTGTCTCTGTGTTGGCAGCATCTGTCCCTCTGCCGAGCAGAGCCGGGTCCCTGATAATGAAATCTGACCACTGTATCTCGTGATGTAAATACAGAAAATAACGCGCTAATGAAGATTTTTCCCCACAATGCCTGTGATTTATGCTGAAATATTGTCAGTGAACATCTGCCTCTGGTCACATGAAGTCATGGCTATGTGATAATGAATTTATTAGATAGGATAATGAGCCCTGATCGACTCGAAGATATTCTGTGTGATATGCTCTGTATTGCAGTGAGCACGCCAGTGTGACTGGTGAGGATATAAAAGGATCAACCAAGAGATGAATAAGACTGTTACAACACAATCCATGCATAACGCATGCAGCCAAGATTAAGATCTGAGACTACTTTAGTAGGCATTTTACACAAGGTTACTGGAATTTGGATTTTCACATGGATTTCCATTTATCAGTGCTCCAAACCCTGCACCAGAGGGGTTTTCGAGCCAATTTTAATAGTTTATTTTTCAGATAGTTGCATGAAAAGGGTCCAAATCATAACTAAAGTCTGTAGCAAATAAATGGCCAAAACTGCAATACTGTTAAATGGGAACCTGACCTAAATCAAGAAATCCAATATGTTATTAAACCAGAGAAGTTAGTCTCAAACTTGTAATGTGATAAACTGTACATTCTGTGTTTGCTCCATAGACAATGAACAGCAGTTCACAGTGTTAGTTTTCTTTGTAAAACCGATATTAGCTTTATTCTGTTGTAGAAGAAATTGTACTCCTAAACTCATTCATTCCCCTTGGAGCGCTAAATGTCATCTGTTCAAATCTTACCATGCAATTAAATGGGCATTATCAGCTTCATAGGTATGGGTTAGAAATTACCTGCTCCACCTTAGAGTTGGTTCAAAAGGCCTTCGTCAGCTGCTACATAGAAAAAACTAAATTATGTATTTTTGTAGGCCAACGTGGAAGAAGCATCTCCATGGGGTCGATTGAGAATTCACCGATGGGATTTCTGCATTGGATTTTGGATCATTGCAGAAAATAAGCTTTGTGGCAAACACACGTTTCCGATGCTTACACGTTTTGTGTCTAAAGGTGAACAAGATGAAAACACTAAATCTGAGCGAAATTATCTTGCTGCATGGACACATAATTTCACTTGACAAGATTTCTTAAATCAAGATTATAAAATAGAGAAATAAGTATGTTGCACGCTCAAAATAAAAAAAAATAACTCTTAAAAAAAGATAAATTAAAGCTGCAAGCAGCGATGAACTGGCCCGAGCAGAGTGCACTGCTAATTATTTGTTTCTTATTTTATTTGATTTAGAAGTGTTGCATTTTTTATCTTGTTTTAAGAGTTCATTTCTTATTTTAACTTTTCAACATGCTTATTTCTACATTAAAAATCTTAATTTAAGAAATCTTGTCAAGTGAAATTATCTGTCCATGCAGCAAGATAATTTCCCTCAGATTTAGTGTTTTTATCTTGTTTTTAGACAGCTCTTTTTTGCAATAAAGGTTTGCATCTTGTGTCAAACTTTTTTGTCAAAACCTAACCATGGAGTTGACATTTCCAAAAACCTATCCTCCAGAACATGAATGTATGTTTAAATTATTATTGTGCAAGATGCGTGTAGTTCCCCTTAAACAGTCAAATCAGTGAAATCAGTGGTTTTGATTAAATAAGAACCTTTTCCCTTGAGACACACTCATCTTCCAACACATTTGCATTTCTTAATGAGCACACTGAACCTTGGCCTTGGAGAAGTTTTGGTTCAATGTGTTGCTCAAGGGCTCCTCAGCTGGCAGATACAGCACCAGTCACTCTCCAGTCAGCAGTGGATAGCTAAAGCTGCAGTGACAGAGGAGTCAGAAACGCAACTTTTGCTTACAAGATAAGACTAATGAATCTGGATGGAGCTCCTACCTTGGAGGAAAAATCATAAAGAATAAAAAAGTGTTTTCTTTTCTGCTATCCAAGTCTTGGTTGAGATGGCCGTGAAAGAAGCCCAGTCGTCCTTCTTCCCAGCCATGTCCTCCAGCTCCTCCTGGGGGATATTAAGGTGTTTCCAGGCCAGATGGGATATGTAATCCCTCCAATGTGTTCTGGTTATACCCTGGGGGTCTCCTCCTAGTTGGATATGCCCTTAACACCTCCACAGGGAGGCGTCTTGAGCTGATGCTGCTCCTGTTCTTTGTCAAACAAATTCACCATCTTGATAGCAGCAGATTTCCCCTTTTTGTCACCTTCATCCACTCAGATATGAGAGATCTCAACCGTGGTATCAAACCAGACTGATTTCTTTTTCCAATCACTGCTTTCAGTTTAGATACATTTAACTGGTAGCTTTCTTTCCTTCCACTTGGGCCAGCTCCTAACTCGAAGATAGAGGAAATTGTTGAGGCGATTTAATGATCGTTTTAAACACAGCACACCTATGAGACTCCTCTAAACACACAGACACAGATTGTTTTTTTGTCGACCTGACGAAACGGCCAGATAGTTATCACGGTGCAAAAGGAAATTGTGTTTTATTTCGGGCAGCATCGCCGCAACATTCCACCGATAGAGACGGAGATGCCTGCAGGCCACCAGGCTGCATTACTGGGGATCACAGTCCCCAGATAAGTACGTTAGATACGCCTGCAAGTGTGTGCTGCATGTGTGTCACAGCTGTACTTGAACATGGGGTGACTGTAGGAACATCACAAGTTGAAAAAAGCATGAGGATAAAACATTACACACACACACACACACACTCACACACACTCACACACAAAGATTCTTGCTCCTCCATTGTGTTGTTTCCTGGTGGCAAAAGCAGCATGACGGTGTTTGGGTATCGACCCGGGAGAGATGTGTAATCCACTCCACGGCTGTGTGTGTTTAGTCGGTCCAAGAGTGTGTTGTGTTCTCCTGTGTGTGTTGTGGTTGCTTCCAGAGTGAGTGTGGCATGTAAAGCAATTATTCAGACAATAAAGCCTGCCTCTTTTGTCTCCTTCACTCAGCAGAAGATGTCGTGTGTCGGTTCCCAGTGCATTTACACGCGCAAGTGTTTTCCATTTTGATACCAAAACTCGAGCGCTAATGACGGGCGCCTTGAAAATAAGTATTGATACTGCGATACCTCTGTCTTTTAGCAAAGTATTGATTTTCAGAGGAGAAGGATCGATACTAAATATAAACAATGTGGTCTCCGTCCTCCTTGTGTTTTTGCACAAACAATCCAGCATTTTCTTCTTCCATTTATTGCTACCACACCATGGCATTATTGCCACTTACTGGTATCAAAGAGATTAGCTGTCGCAGTGCATTTTATGCCTTCCCCTTCCCCGCTTAACTTGCACAATGCTCACTCAATAACTTCTGCAGGAATATGGACTTTTGAGGATGAGTGCGTCAGAGTGTGAGTGCTGTGTACTTGGAAGTGTTAACATAGCCTCTTATTGCCAAAGTCACATGCTCTGTAATTAAATGTTTTACTCACAAGCAGATTTTTGCAGCCGGCAGCAGATGTTTTGATATGTCATGGCAGGAAATGCACAGGTGTAGCTAATATCAATTACCCATATGTGCCGGTTTCAGGATCCTGATGATGAATATGCTTATTCTGACATACAGATACACATGAATGACATCATTACAGTCTGCATTAAAATGGCATGTTTGTACTGCAACACCACCAACAAAGTGATTGTTTAAGAAAAGTAGTGGAATCATTGTTTACTATATCTTTCAATATTTTTAATGGTTTCCTGGAGGTAATGTCTTTAGTACGGTTTGTCAGTTTGTTTGTCAGCAGGATTACAGAAAAACTACTGGCCTGATTTTCACAAAACTAGTTGGAACGGTGTAGTGTGGGCCAAGGACGAACCCAATGAATTTAGGAGCAGATCCAAATCATGGAGCAGATACACAAATTCATTTTTATTCAGAAGAATGAATACAGGAAAATACAGGAAACATCTCTGACAAACTGCATTTAACATCAAATCTTCATTGTAGCCTCCATGTTGCTTTCACATGACCTAAAGCTCTTGAATAGAGTCCAACTAAAATGGGATTTTTGAGAGAGAAACCTGATACATTTTTTAAGCTGGAATGAAAATAAACCTGTTTCATGTGTATGGTGCACTGATTTTTCACCACTCTGCAAATGTAACCAGAAAGCTGTAAAATAACTTTATTAAATAATATTTAATTACACACATTATACAAACTATATATGACATAGTCAGCAAATAATATAAATGGTAACTGAGAAAATAAAGAATAAACAGAAATTAAATAAATAGTTAAATAAAAATCATTACTGTTTCGCATCAGTCAGTTGCTGACTAATATAAAATTATTTTTAAAATCCTGCCAAACAACTTCTTCTGCATTATATAATGTGTAAAAAAGTTTTCATATCGGCACATATCAGACAGCAGATATACCGTTATGCCTTTGATAGGCCAATATCGGCCGATAAAATTGATCAACTGATATATCTGTCAGTACTTATACCTACTCATAAACACACCAAAGTCAGACTTGCCGACTCAGGAAATGTGACCATCTAGGAAGCATGTGAATGCACCATCAGCCTTGGGGGAAGTCAGTGCTCTCTAGTTGCAATTTTGAAAGAAATATAAAAAAAATATATCACTCAACTTCACCCAATTGTGAACATTTAACATTTAAGACTCTAAAATAATCTTTCTAAATCAGCACTTATGACCCACTAGAAGTTCCTTTTCATTGTGCTATGTTTGAGATGTTTCTAGGTGTCCCCCTTGTGCAGGAAGCTACAAAGATAGCTGACACAGCGCCAAACAATAGCAAATATATCAAGACCAAATGCAGAGAGGACGAAGCTCATTTATATATGAGAGTGAATCCAGAGAGGAGGGGCCAAGTTTGAGTGTTGTGTAAAAAAAAAAGCCAAGTGACAAATCCTGCATAATATACCTTTAAATTTTATTTCATTAAGTTAAAATCAATAATATGTATTAGTTAGTAAGTTCAGGTGCACCAGCATGGGAAAGTGGCCATGAATGGCAGACACCACAACTCTTTAAATATCTGCGAAATATTGAGAGCTTTTCCTAGCAGCGACAGGCTTAATAAGCATTGTGTGAACTCATTTGGCAAGGGCTCGGATGTAACAGACGCTCAATTATATATATAAAAAGTCCCGGCTTTATGTTCTTAAAGAGAAAAGATCTTTGAAGTGAAAGTTGTTGCAACGTCCTCCCACTTTATGCTTCCAGTGAATGCGGCATGACGCTTAGCGAATCTGACATATTTGCGAGGAAGAAGTGCAGCTTTGTCTCGTAATGGAGAGTCTGTCTGCCTTTGACCTGGTTATGGAGGTGAGAGAACGAAGATGGAGACGGAGAGAGGAACGAGCAGACGGAGCGAGAAACCTGCAGTAGAAAGGTCTCGGTGAGATAGGAGCGGAGAGAGAAATGAATCTTGGAAACAGAGAGGGTTTTGTCACAAACACAGATTTGGTGCTATTTGGAGATTACTGTTTTCATGGAGTGTTTTTTTTTTTTTACTCTGCAGTGGAAAGTGAAGAGAGTGAGGAAGGAGAGATGCAGTGGAGAATGGGGAGAAAAGTAATCCCTGTGAACTGCCTACAGGCAACCTGACCTTTGTTTTGAGCCACTGACACTCACACATTTAACCTATGGCACACTCATATATGCACAAATACACACTGCAAAAAAAGAAAAGTTGGGTGAACTCAAAATTTCAAGGCAACAAACTTCGATAAAATTTGAAGTTGGACAATTAAACTAAATATTTTAAGTTTGGTTTTTGAGTTTGCTCAACTCTGAATTCAGATTTTTGTCAACTCAACTGTAAATTGTACTAGCTCATAATTTTACATTGTAATAACTTTTAATCCTTACTTCTGCTAACTTCTGCAATGTGCTGAATTGGCACGATTGTAACGCTGCTATGAAATGTCAGCTAATGTTGCGACCACAATTTTGAGTTAGCTTTGATACGCTAACGGCTACTCGTGTAGCTGTAACAAGCAGCGCCGCTAGCATCAGTTAGCCGCTAGCATCAGTTAGCCGCTAGCATCAGTTAGCCGATTTCGCCAATGACCGAATTTCACCGATTTCCCGCATTTCACAACAAAGAAATAAGAGTTAGCAGAACTATTGTCCCTTGTTGTGAACCCCAACTTAAAGATATAAGTAACAATAACTCACAAACTTGTTTTTGAGCAGACAACTGGCTTCCTTTGCTGTGCTAACTTACATTATTGCCCTAAATGTCAATAATTTATATTTCCAAGTTTTACCAACTTAAATCACTGTTTTATGCCAAAAAATACAACATGGCTTTTTTGCAGTGCATTACACACACATTGTCTGGCGTCTCTCCTCCTTTCTCTGCATTTATGTTCCCGTCCACCTGTCTTCCCTTCCTGCCTCTCGATCTCTGTATCAGTGCCATCTCTGTCTCTTTCATCAGATGGGGAAGGATGTAGCGGGGCATCAGGAGTCAATAACGCTAACCTTTATCTCCTCCGTCCACAGTGTTCATAATGACAGCCTCTTCTTCTTCCCCACCTCCTCACCCTCTCCCTTCTCTCCTTCTCCTGCCCCAGGCTTCCCTCTGCCTAAGCCCAATTAGCCTGTTGCTACTTACTCCCTGTATGTGTGTGTGTGTGTGTGTGTGTCTGTGTGTGTGTAACAAGCATGAAATAAGATTTGGCCATCCAGCCGATCAGCTCCAGTTGAGTCTTTCCTCCTTCAAACAGGAAAAAGGGGACAGAGATACACAAACGTTCCACACAAAGGGAGGAATGGTTAGAAAGCTGAAATGATCAGCAGCGTTTGGACCAGTGTGACGAGAGCTGGTGATTGAAATTAACAGTAAAAGAAAACAATGCAAGCTCTATGTAGGATGTTACAGTAATTCTCAAATGGGTTAATGTAGCTACACTGTTGCTACAAAGTTCACAATTTCCAAAATGCTTGGCAGAAAAAGTGTCACTGTATATTGTATTATATATTATATATTCACATTTTTTCTCATTTTAAATAAGACTAAATTCCTGATATTTTATCTATGAACTGGGATTAAAATCCCTGTTATTTTTTATATTAAGTCAGACTAAATTACTGTAATTTTTCATATTAGACGAGACTAAATTCAAGTTTTTTTTTCATGTTAAATAAGACTAAATTCCTCCTATTTCCAATTTAAAAAAAGACAAAATTCCTATTATTTTATGTATGAACTACGATTAAAATCCTATAATTTTTCATATTTGATAGGACTAAATTCTTATTATTTCCCATATTAAATGAAACTACATTCCTGTGATTTTTCATGGTAAATAAGATTATATTCTTGTAATGTTTCATGTTGAATAAGATTAAATTCCTGTCAATTTTCATATGAAAATAAGACTCAATACCTGTTATTTTTCATATATAACAAGACTAAATCCATGTTTTTTTTCATGTTAAAAAATACTAAATTCTTGTTATTTTCTATATTTACTAAGACTAAAATTGTGTAATTTTCCATATTTGGTAGGACTAAATTCCTATTATTATTTATGTTAAATAAAAAATATCTTGTTATTTTTCACATTAAATAAAACTCAATCCTTGTTATTTTTTATATTAAGTTACTGTAATAAACAAGACTAGTATCAAAGTTTTTTCATGATATGTGAAACTAGATTCCAGTCCTTTGTCATTTTAATTGATACTACACTCCTGTCATTTTTCATATTAAATAAGACTCAATTGCTGTTCATTTTCATGGTAAATAACACCAAATTCCTGTAATTTTCATAATTATTAAGACTAAATTACTGTAATTTTTCAGATTAAACAAGCGTAAAATTCCAGTCATTTGTCATTTTAAATGAGATTATATTCCTGTCATTTGTCATATTAAATAAGACTCAATCGCTGTCATTTTTCATGTTAAATAAGACTTAATTTCTGTTATTCTGTTATATTTCATATTAGAAAATTATGTCAGATTACAGTAGAATATAAATTCAGTTGGGGGTTTTTTGCCACATAATTTTGACTTGATCTGAAATCCCTCTGTAGCCGACATGTACCATTACACAATTCCCCACTCCTGCACACATGCTGGATTGACGTGGCTGCAGCTGACTTGCAGAATTTTCGATTGAGCATTGGAGCAAAGTTGGTGTATTGATGCAAATCTTGTGACAGCTAATGCATATATTTATTCCTCAGTAGTATACCGTACAGTGCAGTGCAGTGAGTAAGGCCTGAGTAGTGAAAGGGAAGGCATCGCAGTGCAATAAAGTATATAACATCTCACATTAATGCTCTGCGGCGCTTGCAACCTACATGTAGTTTGCATGGCAGCGCTATGAGCCTGCTCTCTGTTGGCCAAGTGTCAGAGAGGGAGTTTGTTGTATCGCCATTACGCTTGACACACACACACACACACACACACAAAGATTCACAAACAGAAACACACACAGACTGCTGGAGGGTCATCAGCCTTCTCTCGGCTGCAGTGGCCGAGTGATGGAAGGAGAGAAGGATGTAGAAAAAGAGAGTGGAGAGGAATAGAAGGAAGAGATGCACTCCACTGCATCCAATATGACTCTTAACACTAACCTGTTCCATTCAAGTGGATGTAAAACTCTTCTACCCTTGATGATTTTATCACACGCCACCTCGTATCCTTCTTTTGCTAAGTCAACACAGTTTTCTACCATCTATCCACGACATTTGTATTAGAATCCATGACAAGATTGAGTCTTTCCTGACTCCATGTGGATGTACACTTGTAATGTACAAGGCGGTAAAGGTGACAGAAAGAGCACTTGTGAGATATTTGACTTGTTATTTCCAATTTTAAAAAAGACAAAATTCCTATTATTTTATGTATGAACTATGATTAAAATCCTATAATTTGTCATATTTGATAGGACTAAATTATTATTATTTCTCATGTTAAATACAACTACATTCCTGTGATTTTTCATGGTAAATAAGATTAGATTCTTGTAATGTTTCATGTTGAATAAGATTAAATTCCTGTCAATTTTCATATGAAAATAAGACTCAATACCTGTTATTTTTCATATATAACAAGACTAAATCCATGGGTTTTTTTCATGTTAAGAAATACTAAATTATTGTTATCTTCTATATTTACTAAGACTAAAATTGTGTAATTTTTCATATTTGGTAGGACTAAATTCCTATTATTATTCCTGTTAAATAAAAAAATATCCTGTCATTTTTCATATTAAATAAAACTCAATCCCTGTTATTTTTTTTTATATTAAGTTACTGAAATAAACAAGACTAGATTCAAGTTTTTTCATGATATGTGAGACTAGATTCCAGTCCTTTGTCATTTTAATTGATATTACACTCCTGTCATTTTTCATATTAAATAAGACTCATTTTTCATATTTGATAGGACTAAATTCTTATTATTTCTCATATTAAATAAAACTACATTCCTGTGATTTAGAATAGAAGGAAGAGATGCACTCTACTGCATCCAATATGACTCTTAACACTAACCTGCTCCATTCAAGTGGATGTAAAACTCTTCTACCCTTGATGATTTTATCACAAGCCACCTCGTATCCTTCTTTTGCTAAGTCAACACAGTTTTCTACATGTGGATGTACACTTGTGGATGTACACTTGTAATGTACAAGGCGGTAAAGGTGACAGAAAGAGCACTTGTGAGATATTGGACTTGTTATAAATGTTTTGTGAACTCTGGAAGCACAGGCTTCCTTTTCTTGACTTTTAGGTCGGAAAGGTTTCTTTTTCAAATAATTGCGACTGGCATTTGAAGTTGATCTTTACCTGTTGACACCTCCTGCAGTCTCTGTGGTTTCCTCTCCTTTCCGCACCGCTCTGGCTGTCAGGTTTTCATCTCACAGCAGGATCATTAATATATGTTGTGGAAGCTGAAAAAAAAACAGATATTTCAGACCAAAGCTTACTGTAAATTCAGCAGCATCTACTGCAGATCCCCACGGGAGCCTAAAATTGTCTTTAATCTCAGGGTAATTACTTGTTTTGGAATCATTTCAAGTAGAGGATTTATTATAATAGAGAAACTATATTTATTGTTGTTTTTAATAATCATAGATTTTACTGTATGTAAAGAAGACTGACAACACTCATTATTTTTTAACAAACAGTACTCATCATGCAGGCAATAAGTATATTTGCACTCATTTTCAACACTGAAAGATCTTCTCTCGGTCCCTGACTGGTCAATATAATCAATGAAATTGGCTTTTTCTCTGATTGAACTGAAAGCACCAACTGTGTGTTCAATAAGTGTGCATATTTGCACGTGTGCTGCTGTTCAGTATATTTCGCTAGCACCAGACTCCATTGACAAAAAGTGTGATTTTACCGTGCAGAACACTGCAAATTTGTGCACTGAAAAAAGAAAATAGTTGAACCAACTTAATTGAATTGTTTCATTTGGTAACACCTAAATGAATTAAGTTCTTTCAAATTAATTTAAAATCAATTGTGTTAATCTAACTTATTAAATTATTTTGAAAGAACCTAATTCATTTAGGTGTTACCAAATGAAACAATTCAATAAAGTTGATTCTTTTTTCAGTGTGTTTTTGTCAATGGAGTCTGGTGGCTTTGACAAGAGCACAGATTAAGGCTTCAGTTCTCCCACTTCATTGACAAGTACTTTATGCAATTCAACATCAATACATCTGAGCTATCCCATTATTTTTTTTTTGGTCATTTCTGCATCTGCTTTTGTCTGTAGTTTATCTGTCACTAGTACCAGACTCCATTGACTAAAACAGTAATTTTACCTCACAGCACACTGGAGTTGCTGGTCCTCGCTGCCTTGACTGGTTAGTTTGTTTGTGTTATTGTGCAACTTTGGTAAATCTGAATCTCTAACCTGTAAAAAATAAAATAAAATAAAAACCTGTTACACAACAACACCAACAACCTAGCATTTCAACATGATCTCACAGGAATCAGTGAAATAGCAACGGATTCGCTTAACTCAAAATCCGTGGAATAGCCACGGAATCACTCAAATTTCCGTGAAACTGACACGGATTTCGCTACAATGCAAGTTAATGACAGTCATGCTCGTGGCTATTCCAACATACAAAGTGATTATGTACATTCACTGAGTGAATATTTAGGAAATAAAACATATATTTCTCGCTAGAAATCTGATCAAAATCCATTTTTATGCAGAAACTAAGTCAAAATATTGATTTTTTTTCACTAAAAATGAGAGAACTGTCCGCCATGTTTTTTTTTCTGACAGCCGGGACCTTAAAAGTCACGTGACTTGGAACACCAATAGCCACGGGATATGACTGTCATTAACTTGCATTGTTGTGAAATCCGTGTCAGTTTCACGGAAATTTCAGTTCATCCGTGACTATTTCACGGATTTTGAGTTAAGCGAATCCGTGGCTATTTCATGGATTCCTGTGAGACCAGGTTCTAGCATTTTAAGGCAGGAGTAGACAGGCACCTCCATGCGCTGCAGGGTAAAATGAGTGTTTTTCTCAATGGAGTCTGGTGGCTTTGACAAGAGCACAGATAAAGGCTTCAGTTCTCCCCATTCATTGACTATAGGTAAGTACTTTATGTAATCCAACATCAATACATCTGAGCTATCCCTTTAACTTTCATTTCTCCAACTGCTTTTGTCTGTATTCAGTCTTTAAGTCTTTGAGTTTCAGTTGTGTTTCAAGTGTGTCAGACTGTATATTCTTCAATGCGAGACACAGAGTTCATTTTAGCTCCTGACCTAGACGCCAACCCACGAAAAAGCCCGCCTAATTAGTATCTGTTATTCCAGGCTGATTATTCAAAAGGGACAGAGCCTTTCCTGCTCGCCTCTCTGCTGACCTCCCCCGGAAAGTCAAACATTCAGTCATAAGAGGGCTAAAACGAGCGAAACACGAACGTCGACAACACAGACAGAATTAGTAACGAACATGTCTGCTGCAGTCGGAGAGCGTTCCCTTTTTCCACCTTGAAGATGTTTACATTGTCTCTTCAGAGGAAGTCAGAGCTGAAACAAAAGGCGAAGAGAGTGAGGGTAGGGTGAAGGAGAAAGGGAGGGGGGGGTGAAGAAGAAGAGGAGGAGGAGGAGGAGGAGGAACTCATTAGTGAAAGAGTTTAAGTGGAATGATGAGAAGAAGCTGGAGGGAAGGACAGGAGGAGATAAGACAGGATTTAGAGTGGGAGAGAGAGAGAGAGAGAGAGAAGGAGGGGAAGATTTTGGAGGGGAGAGAAGTGTCACTTTAAACATTCTTCACTGGGGAGAGATAGGAATATCATCCCAACCTTAATCCTGGTTTATATTTAGTAGCAGATTCATGCAGATGAAAACGGTGTCTGTCGCAGTTTTTTTAAAATATGACACTTTAAATCATTTTAACAGTTAGGTGCTCAGGTTAACAGGTTTCCTCTCCATCACGTTAGATAGTTTTTATTTTTTGAGATGTTCCTTCTTAAATGACATTTTAGACGGAATATTAACAGATAAACTGCCAAAAATGAAGTGTAAATAGCACATACTAAGACATTTAAAAAATATATAATGTAAAAGCAAGCAATTTTATTCAAATGCTTTGCTTCTTCTATCTCACTTTTTTCTCTGTGTTGGAAGTGACCTCTGAAATGTCGCTCTGTGTTCAGCGTATTTAATATAATTCAGAAACAATTCCTTTCTTGAGATTCAAATTGTACTAATTATCTTTTTTTTATAGTTTTATGCTAGACTCTGCCTCTGATCGGCCTAACCCAGGGGTCTCAAACTCAAATTACCTGGGGGCCGCTGGAGGCAGTGTCAAAATGCCAAAAAAAAAGACAAAATGACAGGAAAAATACACAGAATTACCAAAAAAGACACAAAATTATTATTTTTTAAAGACACAAAATGATCCAAAAAGACACAAAATGATCCAAAAAGACACAAAATGACCAAAAAAGACACAAAATGACTGAAACCCCCCCCCCTAAATTACTTAAAAAAGAAACAAAATGACCAAAAAAAGTAATTAAAGGGACCTTCCACACACACCACTGTAAAGTGCCATTCATATAAAACTCACATTAAACTTTCATATCAAGGGGGGGGGGTCACGAGGGCCGCAATTGGCCCGCGGGCCGCGAGTTTGAGACCCATGGCCTAACCTAACCAGTCTCACACGTGCCTAAACAAGCAACCAAACCACCGTTCTAGGGGTACAACCAAACTCAGTTTCATCTGCTGCTGGTAGTAGTTGTGTCCTCATCCACAGATGGTTGTTGCTGATCTTGTCTGGAATGTGAATATAAAGAATTCTTCATAGGCATTTGTCAGCTGGTCTTGCACTATGAAGAAGGACTTATTCTGCTGTCTTCAAGAGTGATTGATTAAACACCAAGAAGTTAACCCATTTAGGCCTAAAACGCCTGTAAAACCTCTGGGTGATTTTTAAAATCAGCCCCTAAAACCTGAAGTTTTTCTGGAAATTCAACAGAAGTGTCAACGCTTCTACTAAATAATAGATTTTTCAGCCTCTGTAGCAAATAGAAATGAAATTCAAAAAGTATTTGAGAGCTCATACAAATACTACAAAACGACGTATCCACTTTCCAGGCTTCAATGGGTTAAAACACAACTGTTATTTCACTTTTTTAAAGCAGCATCTTGGTCGTCAACCAAACAACCCTTAATCTTTTAATAAGCTCCAATAGCAGCTCTGTTCTGGTGAGAGGAGAGTTCACCCGAGCTTATTTAGCAGTGAATAGTCAGCCATTTTCTTATCTTCCCTGCCACTTGACTTTCCGGTAAAGTTTTGAATGTCGTACTCTGGGGGTGCAAATAAAGCTGAGAAAGTGACTAAGTCCAAAGATGTCCTGAGCCTGTGTACCTGCTTTTTGGATAACTCTCTCTCTCTCTCTCTCTCTCTCTCTCTCTCTCTCTCATTCTGGCACACACACAACCACAGATAGTCATGCACACACTACCTGGGTCCCTGGCGAGTCTGCTTCTCAAAGACTTCCTGAAATACCCTGTGATTGTCATCCCATGGGGCTTTGCAAGCAGAGTGATGTGATTTTCTCAGCTTCCTCCTTGTGCCACTTTAACACACACACCCGCACGTTCTCGCACACACAAGCAAACACACGGATGGACAAATAGGATGAAAGCAGCTTCATCATCCGTCTTGCAGTCGAGCTTGTGTGTGTGTGTGTGTCCTGAGACTCAGAGCTGCAGGCTGTCTCAGTACTGTGAGAATCAATCATGATTCTTTCTATATAATTATGTTTCTGGCATGTTAACTGCGCGCGTGGGTATCCATGTGTGTGCGTATAGGTACATATATCTCTACTGTATCTCTCGTCGTCGCCTATGCTCAGCGTCTCAGTCCCCTAAAGTGTAATATGCATATAAATTCACACACAGCACACTTTCCCAGTCTACCTTTATAAAGACTCCTCTTATCCATCAGCCATAAGCTAGCTATTTGACTTTATTGTTCGAGCTGAAACACTCCCACATCCTCAGAAAACATCATCGTGTCTGTGATGTACAGCAATCACATCGCTGCTGCTCTGTGCCCGAGGGGCTTGTTTGTCAAATACAGATGTAACTGTCATCAAAATCCCACTTTCTTACACGCACGCTGCCCCGCTGCTGCCGCTGCAGCTGCAGCTGTGTGTGTTTGTCAGATTTATGCAGGGCTGTTGAGCATTAATGCAGTGATTACTACTCTGTGGGTATACTACCTTATTTTCTCTCTTTCTGTGTGACTGAAGGGATTGCACCTATTACCATCATTATGACAAGTCAGAATTATACGTTTTATCTCTATAGGAGTCGCAGAGGCAGGTTGGTTGATTTTAAGGATGATTCCAACCTATGTTACCTATAAGGTTTATTAGAAGCAGCTTATGGACCCCATCATTAGTGATTCATCTACACTTTTTTATATTTAAATCTCCTTCTGTTTTCTGTCACATAACATGCACCTTTTTTTGCATGTTGTATAGAAACATTTAATGACTTTGGTATCATTTATGCTAGAGACAAGCCTTGAATAGTTACCTAACTGTGAGATTTTCAGCTTTATGATATGGAAATTTACCATAATTATACAATATGAAATCTGATGTTGACCAAAATATGAAAATTGGTTATTGCCACATTGTGGGTTTTTTTTGTAATCCCAGGAGATAATACAATTATTGGTTGTAACATACACCAAAACATCACCAAACATCCCATGGATCTCCAAAAGCACTTAAATACAACTTTTCCTACTGAAGAAACCCCAAAATCTGGGGCTATCTTATTTAAAATATGGTATGCTCACACAAATATAAAATATGATGATGATTTTACGCTGCATCAGAAAGAAAGGGAACGTTTCCCTGAATCATACGATGTTTAATTCTTATTACTGACTGAAACAATATGTTAAAAACTGGCAAAATATAAATGTGACCAGGTGTTTCTTTGTCTATTTAGGCTTTAGAGGATGGACACTCATGCAGCATGTTTGAAATGGAAAATCCTTCCTGTATGAGAAACAGAAGGGTTTAGGCTGCAGACAGGGAATTGAGGCTACAAGCAGGACTGCTACTTATCCACAGCAATTTATTATCCACCAACACTGCAATGGAGAGAGAGAAGTTTGGAGGGATGGTGGCTGTGGGGGAAAGAGAGCCAGAGAGAGTGACCATTGGCAGATAGCAACTACACACACACACACACACACACAAACACACAGTGTCCAGCCAGGTTGATTCTCAGTATCCCTCCATAATTATGTTGAGCTGTTGCCCAAATACTTATCGATTGCCACTGAGCCTCCAGTGAACCTGACAACACACACACAGTCCTGTGCGCAGACTTCACTGCAGTGGAGGGAAGGACTGGGATATGGTGATGAAGCGGACAAAGAAAGACATATAGAGGGAAAGTGAAAGAAGACTGGAGGAAGGGAATGGAAGAAAAGGGGAGAGATGTGGGGGTGAATGAACGAAAAAGGAAAAGGCAGAAAGCGAAAGGAAGGTAGCGAAAGAGGAGAGGAGGGAGAAATTGATTAGGTTGTGGAAGAAGAGAGGAGGAAATTAAGAGATGTTGTGACACAGACAAGTGTGTCACACAGTTAACTCACAAGACTTCAGAGGTTCCTATGACCTTCATTTATAACAGGATCATCTCTATAAACAGATATTTACATATAAATGTAGAATCTGTAGGTAACAGGAGAATATTTTGTATCCTGGTTTCCATTTGTAGTCCATTTGTTGTCCGAGTGTTATTGTCCTAATCACTTCTAAAAAATATATCTGCATTCATATGAGGCGAAACAATCAACTCAAACTCCATTCTTGTGTCTCTATCAGATTGTGAATGATGACCAGCTCACAGAAGAGGAATTCTTGACTTGGATGCCTATGATTTGAAAATCTGCTGGTGACACTGGAACCGTGAAAATATTGCCAAATAGCCCATGTTTTCCGAGTTTGACATATAGGCAATGGCTAATTCATGTCACATTTGAGCACCAATAAAACGGCAACAAACTTTTACTCAGTTTGGTTAGGTCAGGAGTAGGCAACCTACGGCTCGAGAGCCACATGTGGCCCTTTAGGCCATCTGCAGTGGCTCCCTGTGGCTGTGTCCAAAATATTTATACGAAATGAAACAGTTATTTGTTACATTTTAATGTTTATTTAACATTGGTGAAGACCCAAAAGCAATTTATATTCTTCAATTGTAAAAATGTGCAGCTTATATACGGCATTGAGACTTTTTAAAAGTTTTTGGTCGACTTCAATGTGCATCATAGCTTACGAAATCTACAGCACGGCACCTTAACCTCTAAATTTTGCCAACTTCAAGTCTAGTTTTAAGTTTCCCTAGCTAGACTTGCCTCTAATTTGCACTTTGGTTCTTACTGCTTTCTGACAAAATCATATTTGATAAATGCTCATTATGACCTATCTGTAAAGCTGTTAGACTAGTTTAGACTTAGTAGGCTGTTTAATCATCATTGTAAGGCTTGAAATAAGGTTTGCGGCTCCATTCTGACATTTTTTCCCTTTTTTTCAGCCAATAGTGGCTTTTTTGCCCATAAAGGTTCCCGACCCCTGGGTTAGGTTAAGGCAACAGTACTACTTGGTTAGGTTTAGGAAAAGATTGGGATTTAGCTTATCAGTACATTTCTTATACTTCTTCACCTCCATATGTAAGTACATGGCACAATTTCGCTCATGACGCAGAATGCAATAGTTACATTTGTAACTGCTATTGTTAAAATTACTTTAAAACTAGTTTAGAATGGAACATGGACACTGATCTTTGACCTTTATTTGTTTAATCACACCTAAACTACTCTCACCTGCCCGAAACAGACTTTATCTGTCTTTATACAACGTCACCTGACTTCCTGCTTCTCTCCTGTCATAACAAATATAGCAGCTAGAGGTCGCCATCTAACAAAAAAAAAAATAATGTGGTAAGCTCCTTGTACAAACGACCTATTGTGTCATTTAAGGGTGGACAGTCTTCTGTAATCGTATAATAAAAGCAGCTCAGCATGAGACTCCACACAACAAACCATGGCTGAAATGGCCTCTGTTAATTCTGCTGTGATCCAACCCCCCTGTAGTAAATAAATACCATTTGGCATTGCATTAAAAGCGCAATGCTTTATTGTGCAATTTCCTAGAATGGGGTTCTGTTGAATTCACCTTATTGTTTTAATGTTATTAAAAGTTCGAGGCTCGGTCGCCTGAACAGATTACACTGACAAAAACAGAAGGAGGGGTGACGCCGAGGTGAATCGGGGGTAACATGCTGCAAATATTGGAGGGAGATGAGGACATTTTTAGTAGCAAAATGACTCCCTAACTCCCACCCGCCACCCTGTCTCATGCACATTCCCACAGTCATAGCTGTACCGATGCAAAGCTGCTTAATGGCAGAGTGATGAGGGTGAATTGGCTTACGGAGTGGAGGGAGGGAGAGTAGACATAATGGTGTCAATCTGGCTGCTACACACACACACACACACACACACACACACACACATTCTTGTACTTCTATCTTTGTGAGGATCCTCATTTGAACAGTGAATTCCCTTGCAACGTTATAATAGTTTTGGATTTTTCATTAGTTTTAGTTTTAATTTTGTTGTGAATTTTTGTTTTCAAATTCAGTTTGTTTTAATGAGTCTTTAGAGTGAGTTTGCTAGTTTTAGTTTAGTATTTATCAGTGTTAGTTTTTTGTAATGGGGTATTTGTTGGGTGGAAGATTAAAAGAGGTCACAGTAAATTTTGCCTTCGTTTCCTTTGTCTTATCATCTTCATTATGTATGAAAAAAGTTGACAAAGACGAAAACGAAGGACATTTTCACTATAATTTTAGTTAGTGTTGTAACCACACAATACAGTTTCAGTTAATTATCATTATCATGTAACCTTTAACCCTTAAAACAAAGTCTGAAATCTCAAAAAAGCCTTTAAAGAAGTGAGGACCGGCCAAAATGTCCTCACTTTGCAAAAATGTCCTCACTCTGTTGGTTAAAAGCGTGTTCTGGTCCTCACTATGTAGGAAATACAAGAACACACACACACACACACACACACATACGTACAGACCAGTATCTTCTGTTCCTCTTTCTCTCTTACCTCCCCTGCTTTAAACACACAATGATGAATGGATGAACAAGACAGCTACAAGGCTTCTGGTATTATGATGCATCATCAGTAAAACAGCAAAAAAAAACTAGTTATAATCACTCTTCTATGTGTTTTCTACTGTACCATATAAAAAAGAAAGATTTGTGACTGCCTCAGCAAGTCCGGACTCTCTTATGGGTGGTTTGCGCTATGTGTGTGTATGTGTGTGTTTACAGCTGGTTGTACCAGTGGGGTTGTTCTACAGTCATCGGTCTATCCCTTATCGATTCTTGGCAGGCAGCTCTGGGCATCGGCAACTCTTCTGTCACGCTCTGCTCTCTCACTTTCTCTCGCTCTCTCTCTCTCTGCCACTGTGTTTTGGATATCACTTGTTTTGTTGGGGTATTGTGGGCTGCTTCAGAAATTGGACCCAGTGCTGCCTCAGCAGTTCCTTGGCCAGAAGCAGTTGCTACTTGGGTAAAAAAAGAAAAAAAAAAGAAGAAAGAAATGAGGGAGCGTCAGAGAATGAGTAAGCGGGGAGCAGAGAGAGAGAGAGAGTGACAGAAGAGACCTTTTGTGGCCGTGTGAATTATGTCAGGGTTCTCTCAGAAGCAAAGGCAGGGGTATCGTAATGTTGTTATAACACTGCAAAAAGCTCTTGGGTGGGGGTGGGGACAAGGTGGCATACAAAGTGTGTCACTGGTGGCCGACTGACTGTCCCACTGACAGCAAATGTTAGTTTATTTTAGCCATGACTGTGATCTTTCTCTGATCTTGATGCCGAAATCTTACGTTTTTTAATAAGCTAATGTAATGGGCAGTAGTGGAGGGAGTATTCGATCCTTTACTTCAGTAAAAGTACTGATACCACACTGTAAAAATGCTTTGTTACAATTAAAAGCCCTGCATTAAAAAAGATAATACATTAAAACTATAATCAGTAATATGGAGCCCATTTTGACTTATTAACTAATGATTATTTTTTATTATGGATTCATCTGCTGATTATTTTCTCTGGTTGTATTGGCTTATAAAAAATGACAAATGCTGTCACATTACCAAGAGCCCAGAGTGACCAAATATCAACATTGTTACTAAAACATTACAAATATTAGAAGAAAAAGTCTTCAAATTTGAGTAGCAGGATCCATGAAATGTTTGGCATTTTTTCATGAAAAAGGCAGATTATGAAAATACTTGCCAATTAATTTTCTATCATTTGAATAATAATCAACTAATTATTTCAGCTAAGTAACTGAAGCCTTAAATTACTTTGTTATCATTTATGCTAGAGACAAGCTTTGAATAGTTGCTAAACTGTGAGATTTTCAGTTTTTTAGGGCAATCTGGAAGGTGCCTTTAGGATTATGATATGGAAATTTACACTTAAATACAACTTTTCATACCGAAAAAAACAAAAAAAAAACACGTTTTGGGGGGTTAATTGGGTGTTTTCTTGAACTTTCTTATTTCGAAAAGTCTTCAAATTTGTGTAGCAGGATCCATGAAATGTTTGGAATCTTTTCATTAAAAATGCAGATTATGAAAATACTTGCCAATTAATTTTCTGTCCTTTGAGTAATCGATTAATAAACTAATTACTTCAGCTAAGTAGTTTAATCAATTTCTCCAAAAAATTCTATGTATTTTTTTCGCTCTTTGTATGTTTTTATGCAAATATGCATATCTGAATTTGTAAAATACCTGAAGTTGCAAAGTAAACATAGAGCAGTGAAGTTGAATAGAAAATGCCATGAAAGGAAATGTGCACTACAATACCTCCAATGGCTGACAATGACTAACAACTTATTTTGTTGTTAAGTTAGGAGAACATGTTGTGCCAGAAAATGCCAGTAAAGAGTGAAAATGTGTGGTAATGATAGAGGTGAGGAGATGGATGGGAGAGAGGGAAGGGGGAGGCAAAAGAGGCTGTTAGCAAAGGTAAAGAGAGGGCGTGAGGGAGAGTGCGGCTTAGTAAAAGCTGTTCTCATCCTTTGAATGGAGGGTGTGATGGAAGGTGATACTCTAATAGGATACAGGACGGACAGATAAAGAGATCAGCTCTCTCTCCCTGGGAGCATTCCAGTCGGCCATCAGGTCCCCGTGCAGGGCTCGTCAAATAAAACCTCTGCTTTATTCAGAGCCCTTCCCATCAGCAGGGACCGCTCTGGTTCCCTGCCAAGCCACCTAGAGCACCTGACAGAAGGATAGAGAGAGCATGACCAGGCTGGAACACACTGAAGGTACAAACACAGAGGCAGCGAACATCAATCTGCAGCTCTTGTGTACATGTCAATCTAAATAATATAAGAGGGTATCATCAGCAAAAAAAAATAAAACTTGTAGAACTCCCAAAAGTATGGGTGAACTTGTTCTAAAATGTAATGTTTTAAAGCCTGCACTGCAAATTTCTTACCAAGATAAAAAAAAAACTTGTTTTAAGAGTTAATTTCTAAGTGTTCAACATGCTTATTTCTAGATTTAACCATCTTAATTCAAGAAATCTTGTCAAGTGAAATTATCTGTCCATGCAGCAAGATAATTTCCCTCAGATTTAGTGTTTTTATCTTGTTTTTAGACCCTTTTTTTGCCGTGTGAAGCTTTGGCTTCCAGCTCACCACGATCCTTTGCCCTTTGAGTAATTAAAAAAGGCCTTAAACATGCCTCCCCTTAAGCTTGTTTATCTTTTTAATTGAGATTTGTTCTCATAATCACCACAAAAAAGACTTTCACTGTAGAGAAAGTCTAATGGATATAAAAGACTCCAAATTAAGCACTTCAGTGCATTTAGAGTTTCTTGGAGTCTGGATCAAGCAGCCTTTAGAGAGTCTTATACATTGGATATATACATCAGCTCAGTGGTATCGGATTAATACCAATACAATAAATTCATTCATTCAATCATTATCCTTAACTGCTTATCTGCATTCGAGTCATGGGGGGCTGGAGACGATCCCAGCTGACGTTGGGCGAGAGACGGGGTACATCCTGGACAGGTCGCTAGACTATCACAGGGCTGACACATAGAGACAGACAATCATGCTCTCATCCACATCTATGGAAATTTAGAGTCACCAATTAACCTAAGTGCATGTTTTTTGACTGTGGGAGGAAGCCAGAATACCCGGTGAGAAACAATGTCCACACGAGGAGAACATGCAAACTACACACTGAAGAGGAGTCGAACTGGCGACTAGGGCTGCACATTTGATAAAATTTTAATCATGATCACTATTTTGGCCACCACAATTAAATTAACCTGATATTCGGCAATATTGTGGCTTGTTAAGAAGAGTAAGAACGAGTCGAAGCGGCACAGTCCTCCTGCAGCAGTCTTTCCCAGCTGCTGAGCCATAGGGGATGTTAACCCCTTAGTGTCCAGTCTGCAAATTGCTAATATGCAAACAGTTAGCTCTGTAGCCGTACAGTGTGTTTGTGCTGCTGCTGCAAGAGGTGTTCACTTAGCGATCTCTGTTTGTTTACAACAAGCACACACTAAAAACTGTTCCTATTGTTTGTTTAAAAGTAGTGCAATAAAAATACAGATGTTTCCCCTACATGATGAATAATCGTGATTAATAATCGTGATTATCATTTTGGCCATAATCGTGCAGCCCTACTAGCGACCCTCTTGCTGTGAGGCAAAGAGTGCTAACCACTTCACCACCATGCAGCCCCAATACAATACATACAGACACTATTCAAGACACTACGTGTTAAAAGGTTAACCTCTGGCCATTTCTGTTTAGTCAAAAGAGATTCGGTGTGCACACATCTTTGTCTTTGCATTTATCAAGCTCTGACTTCAAAGAGTGACATACATTTCTAACCTGGGAGCTCCTCAACACATCTACAGCATTTAACTTTTGTAAAAGAAGACTAAATGTTTCATGTCTATAAGGATGCCGAAAGATGAAAAGAGACTGAGATTGTTCTGCACCATTAGCTTTGGCAACAACAACATAAAAGCAGTACAGGGTGGATGAAATGAGCAGACAGCTGGGTGAAAAGACAGATAAATAGTTAGTATTAATCAGTCACTGGTAGACAGGTGCATGCTGCAGAACAAAAAGGAAGTGAAAACTAACCACGTAAGGAAAAGTTGGGGCAAGACAAAGCGAGATCAAACTCAAAGGAGTGGGAAAAAAATAGTATGATGAAAAAATGTATTCATTGTTGAAAGCAAGAGTGAGGAAAAGGGGAGAAGGAAGGGAGGGAGAAACAGAGAGGGTGGGAGGAGTGCGGTGCTAAGTAATGTATCCTGCCAGTTTTCATTGTGTCTACAACTGAAACTGCTCCACAGAAGCAAGGAGGCTGTAATAGGATAAAGACTGTACTGCAGAGGGAGAGCAAGGGAGAGGGGAGGGGAAGGGGTCAATGTGGGAATGGAAAAGGAGAGGGAGGGAAAGAAAATGGGCAAAATGAGGGACAGACACACATGAACACAAACATTCAGGAATCAGTTATTGGTTGTGGAACCAGTATTTAACACTCCATTGATCACTGATGTCGGGTTTGCCACTTAAGTAACTTGGTGTTACTCAAGAACGGTTTGGTGTTTCTTCCTCCACTCCTCTTTTCTGGTGCACCGTCCAGTTGCATTTACATTGAAGGGACTTTCCAGGGTGTTTTTGGCAAGAAGCTGCTTTAAGTTTTTACTTCTTTATAAAGCAAGATACAGTCCAGGTTTTTCTAAAGGTGCAGTGTGTAATACCTGACCACATGCTGCAAACTAATAGAGGGCAGTATTTCACCTCCTGCCAGCCAGATTCTGTACATTTAGACACTTCAAGAATGTATAGCAAACTTTCCAAACGTCCAATCTTGCCTAAACATTAATGGCGACCTCCGAACCCATCGGCTACAACCATCTACCCTCTATGGGCAGAGGCCAGTGTTTTTGGAGTTCTGGTGTAGCCTGAAGATATCTGGAGATCTGGTGACAATATGGTATTTCTCCATTAATTTGACATGAATTTTTTACGCTAAAACTGTGTTTTCTACAGTTCATGACAGTAAAAAATAAAGTTTTGTACTATTCTCTGATTTGCATTAATTAAATGTGTCTACTATGTGATATACAATTTTAAATTTTACGCCCTATTTATGATGCAATTTAACAGTGTTTTACTGTAATTTCTACAAACGTAGAACTGGTGTACTTACCAGTCTAAAAGAAAGATTTCAGCATCAAACCTCATTTCTTTACTTGCCAAGTGCAATCTCCAGTGATGGAAAGCCAATGGATACTTTTTTTTGCTTCTATTTATATCACATCTTTTCTTTCTATCACATCTTTATCCATCTTTGGGGTGGCATTTCATATGATGTACAGCAGCCGTAATTGGAAGGTAAATGGGTGAATGTTGGTTTGTGTTGTTAAACTCTTTGAGTGGCTGGACTAAACTAGAAAAGTGTTATATAAATGCAGTCCATTTTCTGTTTACTTAGTGTTTACTGTGCCGTGTGGGGCTTTACCTTCCATATGATTGCCAGGACCTCAGGGCAGCTCTACTTCGTCCTCTCTGAGGGCAGACTGAATGCTGCAAATTCACTCTGAAATTCTGGCTATATATTACACAGTGTACCTTTTAAGGGGAGTGAACAGCTCATTGGTTGAAATTAGAGATAGACAGTGCTAGATGCTCAAAAATGGGAACATGGAGGTCACAGTTGGTGTACACCCCAAACATGACACATCTAATCAGACCCATTGCCAACAACAAACCACTCAGCTGCATGAAACAGCAGCTTCCATACAACAGAAAGCTTTGCACATACCTCACTGAAGGCTGCAACCTAAATTTCCAGCACACGGCTGGACTGCACGTCTCATTGCGGTTCCTCCTAATTCCCAGTGCTACTTGCCTAGCCCATGTGTGTATCAGAGTGTGAAGGTCCACCAGAATACATCCCTAACTTGCAGTATGTGTCCATCTGAGCGGCTAGATTAGGTATACACGGAGGTTAACTGCTCTTCCTCTGGGGCACTTCAGAGGTTTCTAGAACTGTCAGTCTGTCACTGCAGGATGAAATACCAACCTTTCAACTGCTCAATACTGTCTGTCATCCTGCCAGCCTCAAATTCCCTTCAACATCTCTATTTTTAGCATAGCTGGCTGAGACTAAGGAGACAATCATATTCTGAACCGCAGTTTTACATATGTGTATGCAGAAAAAAGTGTCAAGGTGTGTGTGTGACAGCGTGCCAGCCACTTTCATCTGAGGCCTCAAACTGAATAATTTCACGGAGCGTAACATCATCACAGACAGGTGTTTGATCATTACATATTCTGCAGACAGACTCTCTTAAAGTAATGAATGACCTCCTTGTTAAAACAGATGACAAAGCTCAGTTATAATCCTGTTACCTATGCTGTTAACGGAGTTGATCATGCAGTTTTAATTGAATGCCCTAAGCACTGTGTGGGTACCTCTGACTCAGAACTCAGCTGGCTCAGTTTATCTTTATAAGGAATCCATCTTCAGCCGTCATTGCGGAGGGGCTCCACAGGGCTCCGGTCTGGGGCTCATCTTTTTCTGGCTCTTTCTCTGACAGATTTTGAAAAGGTTGTCGCCTGTAAGCACATATGGAGTTATTGTTGACAGCAATTTAAATAGAGAAGAAGCTGCTTCAACCTCAGATTGATTCGGGAAAACAACAACAGAAAGAAGTAATTTCCACAGTGGTAACTATGTCCTGTGTAAAGTGCATTAATATATTGTTGTGCAGCCTTCTCTAGCATGTGAGCCTCCTTCCTCTTTGCATGCAGAGACATGATTGCATGTGTAGCGTGTTCAGCCTCCAGACATTGAGGGGGGATTAGATGCTGTGCATACACATCTACAGAAACACAGGGATCTGTGTGCAGTAATGCTAAAAATGAAGAATTAGCCTTTAGTTTTATAATTGGCTCCAGTGTGCACAATATAATGAGTGTGTGTGTGTGTGTGTGTGTGTGTGTGTGTGTGTGTGTGTGTGACTGTGTCCCTATAATGACAATGCCCCTAAAGGAAAATGCCAGCAGTCTTTTTTTCCCATTTCACCTGCCTTTTACCTCTGCTTTCCCCACACACACAAATGTGTATACACAAGTGTTTCAGGTAGACTTCATGTTGCTGCTGGTGATAATGATGACAATAACCTTCTAAGTCTTCCACCACAGTAATATGGCAATTATAATATTGGAAAGAATTACCCCACACATGCAGTAGAGCCTTGGCTCAAGATGATGCAGGGAACAATGGAAACCTTTAGAAAGGAAAAAGACAGCAGATAACTTTGATTTCCCCTTTTTTATTTTTTTTTGTTCCAAATCTGAAAGGGACAGTTCACCTCTTACCTGTTTTGCTATTTATCAGTTGAGATTGTTTTGGTGTGAGTTGCCGGAGTTGTTTGAGATATCGGTCATAGAGGTGTCTGCCTTCTCTTAAATATAATAGAACTCTGGTAACCGGGTCATCATTTCTGGAAAAAGACATAAATGTTCAAATGTATTTTTATTGTGCTTTGAACAAGACAAGCGAAATGCCATCTGATGCAATTATATTCTAGAGACGGCAAACATCTCTACAAACGATATCTCCCACACTCTACGCTAATAAGTAGCACTACAGGTCAGAATACAAAATATGTATTTTTGATTTTGGGCTGAATTATAAGTATTATTAGTATTTATCTGTTGTCTGAAATATTCGTCATTAAACCATTATCTGATTGCCATTACGTTTTTTATATTGATTGCTTGGTAGAAAGACCCGACATACTTTCAACAGGACCCTTTAAACTAAACCAGTGAGAAAGCACCATCTTCATCCAGATTTGGCATATACAGTTGTATTAGTGTGTTTCAGTGGTGGACGAAGTATTGAGATCTCTTACTTAAGTAAAATTATTCATACAACACTGTAAAAATTACTTCACTACAAGTAAAAGTCCTGAATTCAAAACTTACTTAAGTAAAAGTACAAAAGTATCAACATCAAAATGTGCTTAAAGTATCAAAAGTAGAAGTACTTGTTATGTAGAATGGACCCCATTAGATTATTAGATACACAGTCGCCTGTAAAGTTAATAACGTTTTGAGAAGATATATACTTTATCTGTAAGGAATAAATCACATTATTATTTTAATCATTTTATGGAAAGAGATCCAAAAAATATTTGAATCTGACTTCATGGGCGACCATGTATGTTCCAAATATATTATTTGATTATTATTATTAATGCATTTATATAAGAAGCATTTTAATTTTCTTAAGGTAGGGCTCATTTTCACTACTTAATATACTCTTGTAAATGTCTCATTACTATAAATTGATCTTTTTTTTTAAATGTTAAATCTCGACCTGAAAAGCAACTAAAGCTGGCAGCTAAATGCAGTGGAGTGAAAAGTATAATATTTGCCTCTAAAATGTAGTGGAGTAGAAGTATAAAGTTAAAATGGAAATACCCAAGTAAAGTACAAGTACCTCAAAATTGTACTTAAGTAAAGTGCTTGAGTAAATGTACTTAGTTACTTTCCACCACTGGTGTGTTTATGTAGGACCCCATCACTTATAGTTTGCAGCTGATTAAGAAAATGGGTTTCAAGGCATTTAATAAAAAGGCATTTCTCAATACGACTCTACTTCAGTATTTGCTACCTTTTTAAGTTATTGACCAACATAACCAAGTATACCAGCCCAAGTATACTAGCCCAGAATCCTACATTTGGTCCTTTCTATACCCAGACCCTGACAAAAAAATAACTCACTTTATGGTTTTGCTCAAAGCCACTCACCCCAAGCAATCTTTAATTTAATGCAACGTATGATTAGCCCACTAGCAGCTTCAACCAATAATCTTTGGTGTGGTGAAGTGGAGCATAGTGCATTTTAAGTAGTTGACAGTTCAGCGTTTAATGTATTCATTCATATATAAGAAATAAAGACAGGAAAAGCTTCACAGGTGTTGACATATTCATACTTAAAGTACACGTATGAAGTCTCATTATAGGTTTTCATGTGAGACACCGATAAGAATGGAGAGGTAGGATGAAAGTAATGGATGTTAAAGCTTAGCTAGGGCCAACTATTCTTCATTTTGAGAAGAACATTATACAAACAGGCAGGATGATGCAGGCATGAAACAGGGGATATGAAAGTAAAGTAAAAAGGGGAGAAGAAATGAGAGAGAAATATTTTCCCCTTTGGCTGATTTTGCTGTAAATATGTGAGTCATAATGTCTTTGATTTGCAAATTAGGGCGACTGTTTTTCTCACCACTGTACCCCAAATATCTCTCTTTTCTCTCTCCCTTCTCTCATACTTTCTTCTTCAATCTTCCCTCCTGTTTTCCCAGACGCAAAGTGCAAGTATGCATGTGTATGCATGTTCATTAATATCGCTGCAGTCCGCAGGGGTGTGATGAGAGGAGAAAAGCTCCCTAAACAAATCACAGTCTTATCTCTTATCTGGCCCAGCCAATCACACGCTGATCTTATCACCGACATCAACAAAATGCTCAGAGAGAGGGAGAGATGGAGGGTGTGGAAGGAGTGAGAGATGAATAGAGGAAGAGATATACCAACAGAGGTATGAGGCGAGGGAGAGAACAGGCTAAAAAAAAAAAAAAAAAGCAGAGACGATGAAGAAAAAGAGAAGCAAAGATAAAAGAAAGAGACAATGGAAGGAGGATCAGAGAGAAAAGAAATGAGAAAGAGGGTTTTGCAGGACTAAAATAGACCAAGTCAAATGAGAAAACTAACAAACCGTATCGAGCACTACCAGAAGTGTGTGTGTGAGTGTGTTAGTGTGGTTCAGTGCTGCCATTATTAGGTGATGTAAAGAGCTAATGCGGTGTTAAATAAAAGCAGCACTTGCTTCATTATTCATGGTGTCTGGGGTCACAAGCTCGCGATTTTGCATGTGTGTGTCTGTACACGTGTGTGTGTGTGTGTGTGTGCATGCATGTACCGTATGGATGATGTGTGTGTGTGTGAGTGTGTGTGTCTTCCTAAATTCTTGGCCACAACTCAGTCTCTCTTTAAAGAGGATTTGAAACTTTGGGAGCTACAAAGTGGGTCAGCAACTTTGTCTCTTCGTGTCTCCTCTACTAATTCACCCAATGCAATATTAGACTTTCAGTGCAAATATTAGTAGCACCTGTAATGGGCAAAATGCTGTATGAAGATGTTTCCATACAGTCACAAGAGTACATTTCTGGAGAAAGACCAAATCCTTGAAACTGAGCCTCCTTTTAAAGATATTAGTGCCTGCTTTTAAGAAAGCCATGTTGCTCACACTGTGCTGTACCAACGTGTTGGTGACCCAGTTGAGTCTCCCCCTCTCTGTTGTGTGAGCGGTGATCCACAGATGCTCCTCTCCACTCACGACTCAAGTCAGATAGTATTACTGTCCTTTCGTCCTCATACGAGAGACCTCAGCAAGGCCGCGCGAGGACGACCCTGATCCTCCGAGATGTTTGTCAGCCTCTAACCAGCGTCACCAATGACTCATTTTTGTTTTCCGTCACACTCGGCTGTTAACTACATGACCGTTTGCACTTTGAGTATGTTCCCTACAATTAAGTGAGTGGTTGTTGTTGTTGTGTGTTGTGGTTTCTTTTCAGTCTTTATGTATCCAGAAAAGATTGTGCTATGTGCTTATTTTCAACACTTATTAATGCTTACTCTTATTCATATTCATACCACACCGCACACTGTCTCCTTCTAATGACCATTGAGCAGCTCCTGCAGACAAATTGGTGGTTTGAACATGGTTTGAATTTCCCAAACAAACTACATTTCATCTGTATACAATGATGATAGTGGCCAGTGAAATATATCATGCATTTGTCTCTTGAAAGTGTGGAAATGGCAAGAACAAACCAAGAACAAACAATAGCCTCTATTTGCCCAGGCACAGGAAGCAACCATATAAGACGAATAATCAGTAAAACTCCTTGCTTTGGAAGTAAGGGCGCTTTGGGATTTTTGGGAACGATGACTGGAAGCAGTACCCTGCTTTATTGTCTGCTCTATTCTAAGTGAGACCATCATAAAAAAATTAAAAGAACAATTTTTACTGAAGTATTAAATCAAGTGAAAAGCAGGGTAATTTTCTCCTAAACCTTTACGTTTACAGACTTCTTCTTTCAACCAGCGAAGTCGCCCCCTGCTGGACACTACAAAGAATGCAGGTTCAAGGCACTTCTGCATTGGCTTCACTTTAAAGACCCACGGGTTGTCGCTTGGAAATGAATGATTCAAATGCCTGATCACACAGCTCACTCTCACCCACTGCCTCTTATGCTGATTCAATGTGCTGAATCAGCATAAGAGGCGCTGATAAGGGCCGACTGATGCTGCAAAAACAAGGGATGACACAACCAACACAAAGACGGTGGCCAATGATGAAGATAGAGACATGTATTAATGTTCTCAAGATCTGTAGACTGAGATAAGGGAACTGTGCACCACTTACACATCCATCTATCTATACATCAATCCATCCATCCTCTCTTCTCCTTCTTTCTCTTCCCTTGTTTTATCCAATCCTGCGCACCTTTCCTGCCATCCCCTCTCCACCAATCCTTTCCACTCCACTTTTTTCCCTCCATCTCTCTCTCTTCATCGCTCTTTTGCCCAGAAATGTAAGTGACCCATCTGTGATAGCAAAAGGTACATTAGGCATTAGGGAGTTCCCCTCCAGCCCTGTATGTGTGTGTGTGTGTGTGTAAAACTCTGTGCGTCTGTGCGTGTTGTTAACAGATATCGCCTGATGGACTCCTCCCAGGGGTGCTGTCCGTCTGCTTGGCCAATGAAATGCAGCCAATTACTCTGCAGGCCTCGCTGGCAGCCAATCAAATGGAAATGGGAAAGCTTAGAGATGACGATGGGGTTTGGGGCACAGCACTTATATTGCACTTTGTTAATGTACAGGAAAGTCAGCGTGGGCGTGTATTCATTCACTGTATGAGAGAGCTGCTCTATTTCAGTCCTTCTCTCTCCTCTCTCCTGCTTCCTTGTTGTTGTAATATTAATGATGAATGTGCAAGTGTGGATGTGAGCAGATTTGAATAGAGCAGAGTGCTGCAGTGAGTGCAGCAGGGAGAGAGATCCCCCATTTTTGTAACTCTCCTCTTTCCTTGATGGGCAATACGGGTTTAGAGGAATAGGTCAAGTTTTTTTTTCCTGAGAGTTAGATAACAAGGTCAACGTCATGTCTTGCATAAGAATATGGAGCTGGAGACAGAACATTGTTAGCCTAGCTTAGCATAAAGAGTGGAGGCAGGGGGAAACCGCTAGCCTGAATTGAAGTGAAAACTCTGCAACCTGCATTCCTTTTAATGGCCAGCAGGGGGCAACTTCACTAGTTGCAAAAAGGAGTCCAATTGTATAGAAGTCCATGATAAAATAACCCTACTTGTTACTTGATTTTATACTGTAGTTAACATTTTCCTAATGAGTTTATGGTCACAGTCATTAGTTTTAATCAGGATGTGACTACTTTGTGATTGACAAGTAGCTATCATGTGGTTTGGGTATTGTCTTTGTTTTCGTATTAGAACGTTGACCCTTTTATAAAGTGTGTTTTCAGTTCATGGTAGTTCAATCAAACATTTTGGTTGACTAAAAAATGTTGTGTTCAGCATTCAGTTGTACTAAAAGACGCTTTAAGGAGTCAGCCTTGCATTCTTGCACCTTGCTAATCAAGCTAGCTAGCTACCACTAGTTCTAGCTGGTGGCGATGTCCAAAAGCAAATATGGCGAGAGCCAAAATGCCAAACTTTAGGGTTCATAACAATAGTCCACAAACCAATGGGCAACATCATGTTGACTATGTGACATTTTTTGTGACAATCTCTGTGTCTGCCCAAAATCAAACAATGGCCAACTTCAGATGCTGTATGTTCGGACTGAATAGTTGTAAATTATAGTTTGAGCATGTAGATGCTAAGCTAGGCTAAACAAAGACTGGCCAAAACTCTGTAATAAACACATATATATGAGATTGATCTTCTCATCTCACTCACAGAAATGAAGCAAATAAGAACATTCCCCAACATATTTAATTATTTCTTTCCATTCCATGTCCACAATGTATCAATCCCCATTCTGCTTCCTCTCTTTTTTTCAGTCCACCCTCTCCTCTTTATCTTCTGCCCTTCTTTTCTCTTTCCCCCACTTGCTCCCTGACACCGCTCCTTGCCTTTCCCTCATCTATCTTCCTGCTACTGGTTCCATCCATCCCTCCTGCCCACCCCGCTCTGATTCGTCCTCATCAAAGTAGGTCTCTCGGTGTCAGTGTCTGTCTGTCGGTGGCAGTGGTGATGAATCAGTGACACTGCCAGTGTATTTAGTGATGACCATAAGAGCTGACTGATGTATCTCTGTGGGGGGAAACTATCAGCACATTATGCGGTATTGATTTGCCCCAACATAGCTGTATGTCAGGGTAAAAGCAAGGGGTAATATGATGGGAGATGGCATGTCCTTTGTATGAGCTATGTATTTAGCAATCTCGGCATCAGCTATTGGTCTGATGACAATTCAGCCTCTGGGGCCAATGGCCAATATTTCTGGGGTTCTAGTGTAGCCAGCAGATTTAATGAATATCTAGGCCAAGACTTCATCTTTAGTTCTCTGTTCATTGTTTTTCAATCCAATTAGCAACTTCAGAGAGCCACACATAACAACCTTGAAACCTATAATGATTTATTAAGAGCCATTTGATTGAACATATGAAACTTTTTATGAAAAAAGCTTCCAAGGGATACTTTGACATTTTGGAAAATATTCGTACTTGCTTCCATGCCATGCCAGTTAGGGAAAAAAATGTTTGGGGTGTTTTTTTGTTGTCTTAAAATAGACTAAATAAACATAATGAAGATGAAGAAATAATGAAGAAATTGTATAACTTTTTTTTTTTTGGGAAGTTCTAAAAGTAAGTTCCAAGTTAGTAAGTTTTCCACAAGTGAACAATAAAGTTATTCAAATTAATTTTAGCACCATTTATTTAATAAACATGTGTAACAGATTCAGTAGTTTCAACAGGGTACAATACATTAAATTTAAATTTAAAAACATTATAAAAGGAACTTTTTAACCGGTTTCTTGTCTGAATGTTGCCTGTAGGTAACATTGTACCATTGAATCAACGACCCATTGGAAGGATTGTCTTGAAAAGTCTAAGTGTATGAAACTATCGAAAATTAAGGTTTACTCACCTATAAGTAGTAATATTTTTTTTCCAGATGGGAAAGGGCCAGGAAATTACGTTTTGAGTGAATTTGTGGCAAAAAAAATGACGAAGCTGTTTCATTTGGAAAAGTCTGCAAAACAGGTTTTTTTAATATGGCCTCCTGGAGGTCATGTGACAAATTAAAGCATTGCTAGTGGTTCCCTATACTCTTCCCTCTTTTTTAAAGTATTGCATCACTCAAAAACATGCATTGTAGAAATCTGACAGGCCAAAAATGGGTATGTTGCCTGAGGGCCACACCATACCATAGAGGGTTAAAGTAAATATAAGGCCGGTTGGTTGGCCTAGCTTAGCATAAAGACTAGACATCCTGTCCCTCATCACAGTATCACAACATGTAGTTTTTAAATTTCTTGTACATAGTAAACAAATTAGTTATAATGTGTTAATTCGTAAGCTTTAATGATGCTGGTAGGCAGACCTTTGGACAGAGCGAGGCTAGTTTTTGCTTGTCTTTTATGCTAGGCTAAGCTAAGCCAAGCTAAACCTCTCCTGCCTTCAGCCATATATGGAGAGAGGTATTGAAAATCTAGTAAATGAGAGTATTTTTCTGAAATAATTAACTATTCTTTTAGCAATACGTCGTTTTGAGTTTTGATTGCAGTCTGTCGGTTGTACTTGAAAACCACAGTGCCCATGGCCTTTCTGACTAGGCAACTCTATTAACCTGCTTTCTAAACAGTGGACACTGCTGGATTATTTGAAATTATTAACCACCCAGTTAGCAATCCCCTCTCGCCATCTGAGTTGGGCTGGTTGAGCAAAACTCAGCGAAGTGAGTCACACTATGCACAATTTACTCTGCAGGCATCTGACGGATACGGCAACGTGCCAGGTCTACTCAAATAGCCCAATAGACCACAATAACACAGTAATAGCACACTTTAAAACAGATTTAAGAACTGTGTTGTCAAGTGTCATCAGAATGATAATGAAATTCAGCTACCAGTGAACTCTCCGGTGAACAAAATTGTCATCTCAAGTTTAATGCTGGAACATATGGTCCAGGCAATCTGCTCAACATCAAAATATTTGCTGCGGTGTTGACCTGGTGAAGCTAATTTGCACAGAGCTGAATTCCCCCTCATTTAATTTCTTTTTCTTCTTCTTCTTCTTCTTCTTGGCATTGCTCCCTTCTCCTTTTTTCCCACATGTATGCCAGCTGAAAGATCAAACTCAGTCCCTCGTTGCTGTGCGGTACAGGTGTTACAGCTTCTCTGATGTTGTTCCTGAAAACATGACATTAAGATGAAAATGATTTCACACCAGCTCCCTCACGTCACCTCAGCCTTTTTTCTGGGCTGCTTTACGACTCCATAAATGCAGGTCTTGCTGTTTTGTTCCTGTGTAAATCTGGCCTTTGAGGCCTTTGATTTTCTTGTTTTTCCCGGGCAGTGGTGTTCTTCCATTCTGTTTGAGCTGAGGTTTATATTATGTTGTTTGTGTCTTTGCAATGAACTCAGCATGATACACAGCCCTCTGGCACTGATACACACACACACAAACACACACAATAGACTTATAAATCCCTTTTACTTCATACTGTGCATGTGTGCGTGTTTGGACAAGCATCACAATGTCACCACACATACAAGCATTTATTTGTGGGTTATTTCTGACTTTATATTCGAGTTAATGCACATGTTCGCTTGAACTGTATTCTTCTTTCTTGTGCATTATCTCTCCAAATAAATAGCTCCTCAGATTAGGTTCATGATTTCATCTCTTCATCCCGTCGCCTTGCACTGAACTCTCATCCTAAACACTTAAATTCTTTAAAACCCTTTAAGGCGGCTGCACACTGAGTGCCTCCGTACAGGATTACTATATTCAATACTTAAAAAAGAAAACATGTTTTAACAAGTAATCCGTACAAAGAGGTTTCTTGTCGAAATATTACTTATGTATTCAATAAAGCACCACTGCGTTGAGGATTGCACTGTGCAGCGACTCCTAATTCAAAGTCCTATTTTATTGTGATTAGCACCTCTGCTCATCCTTCTGGATTTTTTTTGCTCTCTCTTTTGTGTTCATTTAAAAGCCTGCCAAAGTGTGAGGTGGGACAGATGGAGAGTGAGGAAGTAGGAAAAGGTAATTGAAGGGTATAAAAGAAGGAAGGAGGGTGGGAAAAGAAAGCCAAAAAGGGGACCAGAGGAATAAAATGAGGGGTGAAAAATGGAGGAAGAGCTGCAGGAAGGAAGGAAAGGGATCAAATTAGGAAAGCATGATAGGTAGGACGGCTAAAATGCAGAGAATAATTGCGATGGTTATGGCTGTTGATGATGCCAATATTGACAGTGATAATAATTTTCATAATGATGACTCTATTATGACTGTGGAGGCTGTAATGATGATACCAACAAGTTCTGCACATGTGACAGTTGTGAAATGCACAATATGTCAAAGTCTAGTGATGGCAGGCATAATCATCTACCGACAAATAACAAGTGGGGCTGTGGAAGAAGAGAGTAGAGTAATCAGATTACCAAGAGTTGAGTGGTTTAAAAGAAAACTACAGCAATATTCCTCACCTTTTTATGACCTCTACATGTAACCACTAATCACCAATTCCAAGTGTTCATGTCTTGAGCAGGAAGTGTTTTATACTTGCTTTATTGTGATAAAATATTTTAATTTTGCAGTCCTCTAGAAAACAAAACTAGGCAAACAAACATGATTTGTTTAGCATGAATATGTTTGTTTCTGCTTTCCTTGATATGTGGCATCCCACAGGGGTCAATTATAGGGCCTTTGTTTTTCAACTTCTATCGGTTCCTACTTTAACTAATTATAAATTACAAAAATATTTCTTATCATAGCTATGCTGATGATACTCAAATTTACTAAGCTAATGACTTTGGTCCTCTAGAATCTCTTTGGAAATGCATTAATTTACATACATACATTAAAACTTTCTTCAGCTAAATAAGGACAAAACTGAAACAATCCTTTATGGAAAAAAATAGGATTTTCTGGCTTTAAGCACAATATGCCAAGAGCCAGTTCCATTATATTTGAGAGACATCTCTTCAGCCGACATCTCCAACACTTGACAACAAACACCAAATCAATTTATATTGATAAATACCGGGACAGGTAAGAGGAATTTACATGTATATTTTTTATCTGGACAGTCCCTTACATCCTCCTTACATTGGCCAGTAAGTCACATAATTGACTTTAAGCACTGGTGCTCATTTATAAATCACAAAATGGGGCAGCATCAAAGTACCTCTCAAATATGTTTCAGCAGTACACACCTGTTAGACCTCTGACAGATCACTGGAAATCTTTGGTATTCTACTCTATTGTCAGAGCTAAACATAGTGAAACAGCTCTTGAAACAGCCGCTGTGATGCTAAATCCACTTTCCTTTATAATCTTTTAATTTCATGTGTTCTTTTAAATAAATAAATAAAAAACTATGATTCTTGTATCTGCTTTAAGCACTTTAAATTGTGCTATACATATATATATATATAAACTTATCTTGCTTTGTTCATCATTTCTCGACCTCTCAAATTTACCTTGTGACCCCTTGGGGGGTCCCGACCCTTAGGCTGGGAACCGCTTAGTTACATCTAAAAACATTCTAACATCCCTAGATAATATTCAGTCATATTTAGCTGTTTATGTCTTATTAATATGATTTTGGGGTAAATTGTGAAGTTCCATGTATACTCCCAGCACTGATAACAGCTATTCCAGCTTAGTTGTAAGGTTAGATCCCAGAGGAGTGCAGCAGAATATCGGCCTTATTAGAGGAGATAGGGAGTGGGTGGGAGAGGGCAAGATAGATAGAGGGAGGGGAGAAAAGACAGAGCCCCTGGACAGGGAGTCAAAGGAAAGAAAGGAAGACACAGAGAGGAAGATATTGGACTTATTAGAGAAGAGAGAAGAGAGTGAGTGGGAGAAGAGGCCAAACACAGAGAGACAAAGATAGAGACAGAGAGAGAGGGATGATGTTATTTTGTCAGTGTTTCCCCGTGGGGGCTCGACTGCTTGTTAAAAAGTCCTGACAGAGGAACCACAGCAATAACACACTCTCTCTCTCACACACACACACACACACACAAACACACACATGCACTACTCCTTTGTGATAAACTTTGAATAGGTCTCTTTCTTCCTGTGTGTGAGTTATCTACTAAAATGGACTGCATTCATGCCAAAAATATTCTTCTATGACGTCAAATACAGCCTCGTTTGATCATTTCCTGTGTGTGTGTGTCCTGTTTCAGTTGAAGGCTACTGTTTCCCTGTAATTATTATCCAGCACAAACAAAGGAAATCTACTCCCCTCTGTTTGCACCAAGTACTTACAGCCCTGCACAACACACACTCATTTTCACAGTTCCGTCACGAGATCTGCTTATTGCTTTAAAAACAATGTAATCTAGTAAAGACTGAATAAACTTCCACAGTGTCATAAGAGTCTGTCAGAGCAATTTACAGAGGAATGCAATAAACTCACATAATGTTTAAGTAAAAGCCATTACCAAAGAAATGCTGTTAGCACAATGATATTTCTCTCTGTGGATTATGAGATAAAAAACAACAACATGAGGAGGTTTGTGCTGTGAACACATGCCTAATATTTCTGACATGTACATTTAATTGTTTCACTTTTGGCAGTATCTAAATCACCGTTGCAATATACTGTCATCAATCATAAAACAACTTCTTCAACACATTAGATTATTTTCTTTCTTTTATTTTCTTTCTTTTATTTGGAACTTGGCACGAAAATCATGCTCCAAATAGGTCCTGCGATGAAAATGATGTTGCCCAATCTCCGCTGGTGGAACACATTTCTACTGTCGATTACGTAAGCGGAGCCGACGTGGGTGCAGTTGCCCCAGGGAATCCAAGCGAGCAGGGGCCCCCAATTGGGCGTCAGTACTAGCCTCCGACAGCTTTTGAGAGGACCACTGGGAGGGGGCCTCAGCGTTGCCGCTTCTTCAACAGCTGCTACATCCCTGTGGGCCCATATGGAATTTAAAAGTGTCACTGTATTCAGCTGAAGTCATAAAACATTACAGGCACTTCACTCATGGTTACAATTGTACCAGCACAGGCAATGACAATTACAAATATCCTGATCAGACACCTAAAAATATCAGAAAAATTGCAAACTTGAGAGAAAATTTTAGTCTAGTTTACTGTCTTCGCTACTGTGCATCATGAGAACTAGGTAATGTAAATAATAAACTGAAGCCCCATTCAGAAAGCCCCACAATCCCTTGCGGCAACAGCATTTAAAATGGCCCATCTTTCCACTGTTCCTTCTAATTCTTCTTCTTCTCTCGGATTGGAGGATCGCAAACAATTTTAAGGTCCATACTGCCACCTACTGTACTTTACAGTTCTTAAATTCAATAAATATCGTCTCAGGGGCCCTGCAAAAAGCTCTGCACCCACTGTGACAATGGCTTGCTCCGCCCCTAGTGAAATGAGCTTTTATACTCTTTGATGATCATTATAACTTTTATACATAAATTATGATTTATCCATGTGCCAATGCAGTGGTTTTTGCTTGTAGATGAATGACCAAAAAGCAGGGTGCAACAACCAAATGAATCTGAACAAAATAGGCTTTAGCCTTAGGCCTTAGCCGTATTAATTGTAAGTATTGTTTACCAATAACCATAGAGTGATAAAGTTTCATTGAACCCACATATAGTGGAGAGCAGAGTCGTATCGCCACCTCCACTGACTTTTGGTCTGAAAGACAAAATCACTTTGATATAAGTTAATTAAAGTACTTTACTCTCCATTTCTGGTTATTTTCTTCTCTTATTATATTTCTTGCACCTGTAAAGTAGAGTAGGGGTAGAGTAGAGTAACAATGTATTGAAAGGCGCTGCATGAATTTGAGTCAGAAACCAGCACACCCTTCAGCACCATGGACAGAGCCCTACTGCTGCACACAGGAGAACGTTTAGTCCAGTGTTCTTTTCAAGTCCTACGTCATCTTTGTTGTTATGAGTTGTACCCATTTCAGGGAAAAAAAAGTCTTTAAACTGTCTCCTCACTTTATCTACATCTAGAATGTCTGTTTTTGACAGAGGAAATTAAAAAAGGATCATTACTTGTTGGAAATAACATGTGGTCTTGGTGCCAATAGTGGGTCTCTAAATATAGATGATGATATCACTTCCTCCTGCTGACAATTGTCACTTTATTGGTGACTTTCTTATTTGGTGAAACCATAGAATATACCTTGAAAAACATACAAATAGAGCTTGAATTCACATTCTTTGAATTTGGGATCCATCCAACCAACAAGATCTCCAACCTAAACGACAGGATAGACCGTTTGTCAACACCACCCATAAGGACACATATGAGCATTTGTCCAAATGAGGGTTTTGGATCTCAAGGAACCTAAAAATATCATCTAAAAATAGCACACACGTCATATCATATATATATATATATATATATATATATATATATACAGTCCAGGCCAAAAGTTTGGACACACCTTATTCAATGCGTTTCCTTTATTTTCATGACTATTGACATTTACATTCATCAAAACTATTAATGAACACATGTGGAATTATGTACTTAACAATAAAGTGTGAAATAACTGAAAACATGTCTTATATTCTAGTAAGCAAAGGGTGGTTACTTTGAGAAATCTAAAATACAAGACATGTTTTCAGTTATTTCACACTTTTTTTGTTAAGTACATAATTCCATATGTGTTCATTCATAGTTTTGATGCCTTCAGTGAGAATCTACAATGTAAATAGTCATGAAAATTAAGAAAAACGCATTGAATGAGAAGGTGTGTGTCCAAACTTTTGGCCTGTACTGTATATATATATATATATATATATATATATATATATATATATATATATATATATGCCAAAAAACTTCCAGGTAAGGCATTATAAAAGACAGTTTGAACAGTAAATAAATGTGCATAAATGCCGCATGAAGCAAAGTAGTTACAAGAGTGATGTGAGCATTACATAAAAAGTTATTTAGTCGTTGTCCTGGGTGAAAGTCTACTGTTTGTTCGACCCATCTGCCCTTTAAACTCTGCATCTCTGTCCATCATTACTCCTATGTCAACAAGATGGCGGCCGAGAACAGTCTAAAACATAAATATGAGTCCTATTTTGCTGCATGTACAAATGCCCTATTTTGACGTTTTTGAAGGAGCACCAGTCTGGTCCAACCCATCATGCAGCTCTTTTTTCAGCCAAGCTTCAACTTTCCTATAATTAACTTTCTTGTAATTTCAATTTTTCCTCTCAAATCTACAGGGGGAGGTAGAAGTGAATGGTGCCAGCCTATAAATGATCAATTTATGTACATTTGGAATTTGTGTATATGTTTTCTACACTCAGTGGATCTTTTTTGGCATCAGTGGTATTGGATTTGTACCAATCCAGCCTCACAAACACAGAGACCCTGTGGACTGTTCTTTTGGACCCAACCATACTCTTGGCAACTTTTGTGGTGGAATATAGCTTTTTGAAGTTTATATGACCTTTTTGTCTACAGCCATAAAATGTAGTATCAATAAAGAAAATCCTGTTGTTGGCGCTTTCTGCTTTCTTTCTTGTTGCTATGTTTTTACTTTTCTAATATTTCCTGTCAGAACATAATATTGGCAAACCTCAGCAAAAGCAGTGCATTTACTGTGAGCAGTAATCAGTTGTTTTATCATCCAGCTTCTGAGAGAATGATGTTACTTTTTGTGGTTTTTGGCTCAAGTGGCTCTGCCTGTCTTTGTGGTTTATATGGTGATTGCTGTCTGCTTGGCATTTAGTTTGTTTCCACAGACATTTCGGGCTCTTTTGTTTTGCTGCAGCTATTTTTATGCCTGTCTGTTTATATTTAGTAACCGGCCACCGAGGAATTTGTCATATCAGTATGTTTCTCCTCCAGTGGACACTACAGAGCATTTAAACCAGCAGGGAGATAAAAGTTATGCGTATATTATATGCCTTATATGATGAATATATGCATCTTTTTGGCATGCATGTGAACTATCAGCTCTTTATCTTGGCAAGTGTGCACCCCAGAACTGACAATGCACCCTACACTCATGTGTTTGTGTGTATTTTGTACATGTGTGCGTGTCATCAGACCAGACAGCGCATGATGCTATCAGCAGCAGAGGATATGAGGACTACTATTTATAACTCCCCTCTATCTCAACTTAGACACACTGTCCTGCCCCGCGGGGCAGGTGCTTGTTTGTGTGTTTGTGTGTGTGTGTGTGTGTGTGTGTGTGTGCGTGTGTGTGTGTGCATGTGTGTGTGCGTGCGCATGTGTGTGCGCATGTGCGTGCGTGTCATTGTGGTCGTGTGTGCACCTGTTTGTGCGTATGCAACAGAGTGGGAAATTTGAGAGCGAGGGACTGTGAATGTGAAAGACAGAAAGAGCTGCGAATGACAGACTGTGTGTTTATGTGGTGTTTGTATGTGTGGGTGCCGGCAGCTGAAGGTGTGAGTGGAAAGAAGAGACATGTCACACTTGACAAGGGTGAAATGAGAGGATATGATTGGCTGTTTTCTGATGTCACGGATTGTGAGTCGTCCCAATTAGAAACAATCATACGCTGCTTAGTCACTCCGCCGGTCTCTCCTCCACCGCTCCAGTCATCTCTCTTTTCTCTCTTTCTGCCCCGCATTGAAAATTTCCTCCCTCTTTGTCTCTGATTTCATGTCTTCATGGAACTTTTTCTGCCTGCCACTCTCAAGCCAATTTGTTTACTTGCACTGTCTTTGTTGCTAATTCTTTATCATGGCCTTCCTTTTCACTCAGTATTTCTGTTTGGTTCCATCTTTTAGTTTGTTTTCCACATCTACTTCCTTTGTGCTATACTCTCTCTCTCTCTCTCTCTCTCTCTCTCTCTCTCTCTCTCTCTCTCTCTCTCTTCTTTCTTTCTTTCTTTATCTCTCACCCAACTGCATCCCAAAAACCTTGAAGATAAAATCAATGTTATGGAGCCATTCCATGAAAGCTGTTAAGTTTGGGTCCGTAACATTAAAAGGGGAAAACAAAGCAATAAAAAAACTATAAATATAGTTTTCAGTGACTGGCGACACAAATCAAGTGTACTTAAATAATAAAATGAATCATTTTAACTGTTGTCTGTTACATTTTTTCATTATCTCATGTCCGTTTGGATCATTTCTCACATTCTTGTGAAGTAACTAATAAATATTGCATAAATCTCTGACCTTTTTTTGTTTTTTAGGATCATTAATGTGTCAAATACATAACCAAAAAAGTGTGTTCATAAGCTTCATGTTCCACCTTGCCACACTAGTGTATCACTGCACCAGATTAATTATTGTCTGCACCAGGCAGAAGAAAAATAATAGACACCCTGACAAATTGCTGGTGAATTTGGATTTTATTCTGGAACATTTTTGGGAACATTTTTCTTGCAAATTATTGTTCATAGTATAAAATAACATATCATATACATACACTCCATCGCTCAAAAATTATGGGGATTTCTTTTTCAATGGAATGTTCAAAAAGTGCTTGTTAAGCAGATAGATAGATAAATAAATAAATATAAATATATATACAGTACTGTGCAAAAGTCTAAGGAAGGTGTAGAAAAATGCTAATAATAATAATAATAATAATAATAATAATAATAATAATAATAATAATAATAATATAAATGTAAATAGTAAATTTTTTTTACAAAATACAAATACAATTTTTTTAAAAATCAAATCAATATTTGTGTGACATTTTTTCACACCTGCCTAAGAAATTTCCATAGTACTGTGTGTGTGTGTGTGTGTGTGTGTATATATATATATATATATATATATATATATACATACATACATATAATAGCATATATTGTGCTTGAGCTTGCAAAATATGTGTTTTGAACAGTTTCCATGGAATGACCCACTGAGCAATAAAAAAACACGAAAAATGAACTATAACAACAAAGAAGCACATACACAATGAATGAGAGATGTGGCATAATAACACGGTTGAAAATATATGAAATCTAGTAATTCCATTTTTGCATTGCTGTTCCTCCTGGAAAGAGACGTTTAAACAGAGAGACATCAAATAGCAGAAACCGAATTGAAGTTGCGGTTGTCTTCTCTCTCTGCAGGAGAGTGAGAGTAAAGACAGAGAGGTGAGGATTTATTCAGTCTTTGTTGTCAGTGTCCTTAAGAGTCTGCTTCAGCCAAGTGTTCAGTAGAGGTGCCTCTGGTCTCAGAATTATAGGTTAGGCCAATCTAAAGTGTCCACTTCTGAGTCTGCCTAGCTGCTTTCTCAAAGCGTGCAGTGTTTCTGATCACACCTCGTGTAAAATGAGAGTACTCAGCCCAACCTGAGCCAAATCTCTTCAGTCCCGTTAAAATTAAGAGACATTATTTGGCCTGCACAAACAGGCGCAGGCACGTGCCCAGTCTCATTTGAGACGAGAAAAGAGCAATTATTTTGTTAAAAGGAAGATTTCCGTTTTGTGGTAGAATTTGGCTTCCTCTCCTGGGGTTCCTGGAGCTTAAATCATTTCAGACAGGCACAAGCAGCAAAAACACAAGCACACACAGAGACGTATGAAACATTGCCAAAATAATATTGAAACAGAATTCTTCAGAGATTATTCAGAACCAGTGTTTTGCTAAATTAATTTTGCATAAATGTTGCCTCTGGCATGGATATTGTCTCTGGCCAATGAAAACCATTCAAAATTTGGTGATTTTTCAAGCAATCTAACGATTTAAATTTGCTTTCATGGGTTGACATAATTCCCCTATGTCCTAAATTAGGAACCCTCTCTCATATAAACCTGTGTGTTTATGCAAAAAATGAGAAGACAAACAGATGTTTGAGAGGAAAACCTGCATATTTAACATACGCAGTGTAGTGAAACAGACAAAGAGGAATCTTTTATTAATATGATGAAAGGAAGCTTTGGCACATGTGAACCAGCTGTTTTGTCAACTAGATGTCTAGAGCTATGATTTCTAACTCCACACATATGCATAAACTTATTTGATTGGGTGTCTAGTAGCCAATCACAGTGTTCCAAATCAGCAGCCACCCCATCCCCCCCCCCCCCCTTTTTTTTTAGACTGTAAGAAAGCCTTCAGCACATTTTATTCTATTATTCAGATTGTGAAAGTGCATCATTTGAATTTAAAGTGTGTTTAAAGTAAACATGAGATGTTATATTACATATATGTGTCAACATATTATCTGGAGGATATATAGCTTCTACTCAGGATTTAAAAGAACAGACAAAGAAGTAATCTGAATCTCAATAGAAGGAAAATTGGGAAATTAATAGAGAAATACTGTTTTGATTAATTTTGGCTGTCATGATTTGATTAGTTAATAATACAATCAGCTTACAATGCATCGTATTGATTCAGTACAAATAATGAAACGTACTGTTTAGGTTAATTAAAAGTAAAAAAAATACCAAAATATCTGCAATGCGTTTTAAAATGTCACTTTATTTATTTTTGTGAAGTGACCATTAATTAAAATTAATTAATTAATTTAATAAAATTAAAAACAAACTAATGTTTTTTTCATAAAAAAAAATGGTTATAAGGTTAATACTCTTCAATGTCATTTTAATGGAATGGACGGAAAAAAATAACCCAAAAATACCCAATAAAATGTTTTATATATCCCGATATTTTTATCTCAAAGTGAGAGCAAATGTTCAGTCAAAGTCAGATATGACATGTCAGAAGTAGTTTTATTGAAACCGTTTATTTAAGTGAACATAAATACTGTATAACAACAGGAGTACCTTTTTAAAAAAAACAAAGCTCCATAAAGTGTACATTTAAATAAAAAGAAAATATCTTGAATAAAAGCTGCAGCTCGCCTGGAGCAATGATCACAGGGAAAATGTTAATATATATCGATATATACGATATGATGTAATTCCATATCACATTTAAAAATATATCAATATATGGCCCAGCCCTACCCCTCGCCCTGTGCTGCTCCCAGTCCTCCGTATACTGCAGCAAAGTGTGGGAGTATCGTCCGCTGCTGTGATGAAGACAGGAAGTGACACGTCTTATAGCATGACCTCTCTCCTGTCCCACCATGCTCAAGCATTGCTTCGGTTTCTCGCCCATTAGAACACACACAGTCTCACATACACACACACACACACACACACACACACACACACACACAGGGCTACACAGTGAGCCTCTGAAGAGCACTTGAGTGTGAGTATCGAGTGAGCCGACCTCATACAGATACAATACCATTAAAGAGCACTCAAGAGTCTTGATATAGGGGGAAAGAGGCGCACAGCCACACTCACACAAATAATGCAAACAGTGAATACCCACATTATTCAGAGGCTATCAACACAGTGGGAAATGAAAAGCTAGGTCATGCATATAGCGATGAAATTACATGCAGTGCACTGATATGGTTACAAATACAATCCACTACACGCAGTCCCTGCTTTCTACTTGTGTCTGTTTTTATACCCCCAATGCCCTCTTTACTCAGCTGTGTTAGACCGACTTTGTTTCTTAGAAGTGAGATTCTACAAGAACATAGCTGTAGTAATAGTAGTAATAGACCAGCAGACCAGTAGGTTACTGGTATGTAAATGAAAAAAAAAGAAGAAAACCACACCAACAAACAATTAAAAGCACTTTATTCTTGTTTCGCCTGCATCTGGTACAGATTACCCTTTTCTTTATTTTTATAGACACATAATGTGCCAACAAATGATGCAGTTTTCTCTCTGATCAATTGAAAAGTTTTGGTTGACATTTCCAAAGTTTCCTTAATGAAGCAGACTTCAGTTTACTTCAGCAGTGTAAGTTGTCAACATGAAGCGGCTTGCAAGCTTTGCTCTGTATATCTGCTTTGAAGAACTGCACAGTAGAAATTAAATGTTTGAACTTGTTGTGGCAATGCAGATAAAACAAAAAAAAGCACCATTTAATATGTTCTTTTAAGAAATGTGTTCTACATGGTAGCCCATAAAGTTGGAATAAAATATATTTTTTAACCTCTGTCCATGAAATGATTGCGACAATGTGATTCATTCTTGACAGATGAAGTGTTCAAAGTCTCAAAACTTTATAAATAAATCCCTTCCAATCATATCACAATGAAAATGAAACCACAATTAACAGAAGATTGTGTCTGAAAACAAAATTTGTACCATGTATAATAAAACCAAAACAACTGGAAACTATCTCGTATAACCATTTGTCTGGTTGTTTTTTTATACTTCGTTCAAACAGTGATTTGTTTCAGTCATTAGACTCAATGTAACAGACTTTAATTCTGAAAAGAGAATCCAATGCGAAAGTTGGTTAAACTTGCATAATTTCTAAGTCCATGATAAAAATGATCCTACTTCTCATTTGAGTTATTACCATAGCAAACAATTTTCAAAATATTTTTTTCAAGTCTCAAGTCCTGTCTACAGGTTCTCAGTCAGATCTACCCACTCCTCAAAACGTGGTCACTGCCCGAACAAAAACCAGTATTGCCAAAATAACAAATTCAGAGATCAAAATGGCAGTACACAAACCAATGGGTGACATCACAGTGGCACTTCTATTATACAGTCTATGAGCATTACACCACCCAGTACTATAGCTCCTAGCACTAAAGTTGCTGCTTCATCACACACACACACACACACCAACTCACCAACTCTCACTATTTTACAGCTTTAGTCACACTGTGATGAAGTCCTGTAGATGCAGGCTGCAGGCAGTGTGTACATGTAGCACCCTTCTTTATGTGCGTCAGTGTGTGTACGTGCATGTGGTGCATTCATTCATTTTAAGAGTCAGGTGTAATCTTACAAAGTGACACCAGGCAGAATCTCTATTTCTTCATTTGTCTCATATCTGTCGCTCCAACCTTTTGTTCTTGTGTCTCTTAGCCCTTGTTGTTTTTTTTCTAGCTGTCAGGTTGTAGCCACACACACACACACACACACACACACACACACTCCAACCTGCAAGTCTATCATAATTAGAGTGCCAAAGACAAGTGGTGTCAAGATAAGCCATGTGTGAACTCTCTGACATTTCAAGGTAACAGAAATACACACACACATACACACACAGCTAATCATGCAACAAACAACAGAAGACAAAGTAACGCTCCAGTCCACACATTTTGCAATGGCAGACTCTTTTCTTCCTCACTATTCATCACTATTTATTTTGACTAATTTCACCTCATTTAATAGCCCGCACTGTAATGAGTCATTTAAAATGCAGCCTCCAACATAAATGAATAGAGTTAATTTGTCCACCTGTAATAGTGCTTGTCTGCTCTGTCCGGGCCCATGTCTCACTTTGGCTGAATTAAGTGGCAAATGATTCTGAGTCAGGTTTAATGGAGTGGATATGAGTGACTCAGAGTGAATGTAACAGTCGTTCCCCAGAACCAGGCCCACAGAGTTCTGCAGCCCGCCTGTACCGCACCAATCCAATTTGGGCTTAATTGAATTGTTCTGAGCCCCTCATCCATATATTTCCTCCACGAGAAGCTTATTACTCTCGATCTGTGTGTGTGTGTATATGTGTGTGTATATGAGAGAGTGTAATGCCAAGTATTAAATGCTTTGTTGTTGATTGATATTTCTGAGATGCAGTTTGGATTAGCTGGTTTAATATAAGGGAAGTGAGACCAAAATCCAAATGAATCTTCAACTAAATCTGTATCCCCCCCCACCCTCTTTCTTCTTCCCTCCATCCTTCTCCCTGATTCTCTTTTCTCAGGATGTGAAGTCGACTTTCTTCCAGTTTGGCGCCTCCATCCAGCAGGAGGCTCTGTTGATGCTGAACATCATGGAGGAGTACGACTGGCACATCTTCTCCATCGTCACGTCAAAGTTCCCCGGCTACCAGGAGTTCATCAACATCCTAAAGACTACTGTGGACAACAGGTAGGATCAACTGGACACCCGCTTTGCACTCCTCTCCACAGTTTTATTTCCATCTAAATAGAATACCTGAATACTGTTGAATTGATGTTTCAGCAGCAAAATGTTGTAACTCAAGAAGTAATGAAATCCCATTAGTGCTGTATTTTATTGATCCTGATGTGGATGCATTGGCTGATAGAGTTGCATCGCTAATTGTGACACCCATGTAGCCAACTTAATCTTTACTTGGTTAGTAGCATAAACCCAAATAAAAGCCAGGAGGAGAGCCAGCACTAACAAGACTAGAAGTCTACAGCCATGCTAAGGGCTTTATGATGCTATATTTAGCCACAGGTGCTATGAGCTTAGGGCTAATTCCGGTGTAGCTACCAGTTCGGCTCGCCGGCTTCCAGATCAGCTTGGGGAACTTCGTCTGCTGCTGATCACGTCACACAAAACACTATCTACAGCAATGCGACTCGTACAAACTAGTAGCATGTAGCAAGCACTAGTAGCACTAGTAGCAAGTGAAAATATGTATAAGAAAATAAGTATTTATGTATGTATGTGTGTGTATACACTTATAAGCTATTTTTCACTTATTTGTATGTGTATTTGTGTATATATTATACACACATGTCCAACAGAAACACAATTATTCTCATATTTTATGTAGATTTAGTCTACACACCACACCCTTATAGTCATAAAAAGCAGTTTATTGCTGGTTAGCACAAAAATACACAAAACTTGAACGTTGGTTTCGACATAGGCAAGCGTTGCTATGACTACAGCCAGTTGCCACAACGGACAGCCAATCACAGCTGTCCAACGTACAGCCAATCACATTGTACTCCCATTCAAGTGTACAGCCAATCACATTGTGTGATGTAATCAACAGACGAAGGACCCTGAGCTGATCTGGAAGCCGAGCCGATCTGGTACCTACACCAGCATGCTAACATGCTTACAATGACAATGCTAACATGTCATCGCTAAACAGGTATATTGTTTAGCATGTTCACAATTTTAGTTTAGTGCATTAACATGCTAACATTTGCTCGTAAGCATTAAATGTAGAGTACAGCAAAAGCTGCATGGAATATCATCAGTTTTTTAAGGTATTTTATTAAAAAACCTGAATATAAACTAGAAATAGAACAAGACTCACACGGGCATTGTTGTTATGGTTACACATGTCAGTTTCAGAGATTGGCTGGCTAGTTAGCTAGCTAGCTTGTGCTACAGTTCGGTGTTCTCCCTGTGAAGAAGTCTCCTCTAGCCGTGTGGAGTGAGGCAAAAGGGACCACATGTAACAAGGATCACTGAATGGCTGGCTAGTTAGCTAGCTAGTTTGCTGATTCTGCCATTGTTTAATGCAACAGTGGTTCCAGAAAATATGCTGTGACAAGAGTGTGTGGATGAAGCATCAAGTTGTTAAATATGACTAATTTAACAGCTGGCACTGCATGCTTCACAGTACTCCACTGCTCGTTAAGTCATTACTGTAAAACCTCATCCAGTGTGAGTCAGCGACTTACTTTATACAGAAGTTTATACAGAAGTTAGCACTCTACATGGATTGTAATGGCAACAGTAAACATAAAAGTATCTGCTGACCATCATGCTATGTTGATTTAATTGAGAATGTTCCAGTCTTACTCTATTTCTATGGTTGAGTCATTTCACTCAATACCACAAACATTATGGTGGCCCTTGAAGAAACATTGGGGGATCAACAATGTCAGCAGGAGACATCGCCTGGGAATGCTGAATGTCTGCACAAAGTTTTGTGCCAATCTGTCAAGTGAAGGCTCAATGTAGACTTCACTTTCTGGGCTCTGGACCAGATTTCATGGCAATCTATCTAAGATTTTTTGAAATATTTCAATCTGGACCAAATTGGTGGACTGACTGACCAACTGACAGACTGACATATCATCCCAGGAGTCCTGAAACTAGCTGAAAGGACTCAAATTTGGCATTTCAAGAAAAGGCACTTACACTTATATGTTTCTGTGTAGATAAACAATATAAAAATGATGTAAATTAAACATATACAGCTTTAAAGAAGAATCCACTTTTCTTCACCTCGTGTGCCCTTTGAGTTCATCGTTACGAAAATCATTTGGCAGCAGTTTGCTGGCATTGAGAGGTTGCACTGAGAAGAAAAAACGAAGATAACAAGCACTGTAGTTATGCTTCCTAGGAGTTAATATGCTCCTAGCACAGGCATTTCTCCAAGCCCATTTCCCCATTTTGTGTGTAATCTTCTCCATTATCACTGCAAATTTCCCCAGAGAATGTGAAAGTTTACTTTCTAGAGGAGTTACTGAGCACAATGTTTTGGCCTTGTATTTTTCATCTTCTCCACTCATACAGTGTGTACTTCAAAGACAGCCAGCACTAAAGGGATTTCATCAGCATTCCTAAAATTAAAGTAGATGACAGGTAGGTTTACTACACATGCAGGTTGGCTGTTTGCCGCACCTTTAGCTCATTTTGACTGATGCGGTCGCTCTCCGCAGAGAGAAAGAGAAAAAACTGCAGAAGAGAAAGTGAGCCATAATTTTTGGCGAAAAAATGTCAAATTAATGATCCATGTTCGGTAGGGTTTAGATGTTGGCAAGGGCTAGTGTCTGAAGCCATGATATATTAAAGTCCAGCTGAAGAGGGGCTTTTTCATTAGCAGTTACTCTTCATGTCAAACCAAACAGCCATTCCACAACTCTGCCTGTATTTGGTAACATTGGTTACAATTGTTTTAATTACAAGTATAGTGGCAACAGATGGTTAACTGGCTGATTAACTAAGATGATGAATTCGTCCCTCAAACAGGTGTTGCTATCAGGAAACTGGAAAGCGATTGATGCTAAAAATGTGTCACAATTTGTCCAATCTGCCCAAATAGGAATCAGATCAAGTCCAAGCCCATTCATGCTTCTATTGTCAATCAATATCCACTCCATATAAATGCATTCACAATACTTTAATGAAAGATGGCTCCACAGTATTACACATTGGTAATGAAGAAAAGTAACTTAACATCCCAATATCAATATTGGTACCACCTCCAGAAGTGATGTTGACCTTAATGTTGAAATAATAGCCGTCATTTATGACACAAGAAATAATAAGCCCAATTACCTGCAATTACCCGTTGTCGATTTCCTGTGTCAGCATTCAGCTGCAACACAGTGACTTAGTCATGGGCAGACAGTTTCAATACCAATGAACTTCCATCATTCATAACAGAAAATTGGACCACTCAGTGAGTCATGGGTGGCCTGAGCAAAAAAAACCAACAACAACATAAAAGTATGTGCACTAGCCTGGATGAAATACAGACCCAGATATACTGTAAAATGTGAGAAAAGGGGATTTTTTTTTTTGTGGACAGTCACAGTTATAGATGTGTTGTGGATGAATGCAGCCAGGTAGGTGGTGTGCCCATCCAGATAATCTGCACATTTAAGGGAATAGTTTGGGGTTTTTGGACAAGAATAGTTGTTCCGCCATTTGATCCATTTCCATTTTTCTTAATCAACTCACACACCTCACTCACCAAGGTTGATCTGCAACTAAAGAGTGTGCTGAGGGGTAAAAGTAATTAGAAATCAGTATCCATAACTATATAATAATTTATTTAATGAAGAGCACAAGTTTTCACTTGGTGGTTGGTTTGATTTCAAAACAAATATTTGTTGTTTGATTGATCTTTTTAGATTTCTGTGCAAAACACAAGAAAATGTGTTTCCTGAAGCTTTTGATTGATTCAGTTATTTCAAATTACATTTTTATTATGTATGAGAAGGGGCCAGAATGTATCAGTGCGTGAGGTAGAATATTTTCCATACCAAAAAAGTAAAAAATATGAAAAACCAGAGACCAAACTTCATTAAAAATTTATATGAACTGATTAGTCCTTCTGATGAGAGCTTCTAAAGAGGCAGTGTGTGTCATCAATTTTAACCATTTAGCAGGAGCTGGTTTTGTCTGGCTCTTCCAGTGTCAGAAAACAATCCTTGAAGCAGCGATAAAGCCTGCCAGTCCAACATTCTTTTTTGGTGTAACTGGTAGCAGAAGACACTGGTTTCCTAATAAGCACAACTGGGGGAAGTCTGGTCTATGAACTCACTGATACTTTGAATTACTTGTTTCCAAAAAAGTTACTGCAGCATCAGTGGTGGAGATATGAATAATAAAATCTAAATAAAAAAACGCTTGTTACTTCTAATTCTGGTTATAGCAGGGGCGCAGATGGGATTTCTGAACTGGGGGGGGCGAAGCTGAAATTACTAATTGAGTTGAAATCATTTGCTGACAGAGTAATTCCACTCCATGCCTTAACCAAAATATGTTGGATTTAAACATTTTAAATGGACTGTATTGTAAACAACATCCAACATATTTACATAAATAAAAGAAGTTTGTACATGAAATTCCCAGTGCAGCCAAACAAATTTACTGACTTGAAGCTGATTTAATGAAGGACCTAAAAACATCTCTCCTCCTTTCATTACCCTGAACACACTGCTGGGAAATTTCTTGTCTGTCCAGTCTGTCAAGCCTTTAGGACCAGTGTTTTCCACAGGATTTTCTGAGACTATGATGGGTAGACCCAAACAAAGTACGGGGGTCTTGGGGCATGGTCCTCCAGAGAAATAAAAAAATAAATAAATTTGGTGCCTCTTGCACATCCTTTTTATTTAAGGCATCATTTTTGTCCTCTTGTAAATTCTGTGGGGGACTCTGTTTACACATCCATCTGCTCTTATTTGGAAAGCTACATGGGTTTGCTTTTATTTTGAAGGCAGGTCTAACACGTTGTTCCCGTAGCACCTTATGGTGTGTTCAATTTACACTGAAAGTCAGAAGTTGGAGCTCGGAACAACGTCGAAAATTCGGACATTTGTGTTGACCTTGAACGCACCATTAGCTGTACCACAAATGCTGGACTGTAATGTGAATAAGTCTAACTAATGGAACATTAATCCTCTGTTATACCTTTGATGTTTGTTGCCTTATGTAGGGACAGTGCGGGGGACGGATTGGGATCACTATGAATCAGGGGGGGACATACCCCCCCCTCTCTAGTGCCATCTGCGTGTATGGGTTATAGAATAATATGAAAATTTGGTTTTGAATTTAGGGATCTTTTTTCCTTTTCGGGTTGCTTTAGCACTATAGTATCAACAGTCCATAGATGAAAATCTTTGTGTGACAACATCTATATTCAGCCACATGGTTCTGCAATAGTAATTAAATATTAATGAACCTATGTTTTTATCTAAGAGGTGTGACAGAAGCTGCGTTCCATGTTGATAACAGCACTATTTTCTGGTAACTGTTGTCCCCAATTAGCACTTTGACCACAGGCCCTTTCACATTAAAAGGCCAGTGTTTGTTCTCCTTGTCCTTTAGTCGTGTGGGCCGGAACCTGCTGAGCATCATTATACAACAGCAGCTTTAGCATTTGCATTCTCCATTTAGCCTTAATGTGTTTCCCCTGACAATAAGCACTTTACACCTATTAGCATTCACATCGCACTCAACAATGATATTAATTATAATGGATAATTATAACTGCCCTTGCCAGCACCTGAGCAAAGTTAATAGTCTATTAGTTAAATATTAACATTTCACTCCTGTCCTCGTTATCCTTGCTTTAGTTTTGTGGGCTGGGACCTGCAGAATATCATCATTCTGGACGCAGTGGAGGAAGACAGCCGGTCTCAGATCATGCTCAAGAAGGTCCAGTCCCCAGTGGTCCTGCTCTACTGCTCCAAGGATGAGGCGGTGTACATCCTGGAGGAGGCTCGCTCTCTGGGCCTCACCGGATTTGGATACATCTGGATTGTGCCGTCGCTCACCACCGGGAACCCGGATATAACGCCAGACGAGTTTCCGCCGGGGATGATTTCGGTGTCGTACGACGACTGGGACTACCCGTTGGAGGCGCGAGTTCGGGACGGTCTGGGGATCATAACGTCGGCAGCGGCAGCCATGTTGGAGGAGTATGGCGACATCCCTGAAGCCAAGACGTCCTGTTACGGGCAGATGGAGAAGACAACCAAACTGCCACCCAGTGCGCTACATAAGTAAGTAAAGAAAGAGAGTGTGTGTGTGTTTATTTTAGCCTATAATGATTGGAAATACAGTGAGCTGTGTGCCTTTTAAGAGGCTAGAAACTGCAGAGTTCTAAAAGATTTCATGAGGTTTTGTATTTTTATAACATATAGAAAGTAGCTGTGTTGAGGCATATTTGTTTGTGTGTGTGTGTGTGTGTGTGTGTGGGGATGTTTGCTTCAATGCATGGCTTCCTGCCACAGTCTGTTTGTTTTCACCCCTAGTAATTAGAGACTTCCACCAAGTTTCCACCAAGTCTGAAGAATTGAGATTGAAGAAAGATGCAATTACTGGATAAAAAAAACAAGGGATTGAGAGTTAGAGCCAAGAGGAAGTGTAGGAGTCAGAGAGAGAGGGGAATGAAAGAGGTGAATGGGAGTTGAGGAGGAAGTTTGTGATTTAGGCAGTGAAGGAAGAGGGAAGGGAAGAAATTGAGACTTGGGTAACAGCGGGAAGCCGCTACAAATGAGTGCTCTCCAAAATTGAAGAGCTCCTTGATGAGTCCTTCTGTTCCTCTTCTCATTTATTCCTCCATCTCCCATTCACTCTCTTCTGCTCTCCTTCTCATCATGCGCTTGCTCCCCAGCAGCCAGTGGGAGATGTTGCAGGTCTTGCCAGCTCTGTCTGGCTTTCCATCTGGCAGAGGAGGGAGAGACACACACAACCTGTGTTTACATCCCACTGTCGTTTTTTGTTTCTTTAAATAATGTAGCCTGAAATAAGGAATCATAAGTATAAATGTCAAAAATTAATTCCAAAATGTTTTTTTTTTTCGAAAAAACAAAAATTTGAAATCTCTACTGTGCAACAACACATTGCATTAAATGACAAAATAATTGAGACATAAAAGTGGAAGGATGTGTATTATATTTAATGGTAATTTTGTTCAACACTGTGCATTAACATAATGTTGGGAATTGATCCAGTCTGTGAGTATTCACAGTAATTATGTCACTTTCATCTCAATTGAAGGATTGAAATAACCAACAATGAAGAAAAAAAAATTATGATATGCTTTCCTGATGGTCAGGAGGCTTATGGTGTGTTCAGGATTTCTTTATGTAGCACGATTACATACAATGTCAATGCCAAAAAATTTGCATCTCGCTTTGTCGCAGAAGAGTTTAAAGATTCTATACTCCATTAAAAAAAAAAAAAAGTTGTTCACTTGTCATCCTGCAGACAGACCTGACATAGCATGAATTTAAACTTTTCACAAATTGGCCTCATGATATATTATTTTGGCACACTTTTGATTTGTTTATTGCAATTAAATCACAGCAAAATCTGTTTATTTCAGCACATACATCTGTAGCTGCGCTAAATGGGCAGCTATCCAGACACAGTTTCTGCAGAAAGCTGTAAAAATTCACCCAGTTGTGTACACCTCTGGATGATTTCATGAACCCAGAAATGCATTTGATCTTCCAACATATCTGGGACTTCCTCAATAGGTGCAGAGTAGTAATAGTGGTTATATTGTCCATGGTTGATGACAGAAAGAAATGGCGTTATGTCACGTCTCGCACAAGTAACGTGAATAAACATTACATCATAGGTCGATTGACAAACTAATAGCCTGTCACATTCGCATCAGTATTCAGTAAACTGGTTAAATTCTCATTTTGGTTTTGCAGGAACCCAATGAAGTGGATAGTGCACCGTGGGTAGTTAAGGGGGGCTGGGAGATTAGAGCACTCATTGTAAAAACAGGGCTGGGAACCTCTGCCTGTTCAAAGAGGTCAGAATTCCCGTAGTCCCTGATGCACCAGAGGAGTCTGTGATTGATCAGCAGCACTTGAGATCCCTCACTCATAAAAGATGGTCATTTTGTGCAAAGAGACAGTAAAGTATGACCGATTACACCTTTGATAACCTGAATAGGACTTTAAATACCTATTCCGCACCAATATAGCTCCCCTTTTGTCAGGAAACACAGATACACTAAAGAGAATTACCAAATATCCAGAGCCAGCTGACGCTGTTCCCAGCATGCTCTGCTGCCTCAGGTTGTTACCCAGGTGATGAGTGGCCACAGATGGCTGTGTTGTGGGTGAGAGAGCTCAGCCAATAGGGCTTCAGGGCCAGGACATGAGAAACATGATTGGTCAAGGCTAGGTCGGGGCGATGGGCCAGTGTGGGTTGTTAGACCATCAACGGCTGTCGGGGGATATAGGAGGACACGGCCAGCACACACACACACACACACACACACAGAGGCAGGCAGATGGGCTGTATGTAGAAATGTACAGCACCAGTGTGACAGATTGCAGTATGTACAGTGGGTCACAGTATTTTGTCCTTATATTAATTCTTCAGTGGGTCCACTGCCTTTTTGTAAGCAAGATGTCACTTACAGACTTATCTTGTAAGCATTCGTCTTGCATTCAGTTTTAAATTTATGTTCCTTTGCTTGAATGCCTCTTAGACTAAACTGTGATTTGTGACACAAAGTTGATTTGCGGCGGATGCTGCCTTTGTCCTTAAGTGAGCCCGAACAATAGAGCAAAACTTGTTTTGAAGAGGATAAAATGAATAGATGGTGCTGAGGTCACAGAAAAGTCTGTACTTCTGGCGACCGGCAGCGTGCAGTGTGGGCCTTTCAGTGAAGTTTTACCTCACTCACTTCGCCTCTGACAGCTGTAATGATAAATCCACTGTGACACATCCAAGATGAATATGTTTTGCAGAGTAATCGAAAAATAAAATAAAATAAAAAACTGGAGACAAATGACCAACTAAGAGCGCTGGCCGGTGCAGCAATCAAACTGAGTGACAACCTGTGCTCCATTTAAAATATGCCATGCGCACGTGTGTGTGTGTGTGTGTGTGTCTGTGCTTGTGCGTGTGCGTGTTGGAAACAAGAGAAATATTCCCCCCTTAAGAGAATGTTCTGTCAGGGCAGATTTACAGTGCACCGCTCACCTTGCTGTGGTGAACAGTGTGCCTTAAAAGACTTTAGCACTTATTTATCAGTGTGTCTGTCTGTGAGCATGTGTGTGTGCGCATGTGTGTGTGTTTGTGTGTGTGTGTGTGTGTGTGTGTGGCGTGGCGGTAGTAGAGCTCTGACAGGTAATTTCAGTCTGTAGCCCTGATATATGAGAGTCAGAGCTCAGGAAACACACGTGCACATTACACACACATACTGAGTCCTGGGGGCAGTTGTCATGTGAGCTGTGCAGAGCAGAGATTTGTACGTACACACCACACACTGCAGTGGAGAATTTAAGATACATGTCATATGGTGACTTTAGGTGATAAGATATCATGCAGTTGTATGAGTAGGGTGTTAAAACGAAACACTTAAATCATCTTACTCAAGCTGTGTGTATATATTGTACAAGACTGCGTTGTGTATTTGTCATTCTCATAGAGACATGTACCTTTTTTATAGAATGGAAACAACGCCAGTCTCTCCACTGCTCATGAATATTACATTACTACATGATCTCTGGCTAACTACATCTGTGTGAATATATATTTTTCATTTCATTGTAATATATGTATTATTCTGTTTCCATACATACATTTTACATACTTTGCAGTTCTGCTGCAACGTGTGACCTCACAAAGACTGTATCTGAGTAGATTGGGCAAATTCTTATACTTGCCACCTATCAACGGGTGTTTACATGCAAATAACTGCTAGTTGCAACTTTATACTTTATACAGGAAGTGGAATAAGTGTGATGTCACACATTGTTTTTGACTAAATTTGCATTTTGGCGGTCGTCATTTTGGTTCTTTGGAGCCATAAGTGACCATATTCAGATGAAAGTGTGGAGCTGAGTGGATTATACACGCCATCAGCCTGGCAGGGCCTGTTACCACACAACCAACACAAAGTTACTGCTTTATCATCTGTTTTACTCTTAATGAGACCATTACTTACTAAATGGACATCATGTTATATTAAAGGAGATTTTGAAATAACAATTGAGACCATAAACTCATTATAAAGATGTTTACTGAGCTAAAAAATCAAGTGGGAAGTACGCTAATTTTCTCATAGACTTCTATACAATTTGCAACCTCCCTGTCTTTAGAAATAATGCAGGTTTAAGTGACTTGGAAGGTTGCCCCTTGTTGTAAAGTAGTGCTTATTTTACTGAAAGCAAGAAAGAAGAATACGTTTTCCTTTGATGTTCAAAAATTGACATTTTGGAGAAACAATTTTGTGATCTCAAATAAAACAGAAAGTGAGGGGAAGGAAAAAGAAAGTTTTACTGAAGAACACCTTACAGAGTGAGTGGGATAGACAGATTTGCTAAAATATAACACTGTGAATAAAAGTATCTACAATCATATAAACCACTCATTTACCCCTCAGATATATCTTGTCAGCCTTGTCAAGTATTGCCTAGCAGGTAACAGTCTGCATGAGAGAGGAACTGAATCATTTTTAAATCTAATAAATCGGAGTACTGTGTGTAAGTATGCAAAAACTCTTTTGAATATTATTGACATTACTGCAATTGACTGTGATTGCAAAGCAAAAGCAGATATCTCCAATTATAATCTAAAAACAATCAGTTAATTTCAGTTCAAGTTCCCTGAAGCTTACACTGTGATCTCCCTTAGGCAGTGTTGGGTGTGCATTTTTATAAAAGATTGCAAGAGAAGCACTGTCTAGTGGGTTGAGGGTTGAGCTCCCTAAACTAATGTTGATTACAACCAAGGCTGCCTACTTGTTTGAAAAACCTTTTTGGAGGATTATAAAGAACAGTATCGAGAACACTGCCTTCCAAAAAGTAAGTACTGAAAAGATAAAAAGGGAGGGTTGAAGTTTGGCAGAAGAAAGAAAAGTTAATTATTTTGCACAATCAATGTTTTGATGATTTCAAGAGCATATAGCCTATGCTAATTAGCTTTTAGCAGGACTAGTACATCTGGTGTCACTTTTTTCCTTTGGTTTGGCTACTGCCTTATGTGGTGGAACATATTTTATAAATGAATTAATACACCAAACTAGATAGGATTGGTCAGAGTAGAGCCTTAAGTCCTGCGCCGTGTTTTTGTCACATTTGGAAGAAGCTAGCAAAACATAACCATGTCGTTCATGATAAGTTGTTTATTGGCCATGATTGAACCCACATGAGACCTTGCGTAGTTATACGTTTTTTTAACTAAACAAAGGTTCAACAACCATTTTCCCATCAATTCACACTAAAGTCAAGTCAAGTCAATTTTATTTATATAGCCCCAAATCACAAATCACAGATTTGCCTTAAAGGGCTTCACAGACTGTACATGGTACGACACCCTCTGTCCTTAGACTCACAGCAGCCAGGGAAAAACTCCTCAAAAAACCCTTTTAGCAGGGGAAAAAGAAAAAGAATCCTCAGGGAGAGAGACAGAGGAGGGATTCATCTCCCAGGACGGACAGACGTGCAATAGCTGTCGTTGTACAGGGCAGATCAACAGAGTAGAAAAAAAGTTCAGAGGACTCAGGACATTCCCCTGAGGAACTCCACCACTTATTAAAAATGAAAAACTAAAGAGGATTTACAGAAATGTTGTATTGGTGTATTTTTTGTTTTATGAGGGATGATTTTTTTTACTGCTGTTTGTCAGGTGGATTCTAGAAATGATCTAGAAATGATCCAATGATGATGATATGTTTTTATAGTATTGAGGTTATATGTATTACAGAAATAGAACAAGGTTATCATGGAAAAACATGAACAAAATTGAACGAAACACACATTTCACCACTGCATGTCGGGGTTGCCTAATGACTTCCAACCTGAGCTAACCAGCCAGTGGCAAAAGTATCCTTACACAAGGGCGTAAGGCACGAGCCTGACCAATCATATCGTTGCAGGGCGGGTCTTTTTGTGAACTGCAGTGGGATCCATAATAACAAGCCTTAAATAGATGGAGTGCAGTCTCCTCTCCTGCTAAAAATTGTAAGGTTGAGAATTACACATTTCTGTCAGTTTTCATATTGTAAAAGAGATGTCAAAAAGATTCTGGTCTTAACTCCATTTGGACCAGTCATGTAGTTACTGGCTTTGTAGGGCAGAGCAGTTATAGTGTCTGTATAGTGTTTATTACCCAGGGATAGCATATGATTGACAGCTAGTGTGTTGCATCTTAGAGATAAATGAACCATCAAGTTGCTTTTGGTTTGACTGCTCAGAGAGTGACGAGACAGGGAGATGTGGGACTGCAGAGCAGAAGATATTAAGGGAGTTTAGTCAGTCACAGTGTGAACTGCTGCAAATCCCATCGCACAAGAAGTTTATTAATTTTTCATCAGAGGTAAGGGCATCTAAGAAAGGTGCTCCGGTGTTGAGCAGGGATTCCTGAACTAAAACTTGATTTGCATATTGGAGAAAACCCCATGATATTCAAACTCAGCTACAGTTTAAAAGATACCCGAGCCAGTCTACACATAAATCCTATTTTGTGCAACAAAATAAAACCTGCTGAAGTAGCTGCATGGACATGTTGCATTTTGTGTTGTGACTGCAAGCTTGGAAGAGAAAAAATGTAATTGTTAGCATTAATCTTGTGCTGCCCAAACTCCCATAGAAAAATAACTGAACAAACATAATATACACACACACTCCGACACTGGGGACAACAGGAGGGGCAGAGACTCTGCTAAGCTAGCATCTACTTCACCTTGTACAGTCATCACTCATGCCACACTTAACACATGCCACCTGAGGCATGAGTGTGTTTTCAAGTGACTACGCACCCTTGGGTCATCTTAAAAGACCTAAATCAGCACTGATAGCAGCTCCCATCTTTTTTTCCCAGACTTCCCACTCTTTTTCCCTCACAAGCACACAGTGTGTGCATGTGTGTGTGCTGGTACAGCCCATAGATCACGAGTGCTGACAGTATACATCATTGCTTTGACTAGTCCTTGTCTTTACGAAGGATAAATGTCTTTATCTTTAACACATACGGCATTATGCGGTTCATCTTCGCGGAGAGACTCTTTTTCTCCGCAGTAAAGCCTCTTCAGAAACAAAAAAAAAATGTCATCATTTCTTCTTATTAACATTATTAATCTCCATTGCTCACTGAGTGCAGGATTAATGAAAGAGCATAAATGGAGAGTGTTTGGCTTTGGCCCTGGCTGCTGTAATGCAGTGTGCGCTCTTATTTGCCTGCTGCAGTGTACATGTAGTGCTGGGTGCAGTGCCCCCTCCCATCCCAACCCTTTTTTACTCCAAAATAAGAGGAAGGGAGGAAAAAATAACACAGAAGATATTTTTATCCTAACTCTGTCGAGGCTTAGTCCGCTTCCTCTCCCGTCACACTTCTCCTCTTTCCATCTCTCTCCCTCAATCTCTCTTATCTTTTATACTCTGACTTTTTTTTTCGGGTGCTCCTTCTCCGCCGTCTCCCCACCTCTGCACCCACTCCTCGTCCCCCCTAATGAATAGAGAGATTACTGATATAATGGAGGCTGGAAAGTGAGAGAAATTGGATCGCTTTACTATGATCTCAGTGCTACAGGGGAGAGGAAACATTAGGTGGAGAATTGTTGAGGTGGGCAAAGTAATTGTCTGTTTCTGCGCAGGGATGTTCATTCAGGGTTGTTTAGGGTCATTTTACAGCAGATACACTCTAGCCTGTGTCCGTATCCTAGCAACGCCCTATCAGGTCCACCTGTTTGTTGGGCGTCGGCCCAAACCTGCAGGCACACACACATACACAAACTGCCGATCTTTCTGCATCCTGTTGTTTTTGTCTATACTGTACACTGTGACTTTGAACAAATACGGACACACATGTTTATATAATCATGATTATAATTATAATTATAATTATACAACGTGTATGACATTTTTTCTCAGCGGTGCTTATTTTTTATTGAGAGTGTTGAGAGTTCACTTGAGTTGAATCGCAGATAATTTCCTTTAAAGCTGCACTACACATGATTTTTATGAACCTAGAATGGTTGAATGGTTTCAGCTGCGATATTGATCAAAGCCAAAGATTCACACTGATGCCTTTTCCACTAAATTAGCTCTGGTTCTTGGATTCTTGGAAACTTGGTGCTATCTAGTGAACCAGCCTGCATTTCCACCAGTTTGGAGCTGAACCACCAACCAATCCAAACCTATTTATTTCTTGTTGAAGCGGCTCAGAATGGCTCAAAATTAGTTGTGCAAACTGGAACAGAAGCCCTTCTATGTGTGTGTGAAAAGGGGTAACTGTTCATTTAGCCTGCAGAATGGACAAAGACAGAGTTTTCAACAGGAAATGATAAATCAGGTTCTCTGAACATCCTCGCCTTCTCCCTACCAGCTCAAATCATTTTGTTTACCGATTCACCTGACATGATGTGCTCACATAGTTATATATTTATATATTTTTTTCACCTCCAGCAAAAGTTTTGACATTGTTACTCCAGTGTTACATCAGTTCCTCTATAATAATGCTTTAAAAAACGGGGTTATGTCAAAAGAATGACAGGCAGTGAAAAGCATCCAAATGAGCAACAAAGAAGAGCAAAATGTACAATAAACATATGGGAAGACGAGGGAGAACTCTCACATTGCATGTGTGTGTATAAGTGGTATGTTTGTGTGTCTGTATCTCTTCCAGATAGATGGTTGCGAGGCGCAGAATGAGCTTTTGTCTAAAAGAGCAGCCTGGGCTCCAGTATTGATTCCAGCACCTCTTCCTCTGCTGTAGTTGCACATAATTGGGTTCAGCGCTGCATCCCGTGTCCAATCAAATGGCTTAATGCTACTCACCTGGTTGCTTGCAGGCCAATCAGATTATTTTAATCACAAAACCCACTCAATCCCCTTATCTCTGCCTGATTTCATCTGACCATTGAGTGGCTGTGTGCGTTTGTGGGCATGTGTGTTAGCAGCAGCAATTTAAAGGGACATGTAGGTACTGCAAAAATGTCACCACACACACACGAACACACACACACACACACATACACACACACACATACATACAAACACATTGACACTGACATTAATTGGTCTAGACTGTGAGTCTGTGTAGCATGCAAGCGTGGGAGTCTTTACATGACAACGTAAATAAGAAAATTAATTTAATTAGCTTACTTTCAATTGAAAATCACAATTTAATCAGACAGATCATAACTTAATTAATGTTATGCATGGTATTAAAGGTCATATATTTCAAAAAAGGGAGATTTTCATGTCTTTTTTAATGATAAAGCAGGCCGTGGTGCTATACTGTGATAATATTAAAACTCTCAATCCAAGGAGAAATGTACATACGCAGCATTTAGAAATTGTTTTTTAAATGAGCCATCAAGACATATGTAAAGTTGTGATGTCACAGCTATACTACAACATGGTCTCACAGAAATCCGTGAAATAGCCACGGATTTGCTTAACTCAAAATCCGTGGAATAGTCACTCAAATTTCCGTGAAACTGACACGGATTTCACTACAATCCAAGTTAATGACAGTCATATCCCGTGGCTATTCCAACATACAAAGTGATTATGTACATTCACTGAGTGAATATTTAGAAAATAAAACATATTTCTCGCTAGAAATGTGATCAAAATCAAAGTCAAAATATAGATTTTTTCACTTAAAATGACAGAACTGTCCGCCATGTTTTTTGTTCTGACCGCCGGGACCTTAAAAGTCACGTGACTTGGAACAAACCAATAGGAAAAATATCCATGGAATAGCCACGGGATATGACTGTCATTAACTTGCACTGTAGCGAAATCCGTGTCAGTTTCACGGAAATTTGAGTGATTCCGTGGCTATTTCACGGATTCCTGTGACACCAGGTTCTATACTATATATATGAAAAGTGCTGATACAATAAACACTCCCAGGCTGTAATGATGGTGCAAAGATGCAGAGAGTGCAGACCTGGAAATATTGACAAATCAGAACAGACCTGGGCTTTTAAATGTTATCAGCCAATTAAATGGCCATTATCAGTTGTTTTTAGCCTCATATTATGTAAAAATGGTCATGATCACAGCAGGTTTAGGTGCCAAAACCCCGTGGTTAAGTTTAGGAACAAGATACACGGTAAGGTTCGGGCAATAAATACTACATGGTTAGGTCCAGTAAAAAAAAGATAATTGTTTTTATTTAATACCTGACTTTACTTAAAATACACACACTGGGACACATTTTTCTTTCATATAAAAATAACTTATAAAACTATTTTCTTTCCATCCTTTTATTTTGACATAAGATAACGGGTGGAAGAGTTTATAGAGCCTGATGATGAGGCTGATTGCGTGATAACATATGAACCAGTTGACCAATCAAATTCTTTGAATAAGATAACGTGTGCAGGGATAGACATGCTGAGAATCTGAGGAAAACATATTTCTAGGGAAAGAGATATTCTTTTTTCTTTTCTTAAACTGGATTAAGAGGATTTGGGTGATACAGTCAGTGAAATAAATCTCTTTGTTATACATACATATTAAATACGTCAAATCTAACAGCCCAATTTGTGCCCCATCAGTAGATAAAATAGTACCAACTTCACACACTGCACCGTGTGCCCGCACAATGTCGTACACAGCATGAAACAGCTCACCTGCAGCGCTCCACTGTGGCTTTTCAAAGACACCGTCACGTGGGTCCATGTTCCATTTAGAAGTTTTCCCTGTCGCCTGGCCCCAGAATGGAGTGGAAGAGGAAGAAAAGAGGAGCCGTCTCCCCCTTGTTGTACATGACTGCTGACAGAAGGAGTGAGGGAGACAGAGTGGGGAAGGACAGCCATGATTAATGTGGAGGCTACGTGGACCCAAGAATATCTTCCCACTGCCCTCCATCTTAGCTAATGTGACCTGCCATATGGGTCACTCATTACAGTGTGTGTGTGTGTGTGTGTGTGTGTGGGTGGTGAGTGTTACTATTGCTTTAGGTACTATGCATTGTTCTTGTGTGATTTATTTCTACACTGTAAAAATAAACCTGTTGTTTTTACGGTAAAAAACTGGCAGCTGTGGTTGCCAGAACTTACGTAATATTACGGTAAAATTGTATTAGCACTGTTGATTTCCTGTTTAAGATTGCCATTTTAGTCCATATTTTAGTGTAAAAATAAGAAGTTTTTCCATCAAAAGAAACACTGCTCTGCCATATAACTGACAAGAAATACTTTATAAATGCCAGATTTTACCATTAAATATTACAGTATATTTCTGTTGGAGATGTTTAGTACATTTAACAGTGAAAAAAAGTATTTTTTACAAAAAATAAATGCTAAAATGACGATTTGTAGATATATATATATATTACAGTATATTTTTGCACGACAAACATGGTGCCAGTGTATGTTACAGTGGGGTACTGTATTTTTTTTTTTTTTATGTAAAAAATACTGTTTTGGCTGATATATACATTTACGATATTTCATTGTTACTGAAACTGAATTAACCCATTTATCATTTTACGGTCTTTTACTGTCATGGTTTAGCAGTTTTTCACCGTAAAATCTACAGACATTTTTTACAGTGTACAGTCGGAAGCATTAAGTAATATAAACACACTGCACTTCTTTATTTATTGTAATTCTGTAGTAACATTTCAAGGAATTTAGCATGCTTACAGGTTATACCAGGCACACATTTCTAGGATTTGAATAGATTTTTTTTTTATCCCTCAGTATTACACTTTCACTCTCAATACAAAAGAGCCTGTGTGAATATTTTAGCAAGTAATACTAGTAGATTGTAAATTGACTTTTTCTCATGCTAATGTAATTCAATTTCCTTTTCCCTCTGTTTCTCCTCGCCTCCATTCATTTCATTTCTTCCCTCTTCTCATTCTCTGATTTTTCCACCTCCTTTACCATTCTTTGTCCTTATCTGTTTAACTTCTTCACCCTCTGCCCCATTATTTCTGCTCCTCGTCCTCTACACCTCTCACTCTCAGGTACATGATGAATGTGACGTGGGATGGCAGAGACTTGTCATTCACAGAGGACGGCTACCAGGAATACCCAAAGCTGGTGGTCATTGTTCTCAACAAGGACAGAGAGTGGGAGAAGGTAGGATCTGCATCTGTGTGAGTCCGGGTTGGTTCCTGTGTATGTGTGTGCAAAAATATGCACATGGTTTTCTGGGCCACACACCTACGTCATAACTGCCATAATACTTGTGGGAATTTTGCAACCTGGTCTCACAGAAATCCGTGAAATAGCCACGGAATTGCTCAAATTTCCGTGAAACTGACACGGATTTCGCTACAATGCAAGTTAATGACAGTCATATCCCGTGGCTATTCCAACATACAAAGTGATTATGTACATTCACTGAGTGAATATTTAGAAAATAAAACATATATTTCTCGCTACAAATGTTATCAAAATCCATTTTTATGCAGAAACTAAGTCAAAATATTGATTTTTCACTAAAAATGAGAGAACTGTCCGCCATGTTTTTTGTTCTGACCGCTGGGACCTTGAAAGTCACGTGACTTGGAACAAACCAATAGCCACGGGATATATAGCCCGTGGCTATTGGTTTGTTCCAAGTCACGTGACTTTCAATTTTTATGCAGACTTAGTTTCTGCATAAAAATGGATTTTGATAACATTTGTAGCGAGAAATATATGTTTTATTTTCTAAATATTCACTCAGTGAATGTACATAATCACTTTGTATGTTGGAATAGCCACGGGATATGACTGTCATTAACTTGCATTGTAGCGAAATCCGTGTCAGTTTCACGGAAATTTGAGTTCATCCGTGGCTATTTCACGGATTTCTGTGAGACCAGGTTGCAAAATTCCCACAAAATGTTGGAATTTTGGGTTTATTCTACAGTTACACACATATAACACATGTTGGGTGTTTTCAAAGTTATTCTGATATCTTTAGATTAAATATTTAAAAAATGGGATGTAGTATTTTTGCTTTGAAAATACATTTAAATGAATACAAATTATATATAGTATAATCAAAAACTTAAGTTACTCTGAAATCACTCCACCTCTCCATTATCTGGACTGATATATGTGTTTTGTTATATATTATACTATACACGTTAATTATAATATACACTACCGGTCAAAAGTTTTAGAACACCCCAATTTTTCCAGTTTTTTATTGAAATTCAAGCAGTTCAAGTCAAATGAACAGCTTGAAAGGGTACGAAGGTAAGTGGTGAACTGCCAGAGGTAAATAAAAAAAGGTAAGCTTAACCAAAACTGAAAAATAATGTACATTTCAGAATTATACAAGTAGGTCTTTTTTCAGGGAACAGGAAGTGGGTTAACAACTTAACTCCATGGAGTCTTGGGCTATTTTGTCCATTTTTTAATTCTTTTCATGTCTTTGTAAGTCATTTTGTGTCTGTTTTGGTCATTTTGTGTCTTTTTTTAGTCATTTTGTGTCTTTTTTTGGTCATTTTGTGTCTTTTTTAGTCCTTTAGTCCAACATAAAATGTGATTTTGAATCTTTTTTTTACTTTCAAAACACTATCATGCTCAATAAAGAATTTTGAATGTTGCAAATGTGCATTAATTTCAGAGTACACTGAGACATTAAACTGCATCATTTTCAATTAAATTCTGGAAAGGTTGGTGTGTTCTAAAACTTTTGACCAGTAGTGTATGTTAAACTGTAATATTCTTATATCACACTATGTTATATTTTCGAAACCATTTTATATTATACTATATAATGTCGATATGTTCTGGAGTTTTATTACATTATATACTACTTACATATTAATACTGACAATCACTAACTATCATTATTTAATCTTAGTATGTAATATATACTGCTAATATAATATATACAATAACACTGTTAACATATACTTTACCTTGCTGATTTTTCTTCTACAGCCCCAATTCCAAAAGTTGGGACACTGTGTAAAACATAAATAAAATCAGAATGCATCAAATTCATAATGCTGCTGCAAACCCAAAATATTTAGCATTTAGCGTTTAATTAAATGTATGTTGCAAATTCTGTGCAAATCATTGCATTCTGTTTTTATTATGTTTTTCACTTTGTCTGTGGAATCGAATTGTACTAACCACACCGCTGTGTCACTTTTGTCTTGTAATTTTGACTTTAATTGCTCTTGCATAATTTTTGTTTCTATTCCTTTTTTTATTTTCTATATTTCAAATTGTTTTTTTTTACTTTCTCTATCCTCGTGCTGCTGCAACACTTGAGTTTTCCCTCTTAGGATCAATACAGACATATCTAACTCTCCTCCCTGTTGTAATAAAGCATGATCGTTTTTAATACCAAGAAAATCAGATCACAAAAAAAATTCTGGAGAAATTTGGACTCAGTAATTCATAATCCTAGCTACAGCCCTGGTGTTCACATTTATGTTTATGCTGCTTTTGTTCATTGCAAGTTTCTATGTTGCTTTTTAATAATTAATAATAATTAACTCTAATATCTATTTAATTGTTATTGTATTTTTTTTTTCCATTTCCGGCAACATACGTCCCAATACCAATAAGTCCATACTAACCCCATATTGATCAGCGGTATTGACCCACTCAATGAATTGATCAAACACTAGTACAAATATGTTTACTTTTATATTTCTTTGATTATTAACTTCACACTTAATCTCCTTAACAAATAGCTATAATGCATCCATTTTGAATGTTATTGGCCGCATACATATGGATTAGAAGGTGCCTGCTCCACCGACTATGCAGCTTCATTAGGTTTAGGCAACAAAACTACATGGTGAGGCTTAGGAAAAAGGAAACGGGTTAGGGTTAGTTAAAAAAGAAAAAAGAAAAGGATCATGGTTGGGATTAAATACCTTACGTTATAGAACATATGCATGTCGGGACACTTGCATGATGTATAAAAATGACTTAACCCATAAGAACCCACGGTGACGCCGGTGTCACATTTTAAATGTTCTAGTAATGTTCATGTATGTTTTCTCAAGTACATAAGTGTGTTTTTCAGTGTTCAACAGCTACAGTAGCTTGTTGAGAAGCCGTCAAATGAGGCAGTGTTATTTATATTCATTTATTATTGATTTATTATTATTTTGTTACTTAAAACAAATCTGAAATGGAATTTGTACTCTAACAGCACTATTAATGTCACCATTTTATATATATGTTGTGGAGATGCAAAGAAAAAGGCAAATTTGTGTTTTTGTAAGTCAAGTCAAGTCAAACTTTATTTAAAGAGCACATTTAAAACAACCCGGGTTGACCAAAGTGCTGTACAGATGTCACAGTAAGCAGAGAAGGTGTCTAGTTTATTCATTCAAAAATAAGAAATATCATAAACATAAATTCCATAAACGCCCAATGTAACATATGTGTCAGATCAAAGATCTTTGACATTTAGGGCTAGTATTTTATTTTACTTTCTTTTTTTTTTTTTTTTTTTAAACATCATAAATGTGTTCTATGTGGTCCACTTGCTCTGTTGTATATCCCCAATAATGTTCCTTTAAGGATTACTGGGTCTGGGTTCTTATGGGTTAAAATGACTTTTTGCTAAGCTTGGGTTTGTCCTTGCTTGGACACTGTCGCTCTTTATACTGCGTCACGTCCTTTTTCACTCCTGTAATAATTAATACGGCCACTAGAGGTCGGCGTTTGAAAATAAACGTTCATATAGCAGGCTGACAAGGTCTTCTGAACCTACAAGAAGTTGGAGCAGGTCGTCTAACCCATACCTATGAAGCCACTGATAATGCCCATTCAATCACATTATAACATTTGAACTGGGTGGTTCATACATTGCAATCCTACTCATGTGGTTTGATGAGGATCTAGGTACTCAGCAATGAACTGCAAAAACAAAACCAGCAATAAATGCTGAACACCAGTGTTAAAAAAGCTTCCTCTGTCTCATCGTACAACACTTAGGTGATCAATGAGCTCATTTACCGCCAAGCCCATGGATTTCTTTAACTGGTTAATGTGAGGAGGCTTCTATAAAGAAAATGGCTGAGTATTCTGGCCGTTGTAATGGACTTTAAATGGCAGCCATGTATCTTTATAGCTACATCTGGCTGCCTCCTACAGGCTTAAATTCAGAGTGGGTGAGGCTGAGAGGAAAAGTTTGAGAGAAGGATGGAAACAGGAGGGAGGTGTGGCTAAAGGATGGATTTAGATAAGGAAGAAATGGAGATAGATGGTTATGTATTTTTGTCTTTTCATTCCTGTCCCTCTTCTCTGCTGCCGTCAACCCCACTTTCTGTCTCCTTCTCTTGTAAAATCGTCTATCTTCCCTCGCATCTCTCTTCAACCTTCCCTTTTTTACTTCTCTCCTCTGCTTCCTCCTTTCCCTTCATTTTCCCCCCTCTTCCTCCCCAGGCCAGATAATCTGTGCACTCTGTCTGTCTTTAGCTGTGATTGCTGTTGTGGTCTCTGATAGCACCTCAAGCCACAGTTAATCAAAACCTGAGACCTCCGTTATTGGGGTGGCAAGGGGTCACTGCTCTTGCATGTGTGTGTGTGTGTGTACGCGTGTGTGTGTGTGTTTACCCTTCCATGCTTGTTATTGACAGAAACACTTTTCAAGAGACTTGTGCTTCTACCAATCTGGTTTTTATTCAGGTCACATCCTTGTGTGTGCGTGTTACAGTATTCTGTTTAGTTTGCCGCAATCCGCACAGTCTCCACCCAATCTTTGAGACTAGCTTTTTCATATTTCATACTGACACACACCCACCCACACACACACACACACACACACACACACAATGGACCCTTTGTTGGTGTGCTGAGGGGAGGTATAGTGTGTTGTTGTAAACAGAGAGCCTGTGAAATTGATCAGTACCACTTGACTGTGGTGCAGAGAAAGAGACTGAAAGCAAGAGAGACACGGAGACCCAAAGTGGAAACATAATTGGGAGCTGCTCTCTCTCTCTCTCTCTCTCTCTCTCTCTCTCTCTCTCTCTCTCTCTCTCTCTCTCTCTCTCTCTCTGGTGCAGCCGTCCCACCCATGCGCCAGAAATCAGCGGCACACACACACACACACACATAGAGACTTCCATGATGATCAAGAGATAAAAATTCAGTAACTGCACTAAAATATGGATATGCACTAAAAATATAAAATGTGTCCCCTTGAGGCACAGGAGAAAGAGACAGGGAGAGAAGAGAAATATGGAGAGATACCGAGACGAGCGAGCGATAGAGACAGATGGGCCGAGATAGCGAGAGCAAATGAGCACGAGAAAAAGAGACACAAAGAGACAGAGAGAGCAAGAGCTAGCTGGAACCGAGCCACCAGCATGTGTATATATTCCCTTTTTTTTTCACCCACTACAGGTGTGTAGCATTTAGCTTTCAAAGCTTCTACACCTGCTGTTCTCTGCAATACACACATGCGTGCAACACACAGAGCTGGCGAGATGTAATTTTTAAAAAAATTTCAGGAAGAGCTGCTTTTGGAAAACCTGTTTGGTTGGATGTGCATGGTGTTTGGAAGTTGTTTTTGAGGGTTATATAATCGACATATTTAAAAGAAGCGCAGACTGCAGCAAACCATGCGGGTATATTTGACTGGATCAGAAGGCTGGATCCAGTGAGGCCTCATGGGGGATTTATGCAAAATTAGGCTTTTATCTGGGGGAAAATGTGGTGTAACAACTGAATAGATGTACTGTAGAAGCAAGACGAAGCAAGAAATGACAATTCCGATGGATGCAGCCTTGCCGGGGGTGGCATATTTATGCACACATCATGCATGAATGCAAACAGTGCATGCTCTGCTTTTTTAGAGTATCTATATATCAAAGTACGCTAATATGTTGTAATGATGCTGCATCCAGTGGAAGCGATAAACTAATTCAGCTTTAGTCTTGTTTTATACAGTTTGAAGGAGTTTGAGGATAAATTGTACATACACATGTAAGCAAACATAAAGTGATTTTCACTTCCACCTCATATGTACGTTGAAACTTTATGCTTTGCTATTGGCTACATCACATTTAACTCATTATATACACTTATGGTTTGGCAAGACTATTGCCATGTTTCCATTGCATGGTACAGCTCTGCTCCACTTAACTTGACTCACTTTTCTTACCAGGTCCTTTTTTCTATTAAGTTTTCCTCTGCAGACATTCCCACCGCGGGGAACTGCTGTTGCATCATTCTCATTGCAACTATCCCTGAATGCTACTAAACATAGGAGCATCTGCAATTTATCAGTTGTACAGGCTTCATCAACATGTTTTGTCTTGTATCGACTGCGCTCACTATGAACTGACTAAAAAAAATACCAGGTGCTATTAACTAATTATAGGGCTTTGGTTTCATGCAGGTAAAAAGTCCATGTGGAGAGTAACACTGACAGAATGCATTGGCTGAAATGCAATCTCTGAAGCCATCGGCTACCACCTGACAACGATTAAGTTGTTTTTCTGCATGCAGCCAAAGCCCTATGCCTGCTAAATGCTATAAGAAATGCAAAAGGATACCAGAATGCTTCCGATTCCAAGATCTCTTCCTGTTTCCTACAGATTCTGCATTTATATGCATATAAACGATCCGGTCGTAGCAGGCGGCAACCTCCGTGTCTGAGCAGGGAAGCAAACCAGGAAGTGCCATAAGCTGCATTCTACCGAAAATTCCAGCAGGGGGTGCTGAGTTTAACTGCAAAAAAAATCTGTCCATTCATTTCAGTGCAAAATTTGAAAACTTCTCACTTGTTTTATTACCTCAGAAATTTCACTATGGTCTCAATCACTAGTAAAAAATCTTCTTCGAGAGAATTTCATGTTAATAGTTCAAAATATGGCCCCATTTAGAAGAAAATAAAAGACAAAGAATCGTATGATTTGGGGCGTGGCTACCTTTGATTGACAGGTGGCTAACAAGGCGAACTTTCTCAGGAGAGAAGCAGAACAATGTGTATCCACGGCAACATGTCAATAAAGTTATATATAACATTATATAGATATAAAAAAGGACGTTTAGTGGTTTAGTGGTTTTCACTGTATTTCCACTCATTGACAGTTTATTTGAACGTTTTGTTCATTAAAAATGTCTTGTTCAGCGTTTGGTTGGACTAACAGACACTCCAAGGAGTCGCTGTTCAGTTTTCTGAGGTCAGTAACATACATTTTGTTATTGTTTTTTTGCTAGCCAAAATTAACATCCCAGTTAATGCTCCAGTTAATGCTAACCTGAATTAGCAGCGGCTTCTCTCAGTCAGGTTGAGGTGTAGAGAGGCTGTAGTCAGTGATCAGATCCCTCTCGCTTCTCCACACGTCCAAATATGGTCATGCTTCCTGTATCGGAAACAAGAAGGCGACGAGTGTAACGCTGAACTCGATGCTTCCAAAGGGCCACAAACCAACAGGTGACGTCACGGTGACTACGTCCATTATTTATATACAGTCTACGGGTCGTAGTCATCATCACTCAATTCCAACTCCATTCGTGTCTCAATTTGCTGATTATTGAATTGAATTGAAGAGGTTCGGAGATTTCCAAATTCCGAGATTGTCTGATTGGCAAACATGATTGTCTGCACACAATTTGGTGCCAATCTAAGTGGTAAAAGACTAAATATTTTCCGAGATGAATGACATTGCTGGCCTGCTGGAACTACTGCACTAAGGGAAAGTCAGGGGATCACCAAAGTCATTAGTATCATCCGCTGAACACCATGAACACAACACTTCACGCTAAGCCGTCCAATGGCTGATGAGATATTCTCCACTAGTGGTAGATCAAACAGTAAGCTTTCCTGAAAAAGTGTAAAAACTAAAAAATATGTATTAAATTACTTTGTGCTTTGAGAATTCGAAAATAATTGTATGAAATCAGTAAAATGTATGGCAGTTAGGTAAAAATTGATGCTGCTTTAGAATCAATGACATGACAGAACTTAAAAAGAATTTCCTCTTTGCATTCAGAGTTACAGTATAACGTCACTGGCTGAATGAGAAAAGTGTATTTACCGATCAGAACCAGGATGTTATGTTTTATTCCTGCTGAGTAGATGGAGTGTGTAAATTGCTTCAGGAACTGCTGCAGTGTTAGCAGCCAGTTCACAAAATAATTATTACAGACAGCATGGGATTTGTGCTTGGAGAATCACAATATGGAGAGAAGACGCACGCAAAAAAAGTCCACGTGCGTACACACACATGCATCTTCGATCCAGGCGTCACTATTTTCTGAATCTTTATAAAAGCGCTCCATTTTAAGTAAAGATGTCAAAATCCATGGATGCAGTTTTCTCTCGCTCTTCCACTCTGTCATCCACTTTCTCTCTGCCCTTGTTTCTCACACACAAACACACAGGCATGCACACGCACACACACACACACACACACACACACACACATAAACAGAGGAGGCGTAGGAGAGGGAGAGCAGAATCCATTTTCCCGACATAATTTTGTCTGACAGGAGTGACAGATACTGTTTTATGACTGAATGGGTTTCTCCACGCTATTAGGAACTCATTCTCCCATAATGCAACTTGCCACAGCGATAACTCTCCCAGTGAGACTGGCACAGAGAAGGTGCTCGGTTGTAAGAGCACTGACCCTTGTTTTTCTTTATTCTTTTATCATTCTCTCTCACTTGTTCAGCTGCATTCTGGTTGATTGTGGCCCTTGAGTATGTATGAGTGTATCTTTGAGTGTGTGTGTAGGTCACACACCGAGAGAATGAGCAAAAGAGAGGCTAGTGTGAAATAGAGATCGTGACATGCAGGTACAAAGGACAGAGGCCTTTTAAAATGAAGATAAATAAGCAGAGGAGAAAAATAGAACATTTAAAAACGAGGGGCATCTCCAAGGTGACAAAAGAAACAGTAGTAGATAAAACAAAACAAGGGATTTTCAGAAAGAAGAGTAAAGATTATGGGAGCACAGTTCTTCTGGGGCAGAGTGTCATCTCATCACCAAGTGGCTCTGAATTCGTCACAGGGTGATGGTGCGATAGGATTGCCGCCATGGGATGTTATAATGTGGTAATCCCACAGGCCCTATCATCGTAACCTCCCACTGGCCCCGCTGTCACATTACACACACATACACACACACACACACCCCTTTCTATGTATTGTGTGTGTGTAATATCTAGTATTTCATACAGGGAGATTCAGCATTCTGCTGCCTGGCCGGTCGATAGAGAAAATCCTCTCTCCTCGCTGGGCATTAATTTATAACCCCTCTTTCTTTAATTAGAGAAAAGGAGAGACAGAGAAGAAGAGGGAAGAGGAGAGCAGGAGGACAGGATATCACCAAAGCTGCTGAAGTCAGCTTATTCTTCTCCTCCTCCTCCTCCTCCTCCTCCTCCTTTCCTTACTCTTTTTTTCCAACCATCTTCTGAGTGCAACATTTATCTCTGCTTCGAGTTTATTGATTCATCCAACCAAATCAGAGCCAATCCTCAAAAGCTTACATTAATGATTGAATGGGTCAATCAGACTTGAGTTGGATGTCTGTTTCCAGGCGTATTCTTTATACTGATACTTAAAGGTGCAACAAGTAGTAAATTCAAATATATTCGATCATTTTAGGATCAGCGGCCGGTGCAGTCTGTGCACTTTTCACCATATGTGACCATGGGTGGATTACTGGACACAGGCCCAGCGGCCCAAGTGACACGGCCTTCTACCAGACTTCACCCAAAGAGACACATAGAAACCAGGAAGAGTCTCAAAATGACCCCAAAGGAACACAATATGAGAATAAAGAGACACAGATTAGAGAGAGATCAAAACAACTGCAGAGATACAAGAGGTACCAAACGACTGAGAGACCACAAAGGGACTCACCATTACCATGAAAAGGGGCAGAACAATCACAAAGAGACAAAAAACAACTACAACAAAGACTACAAAACGACCACAGATATTACGATGTGACACAAAATAACTACAGAGAGACACAAAACAATTACAAAGAGATGCAGAGTCACTAAAACAAGGGGGCAAAACAGGAGAAAATTACTACAAAATGATAAAGTGACACAAAACAACTAAAGAGAGACACAAAAAGACATACAATTCCCCCCAAAGAGGCCAAACAACAGTCAACAGAAAAAATGTGTTATTCTAGGAAAAGAAATGAGGTAAAAGTGATTTTTCTTGCTTGAGAAAATGTGGCATAATGTTCCATAGTTAAAACACCCATGGAGTATGCATATCAGTATAGCACACACAGCTGGTAACTGCTGTTTAAGGGTGTTACCAAGACCAGAAAATGACTCCCTGCTTGTATAGTCGTTTTGAACCCACACACTTTTCTGAGCTTTTCCTCTCTGATGCATCTTTGTTTTGTTTTGTTTTGTTTAAGAGAATCCCTCCATTTCTTTGACACAAGTCCTATCTCACTGATTATGCACAAAATCCCCCTCACTTTTACATTTCCAATGTCCTACTATACCTCCGCACCCCCTTAATACCAACACACACACACACACACACACACACATTCAAGTGTGTGTAGCTACAGGCACACACTCACTCACTTGTGAAATGCAAAACAGCTGGGGTAAGACAGATAGACAAATGTGGCCGTTCCCTGGAGAGTGAAGGTGACACACAAGAAACAGCGCACATGCCACCTCAGCATACCGTCCTTCCCCGCACAAACACCTACACACACATACACACACTCCTAGAGATGTAGCCGACAGCAGAGTGAGCTGTTGACAGTGGTGCCGACTAAGAGCGGAGAAAAGACTCTAATCCCTGTCAGAGGATAGAAAACCACTCAAAGCAAAACAATTAAAATGCTAATTTCACTTCCTCCTCTCTGCTCGCCTGTTAATGACTTAGCCACGCATGCAGGCCAAGCAACAACACGTGTGTGTGTGCATATGTGTGTTGGTAACAACCACTGTCCGATATGACTCCAGGTCAAAAGGTTGACGGATTATCATGCCCCTTATATACATATTATCCATATTATGCGTGTGTGAGTGTGCATAGTGTATGTGCCTATGTTTTTTAGCAAATATATACAACTGAGATTTTTAATTCTGGGTGTTCATCTTCAGTTTTCTCTGGGTTGCCTAAGCATAAATGGGAAAAAATCTTCAACATTAACCATAGAGTTAATGTAGAGTATATATATAGTATATAGTATAAATTTATATATATATAATATGATGAGAAAATGGCTTTACCTCACCAACTAAAAACTAACAAGTTTCATATCAGACATATGCACACACATGCAGTGTAAAACAATATTTCCCATGAAAAACATTTAACACGATAGAATTAACTTTTTTTCCTGTTATTTCAATAATCCTGATTTTGTCCATTGAAGTGGTTTGATGTAAACATTTCAAAGTTGTACTGTTCTATATTTGCCGAAAGTATGTCTGTACCAAATTTCAAGACTTAAGATCAATAAGAAAAAATTCTGTTGCTATTTTTCTTACCATACTAAGTATAGTATTTGGGCAAAAATGGTTTAAATATTCAATTTTGTCCACACACACAAAACAAACATGTCATGTATCTTAGCCTGTCTCCATTTGTTTCTGCCTTGCACATCCACACGTTTACGCCCTTGTGTGTGCTAATGAGCGTGTGATAAACAAAAAACTTCTGCTGTAAAGTCAGATATTCCTCTCCACACCACAGCGGTGTTGCTGTGTAAGCCAAGCAGAAAGAGAGAGACGAGAAGAAAGAAAGACTTTTGAAATGGAGGGAAAGAGTGAGAGCGAGGTTTTGCCATTTTCTAGCTCCTGTAACATTAATAATTGAGAGTTGAGCAAAGCCTTGCTGCCTGCTGCTGTCTCTTTCTCTCTGCCTCCCCATTCTGACACAAACATGCGTAAATATCCTACACACTCACACACACACACTCACACACACACACACAGTGTAGGTGGGTAAAGAGCATCCATAGGGGATTCTGTGACATCACAGCTTTGAAAACTTTCTGAATTATTAACAGTCACAGCACTATCATACGTCCACACTACTTCTCTTTTTATCATATATGTTTGCATTCATAGCCATACTGTAAGTCCCCTTGTGTGTATTTTGTCATGCATCCCTACACACCATGCTTTTAATATGTTATGTTGTATCCACTGTCATACCGGTGGTCACATTTATTATGGTCTGTGAACATGTGTACTGATTTCAATGTTTTTTGTGCCAAAAAAGCAACATATGTAACATTAAAAGGAAATGTTAACGTGTGTCTGCATTTGTAATCCTCTCCACTTCCTGTCTGCTTTGAGTTATTGGGCAACAGATAACAGCAGTTAGGAAACTACCAGGTAAAGAAAGGTAACACACTGCATTTTTCCTGCCATGTTATGATCACTGACAGGTGGACATAATTTTCCCACCACTTCCACTTCCTGTCTGCTTGTAATAAGATCTGAGGACTTGCCGAGTAGTTAAAGACACTTGTCTTTTCAATGTGAGGTCATGGGTCTAAACCCAACAAGCTGATTCCAAACCTGCTCACTAATGATAAAATACTGGATGAGATCCACACCCTCTGTAAATGCCTAAAATGTAAGTCAACTATTCTAGTTTTTTGAAGTGACTTAACTATCTTGATGAGCTCCACTCATTTGGCATCTCGTCTCTGTTATCCTCCTCCCTCCTTCCAGATGGGGAAACTGGACAACCGCAGCCTGACACTGAAGTACCCAGTGTGGCCGCGCTTCAACTCTTTCGGTGATGCCGAGCTTGACGATAACCACCTGTCCATCGTCACGTTGGAGGAGAAACCTTTCGTTATTGTGGAGGACGTAGAGAGGCTCACCGGTACCTGCATGAGGAACTCCGTGCCCTGCAGGAAGCATATCAAAGAGTAAGTTTTCCAGGGTTCATTCCTACGTTTCCAAGGTCCTATGGGCCCCAATCATACATATGGGCTTTTGAAGGGTCCCAGGGTTCTGTGTTCCCCAGATTTATAGGGCACATAATGGGAACATGACAAAGGGTCCTTTTTTCCTAGGGTCCTATGTTCCCCAATCCTACATATGTGCTGTCCCAAGGTCCTATTTTCCCAAGGCCCTATGTTATCAAAGACTTGTGTTCCCAAAGTCCTATGTTCTCAAAGTCCTATGTTCCCCAATCCTACATTTGTGCTCTCCCAAGGTCCTATGTTCCCAAGGCCCTATGTTCCCAAAGTCTCGTGTTCCCAAGGTCCTGTGTTCCTCACATTATGTGCTCTCCCAAGGTCCTATGTTCCCAAAGTCTTATGTTCACAAGTTCCTATATTCCCAAAATCCTATGTCCCCCAATCCTGCATCTGCTCCCAGGGTCCAGGGTTCCCAGGGTTCTATGTTGCCCAGATTTATAGGGCAAATAATGGGAACATGACGAATGGTTGTTTGTTCCCAAGGTCCTATGTTCCCAAAGTCTCGTGTTCCAAGGTCCTGTGTTCCTCAATCCTACATTATGTGCTCTCCCAAGGTCCTATGTTCCCAAAGTCCTATGTTCCCCAATCCTACATATGTGCTCTTCCAGGGTCCATGGTTCCCAGGGTTCTATGTTGCCCAGATTTATAGGGCATATAATGGGAACATGACAAAGGATTGTTTGTTCCCAAGGTCCTATGTTTCCAAAGTCTTATGTTCCCAAGGTCCACTGTTCTCCAATCCTACATATGCGCTCCCCAAAGGTCCTATGTTCCCAAGGTCCTATACTCCACCACCAAATATGATCCCCCAGGGTTTAATGTTCCCAGAGTTCTATGTTCCCCAGATGAAAAGGTCACATAATGGGAAAATGACAAATGTTCCTTTTTTTCCCCAATCTTACATATGAGCTCTCCCAAGGTCTTATGTTCCCAGCTCTATAAAGCACATAATGTGAACCTGGAAAAGCTCTGTATTTGCTTAAGCTGACATGGGTTGGGGTTTGCGGTTAGGGTTAAGGTTAACTGGATATTTATGAAATATTTTAACTTAAACATGTCAGATTTGATCTGAACACGTTATGAGTGCTAATGTGAAGTAAAAGTATATTGAACTAGGAGTCACAGCACACTGGGAACACAAGCATGCTCACATGTGCCATCCATCAAACTAGCTGAGACTGTTGCTCTCATTGTAAATCACCTGTCCAATGGTTTGACCACTGGTTTTACATGGGCCCGTGCACAGAATCACTTCAGAGAGGATTCTCAGGCCAATGCAATTTATCTTTTTTTTAAAGTGAAAAAAGCAACTTGAAAATATGGATTAAGAGGCAATGTCAAATGATATATTTCATCAACTTTAAAATGGTACCCTAATTATCACATATCCAGAAAATATTTCATGTATTTTATGCCCCAACTACACGACAATGAAGACATTTAACGTACTGTGGTGAAATAAGTAAAATCCCTATTCTGTAGGCTTGAAAAACCCCCACAAATATGAATATATGGTAATATTAAGGCTTCCAGATTATGACAGTTAATGTAGCACACAATGACAGTGTAGTCTCCATTTGATGCAGTCTACTAACTCAGTGATTGGCAGGTCATTTTGTACGTATGAAAAATGAGACTAAGCATCACAGAAAATTAGGTCCCATTTTATATCAGTGCTTTAGATAATCAGAAGGTGCTACAAATTACATCATCCATTTTCCATTTCCTTCAGCACAGCCGCTGTGTTGCTCTCTCTTTCCCTCGCTTCTCTCATGAGCTCGGGAAGAGGTGCAGTGTGCGATCTATGCAGCAGCTTCTTTCCTCCCCCTGAAAATGGAGGCGACTGCTGAACTCAGCAATTTACTCCCTTCCTTACCAATTTTCTCTCTAATGCCCAAATACTGCTAGCCCCTTGCTATATTATGTTCCTGAAGTGTACACATACACACACAGTTAGAGTGGCTTAGGGCGCATGTGTGTGTGAGTGTGTGTCACTGAGTGGCTTGAGTGCTGCTGAATCAAAGCATGTAATTGGTTTGTAGATAATTTAATATTATTTCTCCCCACTGGAACACACACACACACACACACACACACTCATGGAGACACTTACAGTGAGACTGGAATGTACACTACGCACTTTGTGTCAGTCTCACTGCATACATGCATGCATGCAAAGTTAGCGAGTATATCTACTACGCAAGCACACACACATGGCCGCACACACACTCAAACAGAGCTGATTAAGCGGTAATAGGGTCTGAGGGAAGAGGCCAACAGAGATTTTCATCCAGAATGACTGTGAAGTAGGGCGGAGGATAAAGCATCTCCAAGGAGGAACACAAACACACACACACACAAAGTTCATATACACTTTCTGTTGCCACATGTCCACTCACTCACAGGCCAATGCTTCTGGGGCGCATTCCTCCCTCCCACAGCGCAATTCCCTCTCAAGCATCCGTAGTGTCCATTTGGAGAAAGAGGGATAGATGGAGGGAAGGAAAGAGGCAGAGTGAGAGGAGTCGTGGCGGGGTTGGATCGGGGGATGGAGGACTATCCATGCATGCAGAACCACAAATTCACTCATCCAGGCTAGGCCTAAGAACAAGCCACACTCAACACACACACACAGTAACACACATACACAAACCGCCCTCTCTGGAGACCCCTCAGGCCCTGTAGCATTTCTATATCAAGTTGGCCCGGCAACTTCCCAAACAGCCTCCATAACATCACATGCTCTCACTGCCTCAACTGTACTATGACTGGCCTAAATGGGTACACTGTGTTCATGAATCTAGCTATTACAGTTCTGGCCTATATGCCGGCTCTGTCACTGCCCCCACCAGCTGAACCTGACAGAAACTTGACTCAGCTGGCCTTGTTTCTGTTATTATTATCACAGATCCCATTCCCTGCACAAGTCCTCACTCTTTTCTTTATACTAGAGCGGCAATAATTAGTCAACTAATCAGTTTGTAAATAATAATCACTCACTATTTTGAAGGCCTTTTAATCAAAGTATTTCCTCATGCATAAATGGAATAACATTATGTTTTCAGATTTCAAAATACAGGGATTTTTGCTTTTCTCTGTATATCACGTACATGTGTTAAACTAAAAAAATCAAAGTACACATCAAATACATTTTCCACAGAGATGCTTTCTGTCAACTTCATGTAGTTCTTATGCAGATGTATATTAAGGTATTGATCTTAGTTGGCTTTACGGAGTTATTTTATGCTATAGAAGGTTGTAACATCATGATTGACAGGCACAGACTCTGACTCCAAATAACATCAGTGGTGCAAGATGGCAGCATAATATTTTGGCTTCATTTTTGTACAGGAATTGCAACGTTTCCATGTTTATATACATATGCACCCTATAGGCTAGAAGAGTTTGACAAATACATATTGCATACCAGAAGATGTGTCAAAGTTTCTTCAGAAGTCTTTAATTTATAGTGATGAGGAAACAAAACCCATATTGCCTCTCTAGCAGTGAATCAGATTTTGCTGAATTTGTTGACACATGGTATGTTTGCAGGGCTTTTGATGTAAATTAGCTTCTTAATTTCATTTGAAATCAGCTCCAACAGCTGCTATAGATAATATCTAGTTATGTGTGTAGAAAACCACCGTGGGTGATTGCTGAACATTTCACAAAAAGTCACTCACAACTGCTGACAGATCAGCGCCTGGCTCTCTCAAATGAACATTTTCTCTCTTGTGTGAAATTATCAGACCATAAAAAGTGAATTCTGTTCTATTTTGAAGACTGGGATGGATTCCACTTGGGGTGACATTTGTTTGACAGATCGATGGAGACTAGTGAGGGCAACACAGGAGTTTGCACTTGGGGCAAGAATTGGCTAATGTTTTTCCAGCACTACAGAATTCCGCTAAAGTGACAGAGTTTCAGCTCCGAAGGGAACTGCAGAGTCATGACCGGATGTATTTTTTTTCTTTCTTTCCATCAAGTTTGTGTCCAGGTTGTTGTTCAACTAAAGGACGAGGTTATTTTCTCCTAATTAGCACACATCTAAAAGTTAAATGAGAGTCCCAGGTGGCTGAAAGTTGATGTGCACTCCAGTGTGTGTGTGTGTGTGTGTGTGTGTGTGAACTCTCCTGCTCTCAAATTCATATACACAGATGGTACAAGGCTTGCAGATGCAGTCCCGTCATAAACCTCCTTCTCTAGAGAGACAGAGGTAGAAGGAGAGAGGGAGCATATTTTTTAAGTCTTCCGATGTCATTTCTGAATAGGACGACCTAAACTTAAAGGTGAAAAAGTCCCAGGGTGATATTTGTTCATTGGTGCATTCATTTAAATTAATCAAGTAGAAATGAAAGAGAAGCAAACAGTCTTACAGGGTTTAGAAAGGTGGAAATAAAAGAAGAAATCTGGATTAACATGGTCATTAAATCTTCAATTTGTTGCCATTTCTGTCACTGACACTAAACCGCAGTTGATAATTGGTCGAAACAGCTGCTGTTCAGAATCATCAGCTAATGACCTGTGTGTTTTGTTTCTGCTTCTTTAGCAACACAACAGAGGCTGGTGGGACATACATCAAGAAGTGCTGCAAAGGCTTCTGCATCGATATTCTGAAAAAGATCGCCAAGTATGTAAAGTTCACCTATGACCTGTACCTGGTAACCAATGGCAAGCATGGCAAGAAGATCAACAACGTCTGGAATGGGATGGTGGGAGAGGTAAGAGGGACCTCTGTGTGTGTGTGTGTGTGTGTGTGTGTGTTCTTGTACTTCCTACATAGTGAGGACCGGAACACGTTTTTAACCAAGAGAGTGAGGACATTTTGCAAAGTGAGGACATTCCGGCCGGTCCTCACTTCTTTAAAGGCTTTTTGAGATTCCAGACTTTGTTTTAAGGGTTAAAGGTTACATGGTAATGATAATTAACTGAAACTGTATTGTGTGGTTACAAAACTAACTAAAATTATAGTGAAAATGTCCTTCGTTTTCATCTTTGTCAACTTTTTTCATACATAATGAAGATGGATCAGACAAAGGAAATAAAGGCAAAATTTACTGTGACCTCTTTTAATCTCCCAACCAACAAATACCCCATTACAAAAGACTAAAACTAATAAAAACTAAACTAAAACTAAAGCATTTAAAAAAAAATAAAATACTAAACTAAAACTAGCAAATTAACTCTAAATAAGAATTAAAACTAACTGAATTTGACTTAACTATTATAACCTTGGTAGGGAATTCACTATTTCAATGAGGGTCCTCACAAAGATAGAAGTAAAAGAATGTGTGTGTGTGTGTCTCATATTCTTGATATTAGTATATTAGTAGAGGCAGCCAGGTCCCTTATGATTTGCAGGTAAAACATTGTTTATTCTCAATTCAAGTTCCCATTTTTATTTTATAAATATTTGTTTCACAGAGAGTGAAACAATCAAAGTCTTTGGGGTAAACAAACACTCATTAGGTGAGAATGTGTACAGACAGTTCCACCGCACTCAAGGATGCAAGTATGGCAATTAAAAATACAAATAAAAAGTTTCAAAGTAAAAGTTTCAGGTAACATTTAGGGTAATATAATGGGAAAAGAAGCTTTAAAGTACATTTTATATTCTGTTTTGGTTTTCTCAAAATGACCAGAAATAGAGGTCCTCACTTAGTCAGTGAAGAAGCATAGTCCCCTGTTCGTCATGTAGGAATGTTTATGTGTGTGTGAGATAAAGAGAGTGATTCATCACTCAATAGACTTCAATATTAAATGGCAACCAAATTTGTGTGGAACCAGACATCAGAAAATATATACATGCTTAAAAAAACAGATTTAATTCACAGAAATAATATGTACTAATTTAAACTCTATTTATTTTCACAACATGCATCTAGGAAGCCGAGATTCACATTTTCATGTTGTATGCACATGAATCTAATTATTAATTTCAAACCACTTTAGATTACGTGACTACTTTTTGCCTGCTAGTCTCGAAGGTGGCACTATGAGAAAGTGCAGGAGCGTGTCATGAATGATGTAGAAGTTTATTGATCAGGCTTCACTTTTAGTTTGCAGTACATCTAAAATGCAAGCGTAGGCTGAGAGGGAATTAGAGATGTCTGTATGACAGGATATTCCTGTTCCTTATGTTCCAAAAAAAGCTTTAGTTGTTGACTTTGCAAAACTTTCACAGGGTGGAAAAAAAGAAAAAAAAAACATTTGCAGCTATGAGGCTTTGGCACAAACTGTAAATGCTCAGAAAGTAAACAAATCTCAGCTACTCCTGCAGAAAAGGCTTTTGCATATCTTTAATTGCCAGCTTCAACTTGAAGGTAGAGAGTTCATTTTAAAACTTTATTGCTGTCTATATTATTTTATTAACTGAATAGGAGGTTCATCTGGAATTCATTTTATTTAGAAATTGCCCTTGTTTGCATGTTGATTATATTGATAAAGATTCAGCATGAGATTAAAAACATTATTGATGTGCAGCCAATACATTTATACTGTGATGTTGATTTAGCAGGTGGATAGATCTGTTTTTTGCTTTATAATTTTCAGGTTATTATCATGAAAAAGAAGATTAATTTGCAGAGACTACATGTATTCAGCCGTGAACCATGACTGCTATTGAAAAAAATGAATAAACAAGATTTTTGTCATTTTATTTTCATTATTATGACAGTTTTTTGTTGTTCTTAATGAGTAAAGTGTTGTTTCAGGAGCTGATTGTGTTGATTATATGATTGTTTGACAGCCTTCACATGTTTCTCTTCTTCTTCTTTTCCTTCTTCTTTCTTTCCTTGACCATTTTCACTTTTAAAACATTAACCTTTCCTTACATTCCCCCATTTTACCACTCCTTATGCCTTTTCTCTTTTCACCTTTATTTCCTCCTTTTTTACATCCCTCTCCTCTACCGATCCCCATTTTCTCAATCTTACAATCTCACCTGTCTTTATTGCCCTCTATATCTTTTTCCTCCACCTCCTCCTTCGTCTCTCTCCCCTCATCCCTAATCACTCACTCCTCTCATCCCTCCATCCATCCGTTCCTCCCTCCCTTTAACCCCTTGTCCCTCCCTCTTCCCCGCCCTCCAAAGGTGGTCTATAAGAAAGCCGTCATGGCCGTCGGATCTCTGACGATCAATGAGGAGCGTTCTGAGGTCATCGATTTCTCCGTCCCGTTCGTGGAAACCGGGATCAGCGTCATGGTCTCCCGTAGCAACGGAACAGTCTCCCCGTCAGCCTTTCTCGGTAACTGTCACCGAATAACTGTTGCTTTGCTGCTGGACTCAGGAGAGAGGGAGAGGAAGATGTGTCTTGTTTGCTTTTTCGGGGTTTGTGTGAGTGTAGAGTGGTATTTGTTTTGAGTGTGTGTGTGTGTGTGTGTGTGTGTGTGTGTGTGTTCGCTGAGATACGGAGCTGACAACACAATTCAGCTCTGTTACACAGCTGTCAATACTTGCTCTTTCATCAGAGGGATTTAGCTTGACTCCTGCTTCCTGCTACAATGACTCTCACTTACCTGAGAGGGACTTAAGCGTAGGATTTTAACTTGAGTGACCATGGATATCCCTGTTATGGCTGCTCAGTCACGTTCTTTTGATGCGTAGTGCTTCGACATCGACGTCTACGTTTCCTGCACACACATACATTACATAGAAAAAGCACACGCAAGCACGAACACGACCTGCCAGCAAGATTGCATAAAAGTAAAGAGAGAAACACACACACACAGGTACACACACTGACATGTATGCAGCATGCAGTTACTGCTGTGAAAGTGGCAATTATAAGGGCTTAGCAGGAATACCCCATAATGGCTGCTTGCCAGCACACACACACACACTTACACACACACACAGTGTGCGGCCCTGTGCCAGCAGTGCTCTCCCATACATTAGAGCAGGGTTTAATCTCTGCAGTAGTGTTGTGAGCTCAGAGGGAGGACAGGAGTGCTGACACCAGGGCTTCCTATACTGTGCGCCTCCTCACACTGTCAAATAAAATAGGAGGCGTGCCTGTGTATATGCAAGTGTGTGTTTGTGTGTCCGTTGAAAGACAGAAAGTGAGTGAGCATGAATCAGAAAAAGTGATGTGTAAGATGTAAAAATGTAATCCGACATGGTTTAATACTTAACCTCTGTCCTCTTATTTTTTTTCTTCCTCTCTCTCAGAGCCATTCAGTGCATCAGTGTGGGTGATGATGTTTGTGATGCTCCTACTGGTGACTGCAATGGCTGTCTTCATGTTTGAGTACATCAGTCCTCTTGGTTTTAACAGAAACCTGGCACAGGGAAGAGGTAAGGATCAATCAATCAATCAATCAAACTTTATTTATATAGCGCTTTTCATACATATAAATGCAACTCAAAGTGCTTTACAAAAGCCATCAGCCCGTCCAAACATATAAAACACCATGGTTGGTGTGATGCACAATGGTAACCATACGAACGTGGTCTCACAGAAATCCGTGAAATAGCCACGGATTCGCTTAACTCAAAATTTCACCCAAATTTCCGTGAAACTGACACGGATTTCGCTACAATGCAAGTTCATATTTTTTCCTATTGGTTTGTTCCAAGTCACGTGACTTTTAAGGTCCTGGCGGTCAGAACTAAAAACATGGCGGACAGTTCTCTCATTTTTAGTGAAAAATCAATATTTTGACTTAGTTTCTGCATAAAAATGGATTTTGATCACATGTCTAGCAAGAAATATATGTTTTATTTTCTAAATATTCACTCAGTGAATGTACATAATCACTTTGTATGTTGGAATAGCCACGGGATATGACTGTCATTAACTTGCATTGTAGCGAAATCTGTGTCAGTTTCACGGAAATTTGAGTGAATCCGTGGCTATTCCACGGATTTTGAGTTAAGCAAATCCGTGGCTATTTCACGGATTCCTGTGAGATCATGTTGGAACCATACATATAAATATGGGTGCCACTGATATGTCATCTTCTCAACCATCCGTCTCTCTGTCCTCTTTCTTTTCTTCCAGACCCTCATGGCCCTTCTTTCACCATGGGCAAAGCCGTGTGGCTGCTATGGGGTCTGGTCTTTAACAACTCTGTGCCAGTGCAGAACCCAAAAGGAACTACCAGTAAGTTCATAGTGTCTGTGTGGGCCTTCTTCGCTGTCATCTTCCTGGCCTCCTACACTGCCAACCTGGCCGCCTTCATGATCCAGGAGGAGTTTGTCGACCAAGTCACCGGGCTTTCCGACAACAAGGTAAAGGATATTTTGTTGACTTGACCGGCTGGATACAAATCAGTCGACAACTTTTCAGCTAGTTAGCTTAGCTTACTTCTGCCTTGATCAGAACAGAGCATAGTTACCTTTAAATCATTTTAGAAAAGTAATGGAAATAAAATGTGTTTTGTGTGTACCGTATGTTTAGGATTGTTTTCCCATAGGCCTTGCTTTCGCTATGCAACTATGCGGCTGAGCAGTAGTGAAAGTTACTATATTCTGTCATAAGCAAGATACAGTTTTAGCTAGCTAACTACTTGAAAAGTTGTCCACTTCCATTTTCCATTCCTGCTTTGTGGGTAATAGCCCACCCACACTTTCACACCGATATGTTGTAATCTGAGTGTTTTCCAAATATATAAAGGGTAGAAAACTATGTTACTTATGCTGCTTAATACACATTTTAATGCAAATGTATTACAACCTTTAATAATACATTAATATATGCAACTACTTTTTCATAAGTAGCAAAGTGGGCAGTAAAATAATACAGCTTTTTACTGGCTATTTGGAAACCAAGTAGTACAGAGAGGCATTTGCTGCAACAGCAGTTATAACTGTACATGTGTGGTGTACAGAATAAATATAGCATTATATGCATGATATTTAATACAGTTTTTCAAGAGCACAATCTTGCTGGTAACATTTGCCGTCATATAGGAAGTGGAGAAAATCCATTAATACATTAAAATGAAGGAATCCTGAGACATTCGGAAACACATTGGAAATATTTGAAATATTTTGATTTAAGTGCTGAAATCATTCAGAGTGGGCATGTTTACAATGGATAAGAAGATATTTTTCATTTGAAGTGAAATATTCTACACACATCCACACAAACATTTTCAAAGTTCTGTTCATAAATTTTAGCAAAATGTGGTTTACATACTACAATTAGCCTTATTTCATAGTATGTATGAAAATACTGTTCTTCCACTTAATTATTGATATATGTCAGAAAAAGGTTTAAATTAAAAATCCAAATCCCTCCCATGAATATAGGTGCTTTCACACCACAGTTGTCACAAGGTCATTGTACACGATGAGACAAGATAAGATAAGATAAGATAAGATAAGATAAGATAAGATAAGATAAGATAAGATAAGATAAGATAAGATAAGACTTTATTCTCAGCAGCTCAAGAAACAGACAAGGGAGCTTACAAACATATAGAAACAGAATACAGAATAAAAAAATAAGACATATACCTACAAAATGTACAGAGATTATATTCACTTCATATACATTAATACTTACATGGCTACTTTTTGGCATTTATTATATTACACAAAGGGTTTTTTTGTTGTTGTTTTTTTATTGCACATTTGAGAAAAATAGAGTATCAATGAATATATATATAAAAAAATGGAAGGGGTATGGAAACAGATATATAATACAGAAAAATATACAGAAGATATCTATATATAAGATATGCTGTAAAGAAAATGTATAAAAGTATAAGTGTGCTATGATAAGTATAACAATATAAGTATGATAATATTACAATATAAGGCACTTCTTTCATAGTCCAAGCTGATATATGAGAATATATAGATAAGAAAGGGAAGATAATAAAAGTGGAAAAGGTGGCCGTGCAGGAGGAGGAAGACAGGCTGAAATATTAAAGGAAAAGGTCAAGTTAAATATATAGGAATGAAAAAGAAAAGCAAGACAAAAGGGTAGAGAGTTCCTCAGGAGAGAGCGAGACAGATGTACGGGGTTGACGCTTCCAAGGAGAGAGCATTTGAGAGTGATGTAGAGAGTTTTGACAACATACAGAAGGAGAGGGGGGGAGGGGGGGAATAAGGGGTACAGCAACTGGCAGGAGGGTGACTGAGGAATAGCGAGAGGCCAATACACACAAGATGGTACAAGACAACAGGCGGACAGATATGGGCCAAGTTGACGGCTGAGGAAGGCAGAAAGGAATGGCATGAGGGGGGAGAAAGTTAAAGAGATAGGGAAAGACAGAGAGGGTCAGGGAAGAAAGGAAGCAGACAAAAAGGGTAAATGGCCATTCAGACAGATGTGCTGAGGGAGGCTGGACATTGATCCATGTGGGACCAGCAAAACCACGACGGAACTCCCCCACATTACTGTTGATTTGTGAATTGTTCTTGAAACTGATTGTGAACCATTTGGGTCAGTAAAACAAACTCCAAAACACCAAAAAATTTTCTCCAATTTCTTGTTCATTTTAATGCCTGGTACAACTAAAGGTACATTTGTTTGGACAAATATAATGATAACAACAAAAATAGCTCATAAGTGTTTAATTTAAGAGCTGATATCTCAACATGGTCTCACAGAAATCCTTGAAATAGCCACGGATTTCGCTTAACTCAAAATCCGTGGAATAGCCACGGAATCGCTCAAATTTCCGTGAAACTGACACGGATTTCGCTACAATGCAAGTTAATGACAGTCATATCCCGTGGCTATTCCAACATACAAAGTAATTATGTACATTCACTGAGTGAAGATTTAGAAAATAAAACATATATTTCTCGCTAGAAATGTGATCAAAATCCATTTTTATGCAGAAACTAAGTCAAAATATTGATTTTTCACTAAAAATGAGAGAACTGTCCGCCATGTTTGTTCTGACCGCTGGGACCTTGAAAGTCACGTGACTTGGAACAAACCAATAGCCACGGGATATGACTGTCATTAACTTGCATTGTAGCGAAATCCGTGTCAGTTTCACGGAAATTTGAGCGATTCCGTGGAAATCCGTGAAATAGCCACGGATTTCGCTTAACTCAAAATCCGTGGCTATTTCACGGATTTCTGTGAGACCAGGTTGGATATCTAGACATTTTCCATGGTTTTCTTGATAATAACCAAAATAATTATCAAGACATGACTGTATGTTGGGAATCAATGCCACACTTTTACATCCAGCAGGCCCAGAGCAACATGGCCATCCCACCGGTGGTTTGTTTATTACCTGTGTAAAGGAGAACTTTGGTATTTTGCTACCTGGATCCTATTTCTCCATGTTTTTGTGACTAATGGGGACAACAATTTTTGAGCTGCAATGTAATCATCTGTAGCTAGGATGACCTGAAAAAGCTAGTAAAGTTTCAAATTTACTAGCAGTTATCCTGTTCTGTTTGTCCTGAAAATGAATGGATTTTTAAAGATATTATGAACAAGCTTTAACCGGAGCCGTCTGTTTGCTGTGACACTCAACTTGAGACTTGAAGGCAGAAATGCTGAGGAGACCTGACTCAGTGACACAGTAGGCTAATATTAAAAAATGCTCCACTGAACGTACAACAGCTGCCAAATTGTCATAAATAATTAACAACATAACGGAGATGCTGCTGTCACCAGACTAAAGAAGACTCCAAATTCAAATGAAAGAACCTCTTCTTTAAATTATTAATTAGTCTGCATTCGTTTTTTACTCTCTGAATCTGTAAAAACATTATGATCTAATCGCTTATGCAGGCAACAATTCTCTCTTTTAGTTATTAAAAAAATGTCCTGAGTGTTTCTCTGAAATATGTAAGTGTCTCAGATTGATGACTGATGACTGAACCAGATGACAGAGTGTGTAGACAGAGTGTGCCAGAGGAATTTGTGATAATAAATATCTACCAGCCCCAACTTCCTGCCTGTATTTCTCCCTCATTGGGTCACCCTATCTAGAGCAATTCATCTATATGGATATTCTACGGTATAATCAGTCACAGTCATACGTGTTCTGATGCCAGGTCAACACAATAACTTCAGCAGGTCTCTACACTTTTTGAAAAGTATTAATTTTTATGCAAAGTGTTTTATTAAAGGGTTTCTTCTGTTCTTCGGCTGGTGGTCACTGTAGCCCTGATGGTCTGAGAGGTGCAGTGTATGGATTCATCTGTAGCACAAGTAGCCACCACTTAAGTCTGTCCACATCCAACAGAGGTAGTTTATGAAATCTGTGCAAAGTGTTTTGTTTGCACAGTTTATAAAAGTGCAACCTCAAACTTTGTTTTTTATCAAAAACCTTTTCAGTAAAACTAAACTACATTTTCTATACTCAACACAAGCAGCTCTTCCCAGCACTCCTCCCTCCTAGTCTCATTAACATTGTCACTCATGTTGGGAAGTCTTTTTTACACTCAGATCACTGACTCTCAGACAGTAAATTGAACAAATCTTTTTTTTAAGTCATTTCGTTCATTTTAACTAGTGCAGCCCCTACAGGCATGTGGCTGAGCTGCCTGTCACATGACAAATGAACAAAAGACACAAACCACAAAACTCCTTTCTGCTGCTCAGCTTAAAGCCCAGCGACTGAGCCTCTACAGCTGTCACATGACCAATGAACGAGAGACTCAAACTTGAGGACGCATAGTTGAGTTGTGAACGAATCATTTCTGTTTCCTGTCCTGACTGAACTTATACACACTGCAAAAAAAGAAAAGTTGGGTGAACTCAAAATTTCAAGGCAACAAACTTCGATAAAATTTTAAGTTGGACAATTAAGCTAAATATTTTAAGTTTTGTTTTTGAGTTTGTTCAACTCTGAATTCAGATTTTTGAACTTAGAATTTTACATTGTAATAACTTTTAATCCTTACTTCTGCTAACTTCTGCAATGTGCTGAATTGGCACGATTGTAACGCCGCTATGAAATGTCAGCTAATGTTGCGACCACAATTTTGAGTTAGCATTGATACGCTAATGGCTACTCTTGTAGCTGTAACAAGCAGCACCGCTAGCATCAGTTAGCCGCTAGCATCAGTTAGCTTCTAGCTTTCGCTAATGACCGAATTTCACCGCTTTCCCGCATTTCACAACAAAGAAATAAGAGTTATCAGAACTATTGTCCCTTGTTTTGAACCCCAACTTAAAGACATAAGTAACAACAACTCACAAACTTGTTTTTGAGCAGACAACTGGCTTCCTTTGCTGTGCTAACTTACATTATTGCCCTAAATGTCAATAATTTATATTTCCAAGTTTTACCAACTTAAATCACTGTTTTAGACAAAAAAATACAAGTTGGCTTTTTTTGCAGTGCAGCTGCCATGTGATGAGGGAACGTACTGCGTGAAAATGAACGAATCACTCACTGAGACTCACTTCTCCCCAGTCATATAAAATATTAGTTCAGTGTGCTCCCTGAACACACCAGGAACATTTAAGCATATGGTATGGGACTGCCCAGAGGTTTATGATTTTTGGAGGAAGGTAACAGTGATTTTATCTAATGTGATTGATAAGCCTGTACCTCTGGAGCCGACTCTACTTTTACTTAATGATGATTCACATTTGGGGCTAAATGAGAAACAACATAAGGTTTGGTTGGCTGGCCTGACGGCTGCCAAAAAACTGCGCTGGCTGCCTCCTCACAAACTGTACGCTAAAAAATGGCTGGGATACTTTCAGGATGTGGTCATGTTAGAACTATCTACAGCACGGGTGAACAAAGCCAAGAGTTCTACACTGGACTCATGGAAGAGAACTGCTTTGGCTATAACGGGCCTGCTCAGTTCAGAATAAAGGCACACTACAGGATTGTAAGACACTAGACTGAGAGGGGAGGGAGGGATGGATTTGTTTAAGATGTTTGCAATGCCTGACCTTATTGTGAGAATTTATACTTTATATTTAAAATAGTTGATCACTGTTGTGACTTGATTTCGACAAAACAAAACCTAAGCCACAATGAGTGGCTGGTACCGGGATACGTAATTGACGCGTCGTCATTCGGCGGCTCCTTGTAGTCATTCAAACATCTGCAATCTTGTGCTTAAGACGTATTTATTTACCAACATGTATCACTACAGCTTTGCTATATACACATTTACATCAGTAACTGGCATAAAACAAACAAAAGGGCTTAAAGGTTAGCCGGTAGTTAAACGACGGTCAAAAACTGTGTGCTTCTCCCGGTAAGCAACACACCTGAGGAGTAATTGCCTCTTCCTCTACTTATGCATTCACACATGCTGTTGTCCAATACGCCACCTACTGCGGCAATCGGGAAATGACCTTAATACATTTACATGGCTCTAACACCCACAAAAAAAAGATTAGTTCAAAGGGAAAGAAACGTTCATGAAAGACACACCACTAATTCATACTGTTGTCTTCCAGCATCAAGTCACCTCTCGCTAGGGGTACAGCACTCACACTAGACACTGGACCAATGTCAAACATCGTTGTCCCCATTAGTCACTTTGACACAAACATGGGAATATAGGATCCAGATTTAAAAAATACCAAAGTTCCTCTTTCAGTCCTACCCAAAAAGGCTTTGACTGGCATGGTTATTTCTCCAACCATGGGAACATTCCATTTTCACATCCGCTTTTATCCAAAATAACTCACAATAACATTGGAGCAGCTTTGGGAAATAACAACCTTTGCAGTTAAAGATCAACCAGATCTACAAGCAGAGCCACAGATACCTAACACCACATATTTTAGAATTGAACAAAATCTGTGGTGTGGGTGGCGATTCACAAGTCTTGAATCAGACTGAGCAACCTTTTCATGTCACATATTCATTTTGTTCAGTGAGTCTGCTTAATGTAGGCCAAATGTTGGTAGTTGCCTGTGCAGTCTACCAATGGAAGAATTTCTATGCAAATGGAAAAAGTGAATAGATTGCATCAATGACTTGCAAGGGAAACACAGAAGCTTTGTGCCACATGTAGACATGCAGAATGAAACAGAATTCTGGAAAATGTGTGGCTCTCCTAAAATGCTAAAAAACAAACTAAATGGGCAATTTAGAGAATGATGCATATATGATGCAGTGGTTTTAGACACATTCACGCTCTTTAGGCAGTTGTCTGAAGCATGTCATAATTGTTAGTTTAAGCAAGTGATGGCAGGAAGATTTTTTTTTATATCTTTTTTAGAATAGGGAGTAATGAATGTATACTGAGCTGTTGGCAACTGTCTCCCAAGCAGGCTGCCTCGTGTTAAAGTGGAGGGCAGTCAGTTAACAGGTCTGTGTGGTGTTCAGGCTCTACAACCACCAGGGATTTGTCTTTACAGCAGTGGCTTATTTGTCTCTGCTTGCTGAAGAGGACATGCTGTTCTGGTTTCTCAATAGCTGATAGTAGAGCAGGCTTTTACCCCCACACACTTTAAGAATTCAGATTTCAGTCATCAATTGCTGTACTGGAGTTGGAGCAGCTTATTGTGATTGCAGCAGGAACTAGATTTTGAATTTTAGGCAAAAGCATCAGTTTAGCAGTGAAATGGAAAATAAATCTCAGAAAGAAAAAGAACTCTGATAGCCTTTACATAAATTCAGTGGATTTGTCAGTCTGTTAGGGTTTTACTGACAAGTGATTCATTTGAGAACTGATTTAAATAATAATTCAAGTTTCCTTTTTTTTATTCCAAACAATGAGCAAATATTCCTCTTTTTTACCAATATGTTATAACCACTAATTAAATGCGAGAGTCTTTAGCTAGAGGCAAAAACTGTGGGGGTTTTATTCAACACACTGGTCAATTTTGAGATTCAGGTCCCTATTGTTTTGTAGCATTACTTCTTTCAGACTAGTGGAAAGAAAACATTAAAAATGCACATTTGTTCTCCTACACTGTGTCTATTTGCACCTGTAGATTTCTCCTTAATTCATCAAAAGCAAGAATTAGATAATGCCTCATTTGCATATTAAAACATAACAGTTCAGAATACAAAAAGTAATAGTCCTTATGTAAGAAATCAAATAGTGAAGTTTCATGTTGATATCTCTAGGTTCAGCCTTATTACTGTCCCCTTAAACTGATCATTTAGGCATCAGTATCACCTTATTATAGAAGTTTAACCATCAATCTACAGTATGGTGTCTTTCATTTTCACTACCTCCTTGTAAAGTGTGACATGGAGGTGAGCCTAAAGTGGTAAATACATCTTCTGTCTGCAGAGTGATTGATGCACCAAAATGACATAAAATCAATGACAATCGCTTTTGGATGCAGCTGCCCTTGAGAGCAGACGCGCCTGTTTGGACACATGCAAACATGTTAAAAAATCAGTTATTGCCTTTGGACGACACTTGGACCAATATTATGACTGATTTTAAAGGGCAGCTCTGGAATAGTTTTTTGATTCAGAGAGCAGCTTCGAAGTTTGAAAGAAAAATCTAAAGAAGTAGCAGAAAGTTGAGCAGAAAAAGTGTACAGGCTGATTGACAATTCAACACTTTGACACCACAACAATACTGCATACCACTAAAAGAATAAAAAAAACATACACACACACAGACACAAGGACCTTGAGGATTGCTGCTTTAAGATACAGCAGACATGTAGAAAAACAGAGTGGTCCGTGAGGGAGATGGATAGCAAAGGAGCGTTGAAATCTAGAGTCTAGAGTCTTCAACTCACACACACACACACACACACACACACGTACACATGGCACAGACAAAGACACAGTTAGACACGTACAAAAGGGAGTCCTTTGCTTATATAACAGCAGAACTTGCATAATAACAGAGAGGAGAGGAGAGGAGAGGAGAGGAGAGGAGAGGAGAGGAGAGGAGAGGAGAGGAGAGGAAATGAAGAAAGAGAAGAAGAGAGAAGAGGAAAGGAAAGGAGATAAGATGTGAAAAGAGGATGAGACCAGAGGAAAGGAAAGGAAAGGAGACATGTCAAGAGGAAAGGAGACAAGACAAGAAAAGGGGATGAGACGAGAGGGAAGGAAAGGAGACATGGAAAGGGGACGAATCAAGAGGAAAGGAGAGTATAGACAGTCCAGACAAATTAAGTTAATGTCATAACAACATTGGGGCCCGAGGTCACTAGACAACCTTAAGGGCTTGCAAGAGAAATATATCTTTATTGAACAAATGTAGACAAATGTAGAAAGATGTAGATGAAAACCACATCTTTATTGCATTGTGAGAGCAGCCATAGTGAATTATAATGCTTTTAAAATGTGTCATGACCACAATCATAACCACACACTGACCCTGTTTACACTTTTTGTTTGAAAATGCACCTCGGCGATCGGATTACAACTGGACAGATTAGAGGGCAGACAGCAGTGTGTATCATGCGTCTCCAAAGGTGTCAAACTGACCACTTGTGTTTAGATTTTATTACTATACACCACTTCACCTAGAAGGTAAAATTGGCACTAGTTGCTAACTTGCTAACTTGCCAGAAGACCCTCGTAAACAGCCTGGAAAACTATATGTCAATTTTTTTCGGACTAAATCTTCTGCTAGAATCGAGATCAGACATCTGGTTTCACTTGCACCCCAACAACATACATTAGTGTTTCTGTTTTCTGCTCTGTCATCAAAACGACTACCACACGTCGTGCATTGATGACGCCTTTTCCTGTTAGGGCCTTGTTGGGGAACAAATCTGATCAGTCGGAAGAAGACAAAATATATTTTATTAAGCTTTATTTTCACCATGGGATGAGAGTTGAAATATACAGGGGGCTTCAAAAGTAGGTATACGGGAATGAAAAACATTTTTTATTGATTATACAAACATATCAGTAATAAACATATGAATCCCTCAAATGTTCAAACTGTTTACCCCCAGCATTCACACACCCATACACACTTGAAAACCCTATCTTTTACACATCCCAGAAAAAGAAGTCCACAGGGTTGAGATCCAGCGATACTGGAATAATACTGTATTAGTTGTAATGGTGTGCAGGGTTAAGACTCCCCAGTGAAACTTAAAGTCAGCATTATTATTTGAAGTTATGCATGCAGTGCTATTTGAGACTTCTGTACTCACTGTTTCACATTCTAGGCATGTTTTACATAACCTACGGGACTGCCTTAACTAACCTTGTGCAGTAGTAAATTCATGCTTAAATATCTTTTCCTAAGCCTAACCATGTTCTTTTGTTTCTGAAACTTTACCATTTAGTTTTGTTTCTAAACCGAACCAAACTGCAACCATGTGACAATGTTAACCGTGACATGTTTATCTCTGATGGGGGGATGCTTATTAAGGAAGCACCCCTGCAGGTCATATTAGAGTTTATGAACAAACAACACATAAGGTTGTACGGCTTGGGGGACTTGCTGATTATTATAGATGCATCACTTCACTTTACTCAACACATACAATGATAACTTAAGACACTGGACTTGTGACTATCATAGCTTACTATAAGTCTTGACTGCTGTTGATCATTGAGGTGTTTATAGGTGACTATAGGTAGTCATAATATTTCATGAGCCCCATCAGTCAACCTCTCATGTATAACTAGTCAAAAGCATCCAAAATACACTTATAAATCATAATGAGTCACATTTATAATGTCTTATAACTGCTGCAGCAGCAGTAAGTGACTGTGGCTCAGTTGGTAGAGTGGTCACCCACTGATCGGATGCTTGTTCAATCCCAGACCATGGCAACCTACATATCGAAGTATCCTTGAGCAAGATACTGAACCCCAGATTGCTCCAGATTGTTCATCTGTTTGTGAAGGTGGCACCGTTTAGGGTAGCCTCTGCCACCAGTATGAATGTGTGTGTGAACAGGTGAATGAGCGCAGTCTGTAGTGTAAAGTGCTTTAAGTGGTGGCAAAGCAACTAGAAAAGCGTTATATAAGTGCAGGTCCATTTACCATTTAAGCATCATGTGTGTTTATTTGAGTAGTCAAAAAGCATTAAAATGCATTATATTTCACTCTGAATTCCCTCATTTAGAAACTATACCCTTAATAAAATAGATGTATGTCTTGAATGTTAAAATTTCACCTAAAAGTACAAAAGTTGAGATAAAAACAGGATCTCTTGCTATAATAGGCTGGGGGCTGATTTCAATCACCTGTTAACAAAATCTCACTATCTAGAGTGCAACGCTGCCCGTCGTGGCCGTGTAGCAGGGCAGCGAGTACTCTTATCTCCACCTGTCTGAAACACAGATCCCCTGCTCTTTCATTTTCTCATCATCTCTGCATCAAGCTTTCATTAGCAGCAGCTGGTGCAGTTCTCAAAAAGCCCTTCGCTGGTAATTATACAGCCAGAGAGGAGCAGGAGCGCCGTCCGTATCTGTGTTTCCCCAGTCGGCCTGGAGATTTGAACCAGCGACCCCTAGCCACACCCCCATATGTGCCCTCCTCTGACCTCACAGCTTCCGCTCCACCTTAAAAGAGCCACAAACAGAGGAAAGATGAGGGAAGAGAGAGGAACAATAAGGCCTGCGTGAGGAGAGAGCGTCTCCTGAGGGCTATCGCTCGTGATGCTGACACACACACTGCATGACGTCACCACAAGCACGCACACACATGCACAGCGGGCTTATCAACGCGCCCTCTCTCTGACCTGATTATACAATACACATGCACATATGGGCAGGCAGATACAGTGCATTAATATTCACATATCTATAATATAGGTATGATGTAAGTGTTTCACATAAACAATTCAACAATCATTTTTACAGATGTTAAACAGAACATCAATGCTAATAATATGCTAATAAAATCCCTCATGCACCGCCTCTAGGTTGGCTCACTGTGTGTTGTACGGATATGTGAAAGAGAAGCAAAACAGACATGTAGATATGTGTCATGGAATATTATTGTACAGAAGAGGAGTTGTGAAACCGCTCCTCCGTACTACACACTCACACGCACACCATGTGGTTAGAGTCGAGCTCATAATACACACTTCTAATTGATAGGGTTTGTCTGTTTCTGGCACTGAGGGCAGATTGTTACCGCAGTGCTTGAGGGTAGGTTGTTACCCAAGCGACAAGCAAGCTACTACAAAACCCTTGACCTGTACACAGGCTAGATTATACCTGAGAGAGACGGAGAGAAATGATGGGAGGAAGGAAAATACATTTAGTTAGAGAAAGCAAGAAAAGAGGGAGAGGAAGAGATGTGGCCTCTCAACTGAGGATCAAATAAAGCCAACATTATATTGATTATTATACATGGTCTCCTGCAAATAAATCAGAAAAGTTAATAATAAATAAATTATGTAACCAAGTAGGAGACTTGGATATTAATGGAATTCAAAAATGATTTGTGGCGAACAAAGGAAAGATACCAAGAATGAAATAAAAGTAGGATTAATCCACAATAAAGATGAAAAAGTGCAGAGGGGGTATTAATAATTAATAGGGGATAAGGGTAATAACACAATGCTCCTAGTTTTCTCAATGCCCTACAACCAAGCCGCAACTTATGGGTCTGACAAGTGAAGCCAATCCCTTAAACTTGTATTCTTACTAATGGTCAACAGGGGGTTTGCAAAAAGAAGTGCATTTGTATAGAAGTCCACTGGAAAATGACCCTACTTCTTACTGAATTTATTATGTCAGTAACTATTTTTCTAATGTGTTTATGGTCTCAATTGCTAGTTTCAGAATCAGAATCAGAAGCCTTTATTGTCATTGCACAGGGTAACAAGTACTAGTACAACAAAATTTGCCATCAACCCGTCCAAAATGTATAAAACACACAAACAATATGACAGAGGAGAACAGGACAGGAAAACAGAGACGAAGAAAAGGAAATACAGCACTATGTGAGGGGAGGAAAGGAGGAAAAAACAATGAAAAAAACCTCAGCAACATAAGCACATACATAGAAGATAGTGACAGCCATTAGCAATGATCGCATCAGCAAAAATGACAGATTCAAGTTTTCAGAACAGTAGTCCACAAACTAATGGTGATGTCTTGGTGGATACATCCAATTCTTACACATCATTTATGGTTTCTTATCACCTAAATGTAAGCAACTGTACGAAAAGACACTCTAAGGAGTCGTCTTCTTCCTTAGCTCCACCCTCATGTCCAAATATGGTCACTTCTCGCTCAAAAAAGCGAAGATGTCAACAGCCAAAATGCAAACCTTGAGGCTTCAAAACAGCATTGGCTACCTCAAAGTTGTTTACAGTCTATGCCTACAACATGATGTTTGTAGGTATTTTTGTTAAATTTAAAGCTTTAATTAAGTTGATCACAGTGGTAAATACAATGGAATAGACAAATATACAGTGGACATGGAAGATCTGACCACACAAATGTGGAGTATAAATATCACTACACTTATTTCCATTAGAATTTTTGAAAATATAGAGAAATACTGAAAAGGAATATTGTCAAAACATATATTTTCAACAGTGTGCTTCATTTTATGTCTGTATGCATCATTATTGTATTGTACTGTACATAACATTTAATCAACAGTTTGATTGTAACGCTGTAAAGAAAAGTCTTTCATATTACTGTTGATTTACAGCAGATAAATCATTTTTTTCCTATGCAAAATGGGAACCTTTTTAATGTATTTTATGCAACTATTATACCATAATTACCTTGGTTCTCACATTGCGTAAACGTACACACAATAAACTAAACAAGTTTAGATAATCCATATAATCTATAATCTATATTATTACAGGTATCTATAGGGTACCAGCTGGTACCTATCTAGTGCTTGCACCCACCTACACATGTACACAGTTAGAAACACAGACACACACACTCTTGGAATACATCTTGTCAGTTACTGCTTCTATCTGTGTTTATGTTTATTTACCCCTGTTTTCCTCTCTCCTTGTCTCCTCTCTGTCTTTCCTCCACCACAGTTTCAGAACCCGTACGCATACTCGCCTCCGTTCCGCTTCGGGACAGTTCCAAACGGATCCACAGAGAGGAACATCAGGAAGAACTACCCTGCTATGCACCAGTACATGGTAAAATATCATCAAACTGGAGTCGTGGACGCACTTGTCAGCCTCAAAACAGGGTAAGGGAACACTGTGTGTGCATGATTGCGAGTAAGCGCATTCCTCTGCTGATCCGTGATCAAATACTATTTTAATAATGCAAAATATTCAGCTGTCGACCTTAAGAAACGCTCTAGTATGTGTGTGTACGTGTGCACATCAATATGTGTGTAATTCCATGTCTGTGAGTGTGCTTGCTGTCACGTGTGTCAGTGTGTATATGTGTGTGCGTTTTTGTCGGTGTGTGACAGCTCCTCTGAGACTGGGGATGAATGGGCTTCCTCATTGGGAACAGCAGGAGCTATTTTTAGTACTGGTCTCTACAATGGGACTGGTGGTGGTGTGTTATGGAAGTGTATTGAAGACAAAACATTTGAGAGAGCACAAAACGAATTCAAGCGCTGCTCACTCTGCAAGTCAACTTTTAAGAACGCACAGGGACGGATTTGTAAGAGCAGAATTTGATTTGCAGACATAAATAAACTGATTATTTGAACATGCAAGAGGCGTGGTGTAGTTTGATCTAGAGATAGAGATTCTCACATGCAGAGTCTATTGAGTTTGAACTGGAAGTAAAGGTTCATACCGTTAGACCTTTAGTTCTGCTTTTAAAATAAAACCAGCAGAAAGAGACAAAGAGCAGTATTTAGTGTATGTGTTATCTTAAAAATCCCAGGTTTCCGACAGCACATGGGGCTGAAAAAAAACACAACTACTGTCACGATTTCCGCATTTAAGCATCAAAGTATCAGTTTTTCATTTGTTTATCCGGGACCGGGTCGCGAGGGCAGCAGGCTAAAAAATTCTAACAGTGAAAATCATTAGAACCATTAAGAATGAGGCTCATTGTCACCTCTGAGCAAAATGGCCGCATTCACAATAACTAAAAAATGAAAAAACTAGGCAGTGATAAGGGTTGCAGATTGGATTGCCAGAATTGGAATTGAAATTGTCGGTTAAACTAAAAGGCTTATTGGCATAAAATATATAAATCACATGTAGTCCCTTAGTAGCCACGTGGTCACCAATCAGTTTTTAAAGAGCAGCGATCAATTCAAATCCTCTCTGTCGTTTATGAAAATAGTTTTTTTTCTCCACATGGACTTTAACATTGAAAAATAAATCACCCTGGCATTGGGATTTGGGTGTGTCTCATTGCAGCTTGCTCATCAAAAATGGTTGCCAAGCGACTTCTTGCAATATAAAGTGCTTAGAAGCTGCCAAAACAGCTGGAGAATATTAAAAGACAAATCAACATGCGCTCGACTGGGATTGGACTCTCAAACCTGATTCTGTTCCTACAAATCTGTGCCTGTGCTCTCTCAAATGTTGACTTGCAGACTGAGTAGCGCTCATTATTTGTTTCATGTTCTATAGATCTTTTGTTGTCAATATACTTCCATACTATGTGTGTGTGTGTGTGTGTGTGTGTGTGTGTGTGTGTGTGTGTGTGTGTGTGAGAGCAAAAGGGGCTCAACACCAAGGACAGATTGAAAGAGTGGAACCATTAGGGGCTGGATGGATGGAAAAGTGGAGGTAAGGGCTGTGAGAAGGAAAGGAGGAGCAGAGGCAGAGGGGTGACTCTCATCATACCATCACAGGGGAGAAGGAGGAAAGGAGGCGGGGTAGGGGGCCAAGGGCAAAATGCCTGATTGGAGGAAATGAGGGAAGTGTGGAGGGCAGGAGGAAAGGGCCAAGAGACTTGGAGAGAAGAAAGTGGTAATGGAATGAAAAAGAAAGGGCAATGGAAAGGGAAAAGAAGGAGAAATTGAGGAGAAGAGAGGGAAGGGGAAGGGGACGGGAAAAGGAGGGGAGGTAAGGGACATTAAGGAATGGAGAGATGGCTGGAAATGGTGGAGAGAACCTGGTAAAGGACAAAAGGTTGATGAGGTGATATGACAAGAAGTTATTTCTGATTGGTTAATGGTCATGGGGTGGGATCCAATCAGAGTTCTTAGATCGAAGGACGGGCTGCCTCACAGAGAGAGAGAGCAGAGATGGAAAAAAAGACGCAAGAAATATTAGAATGTAATTCATGCTCCGTGATTTTTATGCAGATATGTCTTTAGTTCATTCTCTCTTATCCATAAGTCATAAATAAACTGGATGTAAACACGTAAAGAAAGGTTAAACCACTCCTGCATCTTTAATGCTCTCGCCTGTGTTGTTGAATTAACATACAGCACAGAGGTAAACACACACACACACACACATAAATAAATATACATACCACAGTAATCTAATACCATATGCACACAAGCAAAATACTTAGAAATAAAAACAAACACGCTCATGTGTATGGGTACACACAGAGCTAGCTGCAGGTGTGTGCAGCCTGTAATACCCTCATTGATAATTCTATTCGGTGGTATTAGCAGATGAGCAACACCGCGGCGTTCAGCTGTTTGAGGCTCGATGGCTGGATTAGCTGTGATCACACATAATGCTGACAGGCTTTACACGCAAAAATCTGTTACAGCCACAAGAACCAAAACTATACACCGGGGAGTTGGATTGATTTGATTACATTTGGGGGCTTAAATTACTCACAGTACCAGCCAGGTTTAGAATATTTTATAAGTGAATGAATGAGAAATATTTGTTGACACTGTTGCATTCACATCTGGTGCAAAAATATTGCACGATGCAAGCATGCAGCAGTGCCCACTGATACAAAAACTGCAGAAACACAACATTTTTATTCATTTTCAGTGTAACCTCTGTGTTGGCACAGTGGGATGCTCATACAAAGGGCACTGGCAGGAAAAAAGCAACACACTCCAGTGAAAAAAGTCACATACATGCAACAGCACACTGCAGATAAGCAAACTGCTCTCCTCAAGCTAATGTTCCCATGCAAGTAAACTGCTTTGTCAGTTAGGTTCAGACGGACATATTTTCACTTGTCTGCTTGTATCACTAAGCAAAGACTGCAGGTGTCCACACATGGAGGAGGTCAGGGTGATGGATGGGTCCAAAAAACACCCAGGAGACTGCAGTTTTGTGTCAAATGTCAATGTTACATTATATACATAACAAAGGTATTCATTTTAAGCCAAACCTCAATTTTTTACTGAACCTAGCCAAGTAGTTTCATTGCCTAATGAATCTGGTGCCTAAACCTACTGTGAATGTTATTAACCCTCCTGTTCTGTTGCAAATTAACCCATTTCAAAGTTAAAAAATCTAAAAAAAAAGAAAAAAAAAAGGTTAAAAGTATTTTTTATGAAAAGAAAAAAATTAAAAATGTAAAATAAAATTTGAAAAAAATCAATGTCATGTAAAACTGTTGTATTTTACAGTAGGTCTTTCCAATGTGCAAAATGTTTTAACATGCAATTTTTTATGAAAATCGAGTGATTGGACACTTATCCTCATTGAACCATGATCTGTGTTAGTAATTCAGTGAGTAATGAAATAAAACAATGTTTATTGGGATTTTTTAGTTTCTGACTTTTTGAATAATTTAACATGCTCCGGGTCAAACTGTCCCATGAACATTATTATTACTATTCCTGAGAAACGAACATAACAGGAGGGTTAAAGGAAAATGCTGATTTTTTTGCGTACCTGTCGTATTATTTATTAGTCTAGATTGTTTCGGTGAGAGTTTATTTCATTTCAAACCATTAAAAACAGTTACAGTAAAAGTGGAGCAATTGGTAATCATAGTTTTAAATTAGCCCATAGTAACACTTGTGTTGAGGTTGAGTGTACGTTGTAAGATGTTCCAGGTAGATGCAGATGAAAAAGTGAAAGCAGTTTTTCCAAATTCAGTATTTGTCCGGGGAACATTAAGCAGTAATAACTGTGGCTAGTTTAATAAAGTGCTGAGGTATGGTGGCATGTTGCCTATCAAGACTTTATAGATGAAAAGAAACCAATGCATATCTCATCTCACAGATAAAGGTGCCCACCCCACCTTGTTGTGTAAAAGGGTGACAGTTGCAGAGTGTTGGCGATATTGGTGCAAAGGGCTGATGTAACAGATTTGAAACACTCAGCAGCAGTGTTTCTTTACAGAAATCATGACCGGTTTACTCAAGATAATCCACAGGCCTTGTTGTGAGCAGTTTCACGTAGGAATTATACAAGAAAGAAAATAGTTCCTACATGAAGCTGCTCTCAACAAGGTCTGTTATCTTGAGTAACAGGGTCATGATTTCTCGAAAGAGACATAAATGTTGAGTTTTTTGCTGCTTTAACCACCAAGCTGAGTGCCATCTAATTCCATTGTATTCTAGAGAAGGTGAACATCTCTACGTCCAGTATCTCCAACACTCAACACAATCTCTGTTGTATGGGAACATATTTTTTTAGGACAAAGGCTCGAGGTGGAATACCTGGTGTTGTGTTTCGCATGGTACTGTGCTGTTTCTTTTTTTAACATGCAAATGTGGATGCAGAGCCACAGATTAGTTTTGACTATTGTGGTGACGTTTTTGTGTCTTTTTCGAGATTTATGAGAATTTAATTTCGTCTCTGGTAGCTACAAAAGCCCGTCCCCTTTGTGTTTTTATGATGCAGTGGTGTTGTCAGTCTGAATACAGCCTTGCATGATTTAACAGAAACTGAATTTTAAAGATTATTTCTTTAGGCATTTTCATGCTTTATTAGATAGTGACAGAGAGAATGGCAGGAGGAGACAGAGGGGAAGACATGCAGCAAAGGGACCTGTGGCCAGATTCAAACCTGGGTCTGTTTTAGGCATGAAATAGTCTTTTCCTTTCATTTATATATATATGTATTTATACACATTAGCCATGTTTCCATTAAAGTTGAAGCAAATTTTGAAATGTCACATTAAATAAAATGCAAATTATGGATGTTTCCATCCAATGGTTTAAAGTGAATAAACAAAGCTGCATTAAGGTACTTTGGTCAAAAGATGGCTGTAAATTATTGCTGTAGGCTAATCCATCAGTAAACAGTAGAAGAAGAAGAGATAGAAAAAGAAAAAACAACAAAAAGAAGTTGCTAATTGGACAACTTTGGCCACCTCTCCAGAAAATGGGGAGAAGTCTTCAGGAATTGGATTTGACTGAGCAACTTTTAATTGCTCTTTCCTGTCAGCTCGTCTTCACCGGCAGACCAACAGCTGATCAGTCATGAGGGTTAAATGGTTGCTAAATCAGAACTAAATCAGAGATACCATTAAACATATTTACTATTTTTTGAAAAAGACAAAACCTCAATCAAGCGTAAAAACTTTTATGCACATTTTCAAAAGTTCAATCAAGCTTTTGTCAAATCTGCAAATCTTCTAAATGCGCTAAGAAATGTGTTAATGGAAACATGACTTGTGTCTCAACTTTCAACTCTGTGAAAAGTTTCCATGTGGACAAACGATCACATCATGAAAACTTGAAAAAAATCTGTGAAGTCATTTTGAATTGGGATTCATAATGTAGTTCAGTGTAAATTTTTCCTTTGAGGTCCAGTTGCTATACATACTGGAGTTCAACTGACAGGTCATGTCCTGCTCTGAAGAGGCTCCCTGTAGTGGTGTAAAACACGATTCAGAGTCACACTAAATGGTCATTTTGCTGTGCTACAGATTGTATTCAAAGGTAACGGTAAATGGAAAATGGCAAGAAATTCTGTGCTGCTGCATTTTATTCACCAAAATAAAGGTGTGACAGATTGTGATGGCTGAATCCCCCTCCAAGCCATTAAGAGCCACAGTATGTCTGGCTATCGTCTACAAACATGCACGCACAAATCCAAGCTCACCAGTGCGCAGCCACATCTGCACAGTTACACTCATACTGAAGTGTCCACACACACACACACACACACACACACACACACACACACACGCCTGGTTTCCTACATGTTTGGACACAGCCTGCGTGTGGATGGAGCCAGTGCTGGGTTAAGCTAATTACACAGCTGAACTATCGGCTGTGAGCCTCCGTTAGAGGGCTGGATCTGACATTCAGTAAATGCCAGCCAGTCACTGCACTATTAGCAGGGCTCGCTGTGTGTGTGTATATATGTATGTGTCAAAGTGTGTGTGAGTGTTAGCGGGCGCTGAGAGAGTGAGAGAGCAGCGGTTAGTGATGGCATCAGTTGAAAATGTCAGTCTGGGATCTGTTCGTTTGTACGCTCCACTTCGCAACCTGCTTATTTACGTGTTTGTGTGGACGAAGGCAGAGAGAGAGAAACAGTGTAAATGTTTGTGTCTGTCTAAAGTTTGTTTAGGTCGTCCATGTGCCTCCAAGGTCCTATCATCAGTGAAGCGTGCTGTATTGAACCGCAGCCACTCCCCACTGTGTCCTCTGTGTGCTTGGTTACGCTTGGATTGCACTCCTATTGGAGATGATTTAACACTTTAGAATTGATCCGCAAACAACACAATTCTGAAAAATAAGCCCCTCTTCTGCTTTCTGTCTCCTCCTGTGCACTTCTCACTCACTCTCTTTAAAAAAAAACAAAAAAAACATTGAAACCCCTCATGCATCTTCATCCCCTCCCTCTGTCTGTTTTTTCTTCTGTCTCTTTCCTCTGTTCTTTTTTCTCCTCCTTTGCAGGAAACTGGATGCCTTCATCTATGATGCTGCAGTGTTGAACTATATGGCCGGCAGAGATGAGGGATGTAAGCTGGTGACCATTGGCAGCGGGTAACCAAAGCTTTGATTCTTTAAAAAGACACTTGTCTCCACTTCATGGTCTGATCCCGCCATTCTCTGGTCCAAACCATTGTGTAAAGTTTGTCAAGGGTTTGTTTGTGGTTATAATGCACAAATACATGCAAGTACAAGCCACGTGGATTTTTGAAAATGCTTATTTATTGAGTTCTGTTCCATCACATATAAAGTAAAAGTTCAACATTTTGGGAAATATGCTTATTTGCTTTTTGCTGAGAGTTGAATGAGAACATTGACCATCCTCATGTCTGTACAGTAAGTATGAAGCTACCACCAGCAGCCGGCTAACTTAGCTTAGCACAAAGACTGAAAACAGGGGGAAACAGCTAGCCTGCCTCTGTCCAAAGGTAACAACATTTGTTTCCCAGCTCCTCTAAAGCTCACTAATTCACAGGTTGGAGAGTAAAAATAACAAAGCACGTTTATTGAGTGTGTTTTGGTGAACTGAACATATCAGTTTGCAATCGGTACGTTAACACGAGCCTCATTAACTCTCATGAGCGTTATTATGGATTGCACTGCAGTTCCGAACAAGTCCCGCCCTGCAGCAAGATGATTTGTCAGCGTGGTGCCTTACGTCCTCCATGTGGAAGTTTGAGTGTGTGAGCCTGAGACCCACCTTAGACCAGTACCTAATCAGTCCTGTCTCAGCTCGCCGGAATGACAAAAAGCGATAACATAGCGGTTGCTATGGAGACAACATTCCTAGACCCCTGGACAGCAGCAGACAGTCAACAGGTGTCAATGGGAGGGAGAGTCTTTGCTGCAGTGCTCAAGGGGAATTTTTACCAGACAGTCTTGGAAGAAACAGCAAACAGGACCATAGCATTCATAAGAAGTTGTTTATTAGCTACAATTAAACTTACATGAGACCTTGCATAATTATAAATTAACCCTAACCCTAAAGTTACTGTCACCCATTAGACGTTAGTGTTGCTAAATAACCAACCGATCAACAACCTTAACTTTATTCCCACCAATTCCCACCAATCCCACGGCCCTGGGTTTGATAGCCACTTGACTATCCATAATAACGCCTCGAGAGACGGTTAATGATGCTCTCACACTGTATGATATGGCACCCAAGGATTAACAGCACCTGGCATGGCGGTGTTGTGTTGAAGTCTGTACCCCTGTCGATATCTGTTTCCCTCTACCCAACCAGGAGTCAGGTGCTACGGTAAACATCACTTTCACAGTTGGGAAACCAGATTAGACAGGTGAACAGACTTTGACCTTAACTTTCTAAAGAAAGAAATCTCACAATTTTAGATAAGCCCAGTCTGTCTGAAAAAAACAAGTGTGAATGACAGCTTTATTGGTCAAAATTTGAAACAACTTATGGAGTGAAAACATTTGGAAAAATAGTGTTATCTAATTATTTTTTCTTGGGACAGTCAACACAAAATTCAAAATTTTGAGTGATGAACATGAACTACTTCCTTTTTATAGTGTGTGAATTAAACTGTGAGCCAGCTCTTGTGAAGTGTCAACTTGCATAACACAAATCATAATTTTCCAAAGGGTTATGTGCCAAACTTTTTATGGTTCGGAGCTGCTGCCCACAAACTCCAGGGAGTTTCTGGTCCCCAGACCACTGACTTCAGGTGTTAAATCCAAATATATGGATTGTGTTAAATCCAAATATATGATTTGACAAAAGTGGTTGAATACGAGACACACTGATTGTATATATAAGGGTTATGATTGTGTAAATAAATAAGAAAGATGAATGGGTTATACATTTTTAAAAATGCTGTCTTAAAACAACACTCACATGCCCATATGTACATTGTAAGTATTATTGGTCATTGTCAGTTGTTTCTGCTCTCCACACTGGCTGCAAAGAGATCCATTTTTAAAGCGACTGAACACTGAAATTGCTTTAAGAAGGGATCTCTTCAAGGCCAGTATGTACGGCAGGAATGATCAAAGGGGCCAGCAGTGTGTCAATGTACATATGGGGCAGCATTGTTATAAGATAGACCTGAGAGAAAAAAATGCAAACTGCGTGATTACGGGTCCAACCAAATGTTTTAGTGATTCTGATTGCATATCTGTGTCCTTAAACTTCCACTCCATGACATTTATATGCATCATTATGCATGAGGTATCTCCTTAAAGATATTTTTAATCACAGTGACACCATCTGGAGGAATAAAGGTGAGAGTATTTGTTTAAAGGTTAAAATATGTGTTCTCTGTGTGTGTGTGCGTGTGGACGTGCTTGTGTTCAGGTACATCTTTGCTACCACTGGTTACGGCATTGCTCTGCAGAAAGGCTCCTACTGGAAACGACAGGTGGATCTGGCAATCCTCGCCATCATCGGAGATGGTGAGAAACACACTCGCAAGGCGTTCTCGTACACATTCAAAGTGCATGACACTATCCATGAAGGCAAAAGGTTACATTGTTCCTTGCCAGCATTGTAAGCCATGCACACACACACACATACACACACGCTCATCTCTACTGCCTTGTCTGCTGACAGCACAAAGGGAAAGCAGTGAAGTATAAATAGTCCTTTGATGTTATTCTGGACACAAAAGGCTGCTCTAAACAGAGGGCAGAGTGTGTAAGTTATTCTAATATATTCCTTTCTGCAGCACCAGATCTGCGTGTGTGTGTGTGTGTGTGTAAGCATTACTCTGAATCTGAATCACCACATTCCTTTATTACAGTAGCTTCAGAAGTTCTTACATAAACAATTTCCAACTGCAAAACAGGGAGAAAGCGAGACAGCCTGAGCTTTTAGTGACAGATTCATTTACATTTTACATCGAAAGCATTTTGCTGATGCAAGTGTTCACACAGCCACTCACATTAAGTGCACTGAAGTTGATTAAATGAACATTGGTGTCACAATAATCCTCTCTAACCAAATCTTATCAGGGCTGCAGAGCAAACAGGCCGCACTCCATCATATTTCATGGCTGGATAATTTTTGAAAAACATCTGCTTCAGTGTTTTTGTTTTGCTTAGTATTATTCTCCCTTTTTAATAATCCCATCCAATCTTTTTTACACTTGTAGCGTTTCAACAGAGTCATCCAATGCAAATGAGGCTGTTTAAAAATCTGTATTGTCTTTGCACCATGTTATTAACTTCACTGTTGTGGTAAAAAAGTAGAGATAATAGTCATGAAGGGGAAAAGAGAGGTGAGAAGAGAGGAAATGGATAAAATAACTGCAAAGAGAGTGTGTCACAGAGGAAAAGTGAGAGGGTACAGATTGATGGAGAAAGTGGTGAAAGAGATAGAAATACAGAGGCCGGAAAGAGGTCAAAGAGAGGACGAGGCAGGGTACGAGAGGAAGACAAGGAAAGACTGTGTGTCAGGTAGAGAGAGAGAGATGGGGAGTGAGAGGAGGGCAGGTCCTTGATAGATGACAGTGACTCTGTGTCTTGGCAGATGCTACTTGATCAGATAGACACAATGTGGGTGGAGAGCATATGGCTTTTCACGGACAGAGAGAAGACACAGGGAAGATGTGTTCAGGGTAGAGTGGAGGAAGGTGAAGAACAAACAGACAGACAGAGACAAAACAGTCTGTCTGGAAACACATGGATGGCAACATAGAAATAGAGTAAGAGTAGAATGGACACTGTTGCCATTGTTTTTTGACTAGTTCAAAATGAAAAGAGGCAACCTCTGGGAGGAGCAGTGAGCCCAATCCAACCTCCTTTCTTTGTTATAGACAGCAGGGGATGACACCATTGGCTGCAAAAAGAAGTTAGTTTGCATGAAAGTCAATAGAAATACGATCCTACTTCTCACTTGATTTATTACCTCAGTAAACCTTCTCATAATGATTTTATGGTCTCAATCACTAGTCTCAAGTCTTTTCAATACAGCATGATGTTCATTTTGTGAATGATGGTCTAATTATAGTAAAACAGATGATAAAGCATTGTAGACTTTAGGGTGTGGTTACCTAATGATTGTCAAGTCACGACCACAGTTTACTGTTTTCACCTTAGAACTTTCACCCTTTCAAAGTGTGCTATCACTTCATCAAGTGTGAAGTTTCTTTGTTCGTTTGTTCGCCTAAAAATGTCTCGTTCACTGTTCTGTTGGACTAAAAGACACTCTCAGGAGTCTGCTGTTCATTTAGAAGAATGATTGTCCTTGCTAACAAAGCTAGCGCTAGCATTAGCTGATGACGTTGGATAATTCCAACCTTCGATTTGTTCTGCTCATAGACTGTATATAAATAATTGACGTAGTCACCGTGACGTCATCCATTGGTTTTTTGGACTTCCCATTTGAGGCGTTGAGTTCAGCTTTACACTCGTCGCCATCTTGTGTCGCCATCTTGTGTCGCCATCTTGTTTTCGGAAACGGGGAGCAGACCATATTTGGACTGTGGAGGAGGAGAGGGATCTGATCACTGACTACAGCCTCTCTACACCTCAACCTGACTGAGAGAAGCTGCTGCTAATTCATGTTAGCATTAAGTGGAGAATTAACTGGAAAAAACAATATGTACGTTACTTACCTATAAAAATGAACAGTGACTCCTTGGAGTGTCTGTTAGTCCAACCAAACGCTGAACAAGACATTTTTAATGAACAATATGTTTAAATTAAATGTAATTAAGTGAAAACACAGTTTGAAAGGGTCAAAGCTGGAACCGGGAAACATCCTTTTTTTTTTTACTTTATTGTCACGTTGCTGTGGATACGCTTTGTTCTGCTTCTCTTCTGATGACAGCTGGGTTTGTTAGTGACCTGTCAATCAAAGGTAGCCACGCCCCAAATCATCAGTTCTTTATCTTCTATTTTCTTCTAAATGGGGCCATTGTTTACACGATTATAATCATCTTGTCATGAAGAAGATTTTTTACTAGCTATAGAGACCATAACGTTGTCCTGAAAATAACTTCTGAGGTAATAAATCAAGTGAGAAGTTTTCTCATTTTGTATTGAAATGGATGGACCCAAATGCTTCTGCAACCTTCATCAGCGCCCCCTGCTGGAATTTTCCGTAGAATGCAGCTTAAGGCACTTCCTGTTTTGCCTCCCTGCTCAGACCTGGAGGTTGCTGCCTGGTTCTGTTCATGTACTGGTTGCAAAATCCAACATTGACCATAAACCAAGACGGTGACGGCCAAAAGAATGAACTTGAAGCTTCTAAGTAGCAGTCCACAAACCAATGTAATGACAACAGTTTATTTTAAAAATGTCCGCCACTCCAACTATCTAGCACTGTAGATTTGTATAAAAATGTGTGCTCTACTGATTCTATTTCTGTCTGGCATAGACATGTATAAGCCAACTGCAGGTCACACTTTTTCTTTAAGGGTTAAATTCAAGAGTTATGACATTTACATATGATGGGAATACAGTAGTTTTTTCTGAAGTTCCTGTATGTATGGAATTGTTTAATCCTAATGTTCAGTTGGCACAATCCTGATCAAATGTACCCATCTTTGAGCGACTGCAATAATTCAAAGTCATAGGTTTTGACAACGTAGCAAGATTGTAATCTGTCAGACCTAAATATCCTCCAGTCTGGAACTGTTTGTTCTCAGCCATTTATGAGGTACAGGTTCTTCAAAGTGCAGATAAGCATTCTGAAGAAAAGTACATTTAGCCAATGGATTTCGTGTTTGTGATTCATAATAATGTAATGGGCATGACAGAACTGCAAAAAAGTTTTCTTACTGCACTTAAAATATATGTTTTCTTTTTCTTTTTTCCCAGTCTCGGATGCTTCAAGCTCAAACATTTTTTTAAAAGCCCTGAAAGTGTGGATTAGACTTGTAGAGACTTGTGTTCCTGTGTTCCAACTGACTGGACACCAGACTATTGCTTGAGCCGTCTGACTGCTGAAGAGAGAACAAAATTTGAATTTCAGCAACAGTTCCCCCCTCAGGAGTCAGAGAAACGGTGCAGACAGTCGCAGCTTCCCGAAGCTTTTCCCTTGAATGCACTCGGTTTTTTTAAAAAGTGACCTGTTGATACCTAAAGACCTCATTTATCTTTATTCTCTTGTGTGGACAATTACAAGCATGTCATATTAAAAAGATCTATTAGTGTATTTGTGAATCTAACAGGATCAACTCTCCTCAATCGTCCAAAAGGTTTAATTATGTTTTAGCAAGTCTGCACCCTTAAGACATCTAGCTGAACACCACCATGATATTTGTCTTTCCCCACTAGCAGCCTTAGTTATCCAGCCCTGAATGACACAGATTGGATTAGCCACGCGCCAAATGTCACAGAGGAAGCCAGCGAGGGAGGGGGCACTGAGGGAAGGGAGCAGAGTGAGGGATGAGAAAAGATAAGGTCTTTGTTGCTTTCTACCTTTCTTTCATTAACACTAAAGAAACAATCTCTTTGCCCTATCAGGCAACATGGAGGGGACTGGAAGCCCAGTGGCTGGTGATGCCCAAAGAAATGTATTTTAAACAACACCAATCTCCCAGTTAGTTAAAAACAACTAAAATACAATTTAGAATACCATGTAATACTTCACACCTGCTTTCAAATGAAAAAGGAATTATAATATATATATTTATATATTACCAATAATTTATTTAAGCCAAATTACATTTCACAGCTGTTTGTTTTCACGTACATGCATGATAACTTCAGTAGTAATTTAAAGTGTTAATCTATGTCTCTCTGTGGTAACATGGTATAATCCCCTGAACCCCACAACCCACTAGCACCTTCGAAAGACATGTTTTATTACAAAAAAATGACAAAATTACACCATTTATCATTGCCAGAAACACTTCAGGAAAAATAACCAAATCTAGACTTAAAATAGTGATTTGCTATCAAAATCACTTTATTCTACATGTCTAATTTAACATTTTTCTAACCCAGTCACCTGACAAAAATAAGTAAAACTGCAGGCAGTAAGTAGAGAGTTAGGTTAGAGGTTAAAAATGGAAATAGTTCAGTATGGGTAGTATGTGGAGCCCCATTTTCTTCCAGTATTGCTAACACATCACATCATAAAAATTATGTATATAAAGATTCAATTTTTTATACATATTTTTTATACATATTTTAAAATATATATTTGAGCTGCATCTAGGCATAGTTGTACTGTTTCAATGGAGGTTCAGGACTTAAAAATGAATCCACTGTGATAGCAGCAAAAAAATGCCCTTAAACTGCCCAGAGTGCAGAGGGTTAAACTCATATCTACCCTCAGAATCCATTGGTTGAGGATTTTCAGAACTCAGTGAGCCATTTAGTGAAGGATTTGAGCCTATCTATGTTCTTTTGCTTTTCAGGTGAAATGGAGGAACTAGAAGCCCAGTGGCTGACAGGAATCTGCCACAACGAGAAGAACGAGGTGATGTCCAGCCAGCTGGATGTGGACAACATGGCCGGGGTCTTCTACATGCTGGCCACAGCCATGGGACTCTCCCTCATCACCTTTGTCTCCGAGCATCTCTTCTACTGGAGGCTCAGATACTGCTTCACTGGGGTCTGCACCGGCAAGCCTGGTCTTCTTTTCTCCATCAGTCGGGTAAGGACTGCTCTGTTTCTAAGAGGTGTATGTTAACATGTACAGGCTTGTTCCACAAGCATTCTTTTGGGTGAATGGAAGAACTAAAACTTGCTATAGCTTTCACAAAAAACAAGGAAGACTTAAAACAACAGTCTTAAAGAGACAGCCCAAAATCAGAAGTGGTGGAGATATCAGCTGCCGTCTTTAGAATATAATGGAACAAGAGCACACTTGCTCAAAGAAAAAAACATTTGAAACACTCAACAATGGAGGTGGGAATCAGCAGAGGCCCTATGATACGATTTTATCCCCATACTTGAGTCACGATACGATATTATTGCAATTTTAAGCATTTTGCGATATGATGAGTATTGCGATTTAACTATTAACCTGCATTTTGTGTCCGCAAAATGAATATCAATCAATAATTGTATTTTCAAATAAGTGAAAAATTCTCAGTCTATTCATCTCACTTCAGTCCTTTTATTTCTCCACAATGAGAGTCAAACCCACAGACTGACCAACAAAGTATTCAGTCAAACTGAACTGAACTGATGTCAAACATGTATGAACGACAACAACTGCAGCATTTTTTATCAAACTTTCCTCAACTTTAAGCTTCACTGCTCTGAATTTTTGAGATTGAAGCATTAAAAAAAGCCTAACTTTGCATTGTTATTTCGACAACTTCTTCAGTATTTTCCGAAAAACTGCAAAAATACAAACACTAAATAAACACTAAATATCTATACTTGGTGGCCATGAATCGATATAATATCTCCATGCAAAATATCGCGATACTATGCTGTATCGATTTTTTCCCCCATCTCTGCTCAACAGCAATATCTCTTTCCAGAAACCATGACCCGATTAGTCATGATAATCCACAGACCTTGTTGTGAGCAGTTTCATGTAGGAACTATTTTCTTTCAAGGATAGTTCCTACATGAAACTGCTCACATCAAGGTCTGTCAAGTGCCATTTAGTTTCCTTATATTGGGGAGAAGGCAGACATCTCTACAGACGTTATCTCCAACTCACACCAAAACAATCTAGACTGAGAAATAGCACTACAGGTAAGAGGAAAAATGTGTGTTTTTGATTTTAGGATAAAGTGTCCCATTAAATTTGGCTCAATAGTCAGCCGTTTAATGTATTCACTGGTGAGTTGGTGGCTGTGTGAATATCTGGCCCGGAGTGGTGAGACTGGTCGCGTTCAAGGCTATACGGTGCAACGAAGCACTGCCACTATACTCGGGGTTAATGCTGCATTATTGGGGTCAGACAGGCCTATCTTAGTTCTGTTTTCTATCAGCAGCATAAGGGAGCAGAGCAACACACACACATGCAGAGAAAGAGAGCTGCTGCTAAACTAAGAAACCAAGTGAAACAAGGGGGGAGGAGGGGAGGCAGCACAAAGGAGGATGGGGAAGGAGACGGGAGGGGGGATCACGAGGCAGCCCTGGATATCGACGAAAATAGATCCTAATTGCAGCATGTTTTTGGGTGAAATCACGGCAGCCCACGCTAAATCAATCTATTCTCTCTCATTCTGTTGAAAGGTCAGCATTCTCCCTTGTTGTGTGTGAGAACAGAAGACATGGACGTGAATCCCTAAAAGCACTGCAGTGTCTCTGCACTGTTACGGAGGCAGTGCGACTCTGTTTTCAAAGTTAACAGAGGGGGGTAGCGAGGAGACTGAAACTTTTAGAGAAGATAAAGTGAGGTTCTTGAAAAAGACGTTATTTCAAAGCCATTCTCAAGAGTGATTTAGGGCGAAAGACGTCCTTAATGGCCTAACTTGTGTTGATAAGCTCCACAAAATGTCTGCTGAACCAAAAAGCACTTTGAATTTGTTAACGTGATAAATGCTTTTTAAGGATGTATTTGTGAGCTGGCAAATGGCCTCAGTTAGGAAAATTGCCTTTGTTCTTTGAACTGTAAAATGAGAGCTCTATGACATTACTGTTAGGCATTATATTAGTCCATATAAAAAGACTGGCTTTATTAACCTCTTTCACAGCTGTAGTGATGTTAATTTCTCCTTTTTACTGTTGTTTTCTCTCAAAAAATGTCACCCCTGAAGCGCCTCTAAGCGAGGCTTGGGGCATAGGGTTTTATGAGAGATATTATAACCATTTTCTCATATTTTCAGGTCATTGTTGATTCAGGTTATTATTTTTGGATGAATTCTACGAACTGTGGGACACTGGCGCTTTTTTGCAAACTGTTAAATTGATGGGGTTGCAGAAAGACGTGTCCCATTGCATTGCAGCACATTTTGTCCCGTGTCCTCTTTAGATAATATATGCCAAAACTAAGTGAAATCCCATCTTCTCTGAGAGGTTCAGTGCGATTTTGTTCATAAACTGAACAAAGTGAAAGAAAGTCTAATGTAATATGGTGCTACAAGTTTGTGTTAATGGTGATAAAAGAGTGTTGGGGTAATGTGGTGTGATTTGCTGACTCACTACCAATTTAAAGAGGAGCTAATGTATTTTTCAACATGGATCCTATTTTCCCATGTTTTTGTGTCTAAGTGACTAATGGGGACAACAATTTTTTAAATTGGTCCAGTATCGAACGAGATACTTGGCTGCAAGGGCAATTGTGCAGCTTCAGTGTGTAGTTGCATCCACTAAAAGTGCCACTGACTGAAGGCTCCGATTGTATCATTACTATCTGACAACATTACGTTACGGAATCTAAGGTGAAGGAGGAGAGGAGCCGTCTCTTTCTGAAATCTCGTGAGAGGTGACGTGTTGCCAGAAGACAGCTATATGAGAGTGAGAGCTGTAAGTGCTCCAAAGTACAGAAAGTGCAGCTGTTATCAAAGTCATGGCTGAATATTTTGGTGAGATGACCATTATCAGTATACGGGCAGACTGAGTTGATGAGGAGAGAGAGAGATGGGCAACTGTCAGAGGAGGGTGAACCAGCTGCTTCAAGGTCACAAAACTCAGGAGACTGGTGGTGTTCCTGTTACTGCTGTGACACTATGCCTGAAAAATGACTATGTTGTAAGGAGTGGGACCTGCCCAATGTTCAGCTTTCAGACTGAGGCTTGGTCAGACACAATAAAATTCGGGCCGCATCGATTGCAAAGGTAAAGAAAACATTATATTTCTTTGTAGGGTCCTTTCCAGTCACTTGTTAAACAATCTGAGCCTGTTAGTAGCAAAAGCAAGCACTTGAAGCGCGCGCAACGTTACACTGAAGCTGCGCAATTGCCCTTGCAGCTCGTTTCGCGGCTACTGGTTATAACGCTCTCACTCAATGCTGGAGCAGTTTCAAAAATTGCTGTCCCCATTACTCACTTAGACTCATAAAATATAAAATAGTGTTCAGGTTACAGAAGTTCCCCATAATCATTTCAATAAAGCATACAAACATAAATGTTTGGCCTAAGTAGATAAGTAATAATGATTATCTTTGTCTCTCCATTTCTCTCTCCATCCCTCTTCATGTTTGATTCTTTCTTTTTTCCATATTGTCCCCTTCCTTCTTCCACTAATGTTTTGTCCCTTCCTCATTTATTATTTACTTTTCCGCCTTTCCCTCCTCCTTTCCATGTGTTCATCCACATGTCTCTATGCAGGGAATCTGGAGTTGCATTCATGGAGTCCACATTGACATGAAGAAAAAGTCAGATCTTGACTTTAGCCCCCAGGACAAAATGCTAAAACTCATTAAATCGGCCAAACAGATGACCAACATGTCTAACCTGGGTGGCTCCCACATGAATTCACCCAAACGTGAGTTCATGCACTCGGCTGGTCCCATGATCATGGACATGATGGCAGAGAAGGGCAACTTTATTTATGCTGACAACCGAAGCTATGCTCCCAAAGACATGATCTATGGAGACACTGGTGACCTGCAGTCTTATCTTGCTAACCGCCACAAAGACCACCTTAACAACTACATCTTCCAGGGAGGCCAGCATCCTCTGACCCTGAATGACGCCAATCCAAACACAGTAGAAGTGGCTGTGAGTGCTGACTCCGTCCAGACCAACGCCAAGCCGCCCCGGACGCTGTGGAAGAAGTCAGTGGACACGCTTCGTTCTGTGCCTCCTGGGCCCCCTCCAATGCCCGACATGCTGATGCCGGACCCACGAATGTCGATGAAGACACAGCGCTACCTCCCTGAGGACGCAGCCCACTCTGACATCTCCGACTGTTCCAGCAGGGCAGCCTCCTACAAGGACCCAGAAAACAACAAGCACCTGAAGCCCAAGGACAACTTAAAAAAAAGATCGGTGACGTCAAAATACCCAAGGGACTGCAGTGAGGTGGAGCTGTCCTACTTAAAGACTAAGCAGGTCACCGGCGTACCCAACCAAACCGGGAGAGGAGGAGGAGGAGAGAAAATTTACACCATCGACTCTGACCGAGAGCTGAGCCTGCACTCAGACCCCATTCACTACCGCGAGAGTCGCGGCCTTGCTGCCGATGATTTGGATTATCCCGAGATCTACTCCGACCACAGTGACAACTATAGGAAGTGTGAGCAGCCCATCATTCATCTGAACTCCTCGCCTTTGCATCACCCTGACTCAGATCTTCTACCTGACCCAGCTTACTCTAAACACTACAGCCTGAAAGAGAAAAACATTGCCCTGTCCCCACATGAAACCATTGATCGCTACAAACAGACACACTGCCGTTCCTGCTTGTCCAAAGTGACTGCTAGCTACCCGCCAGGAAGTGCGTACAATCCTACTGTACCTGCTGCAGCTTCTGCCACTCGCTCACCCTATAATCGGTGTGAAGCATGCCTCCACACAGCCAATCTGTATGACATTAGCGAGGACCAGCTCCTTGCAGACCCCTTGGTCAGTCCCACCTTGCACCACCAACAGCAGCAGCAACCAGACGAAATGTTTGGTCTGTATTGGCCGCAGACGGATGGGCCGCATGTTCAAAAGAGAAACCGATTGAGGCTGAGTCGTCAGCACTCCTTTGACAACATCATGCTAGAAAAGCCCAAGGATGTTGACCTTGGCCGACCTGCGCGCAGCGTCAGCCTCAAGGAGAAGGATCGCTTCTTGGACTCTGCATCTGACTCGCACTACGCGAACCTCTTTGGCATGCGTCCCTACTCCGGCAGACTGTTTGGCACCGGGTCCAAATCAATGCTGTTTAACCACAACCTGGAGGAGAGCAAGAGGAGCAAGTCCCTGTACCCGGCCCATGGCTCGGATAACCCTTTCCTCAGCCACTCGCTGAGGGACGACTCCAGCAGCAGACTGGTCCACGGGCGTAGCTCCTCTGATATTTACAAACAGCTGGCGGTGGCCTCGCCTGCAGCGGTCGTCGGAGCGGCCCCCGTCAAAACACGCAACGATGCGAACAATCTCCGCTCTTCCGTTAAATCCACCACTTCATACTGCTCACGGGACGGGCGGATAGCTAATGACATGTACAATAAAGAGCATGTGATGCCTTACTCAGCCAATAAGACTAGTGCATACCCGGCCCCACGTGGCGTCCTAAACTCAGCCCAGTTCAGCAATAGACGGGTGTATAAAAAAATCCCCAGTCTGGAGTCAGATGTTTAGTTGACATTTAAAATAATGTGTTCTCTCCTCCTTACTGCTCTCTGGGTTTGTATTATAATTTATCAACTATGTTATCCACAAAGGGATGCCATAGCCACACTACGATTTTCTTCTTCTCTTCGACATTGTAATCCAAAAGAACTCGTGCCCACTTGGGTATGACGGTACTACTACTACTCTCTTTGCAGATGATATCATCATTTTTGTCCATTCTCTGCCATGTACCAATGAGTTGGCTGCATGGCCAGCACGCTGCCATAAGGTGTCCTGGTGTAAAGGGGAGGGGAATCATTAACCCCGTATGTTTAAATAAGGTTTAGGAAATGGCATAGTCCCATTAGTGGGACAGAGAAGGCCTATGTTTCAGTAAAGGAGGACTCCTACAGGCGTTGTTGGGAAGGAGGCAGTTGATTTGTGATTGAAATGTGTGAGGAAGTGGTGAGGAGGATGGGAGAAATTATAGGAGAGGGAGTTAGAGAGAGAGAGGAGATAACCTCTCTTTCAACCCCTCCTCCTCCCCTTTTTCCTTTCCACCTCCACTGTCAAGCTTGCAGCTCTCTAGTTGAGGAGAAGAGGCCTGACAGAGAGACCAGATGGGCACGTTTGATGTCGCGGCCAGACATGGAGGCGTCCCAGGAGGGCAGAGGCGTCACAGTGAGCTAGTCCAACGGTCTGCTGCTTGTTACTCTGACAAATATGGCCACCGAGACACCTGGCAGTGCAAGCGGAGAGAGAGGGAGAAGGGAGATGAGCGGCTAAATGGCACAGAGAGGAGCCTCCAGTAGTTTTTGGCAGTAAGTTAGCCGTGTGCTTGGTTTTCTATGTAAAGCCCATGCTAAGGGACAAGATAGTGATGAGAAGCTGAGAGTAATGTAGGTGCTATCAATGAATAATGTTTACAGACTGACAGATAAAAAAGATAAACTGACAAAATGACTGATAGAAAAGGACACACAAGCAGGGAAACCTGAGGCAATTGATGGGCATTTCATTTACGGCTCTGCACATAGAAAAATAATTGCAAAGTATTGCTTTTTTATTCTATTAAACTATAAGATTTATTAGGGATTCTGGCATCCGGATCCCCCTATGTAGGATTTTAGTGTTTGCTTATTTGGTAGCACAATAGCCATTAGTTTTTAAAACTTCTCTCCCACATTTGCTTTTAAAAAAGCATAGCTTTCTGAAAAATACCATCAAGAGTAGTAGATTATTTTGCATGTGTTGATTTTTCTTTCTGTGTCAGAGAAGACAAAATACACACAAATACACTCTCAGACACATATTTTACATGTTTTTTGAAAAAGGGACTGTGTCTTGCCAGATTTGGTGGATGGATACTTGTACAATCGAAACCTTTATCCTTGACCTTTGTGCTTAGTAAATCAGTGTCATGCTGTGGCTCTCGCTGCAAAAAGAGCAAGAGAATGGTGGAAGGGAAGAGAGCAAAGAGGATATAAACAAGGGATGGGAAAAGGATGAAATGACAACTGTGTCCACCACCACCTTGTCTGACTTGGGGAGGGGGTGGGCGTTGATGTGATTTTGTCTTTTGACCTCCCTGCCACTGAGAAACAGGGTATTAGCTATAAAAACAACAAAAAAAACACTTCCTTCTTTCCTCCTTCCTTCTTCCCTTCCTCGATACATATGACACATCACTAGAGTGTTGGATAGAACTTCACCTTATTTCTTTTAGTTTTTGTAAAATTGAACTTTGGTTGGTTGGTTGGTACAGCAGTAGCAGAGCTATACGGTATCTAACCACCACAGTCTAACTGAGGATTGGGTTAACAATTATTGATCATCAATAAGTGTTGATCCACCGTCAACCAGGGCTCTTGAGGATCTGAAGACTACTTGAGATGGATCCCTTGTTTACCTTCATAGTGTTGTTTGGGTTGGGATGTGGGATGGGGCGGGCGGGGCAAGACGGAGAGGGGTGGAGCCGAGGAGGCTCCATTGTTATGTGCTCATCAATCATGTATCCATCATAGTGTGGAGTAAGTTGTGTGTGTGCATGGCAGAACTCGGGTAAGCTTGAACATTTTGTTCCTAAACTGATTGTTTATGCATTTGTTTGTTTGTTCTTTTTGATAACACTTAGCAGAAAAAGACTTGCACATGCACATTCTTCCATGTACACGCGTGCCCACGAAAACGCTTTCTTTTCTTTTTTTGTAGCATTACACTGTACAAATGTACAGTCAGAAGAAAAACCATGTAACCATGTTTAACTGACTGATTGATTTGCTTGATTGATTGGATTCACAAAGCCAAATTGTATCAAATAAAATACCTCAGGATGATTCTGTGCGTTTTGGGGGAGCTTCAACCGTAGCAACAGAACAGGACGCGGCGTAGATTTTTTTTGTAGAAAAAAAAATACGAAAAAAAAGAAAAAAAAAGAAAAGAAAAACAACAACGTGATTTCTAAGCGGCCACAAAAGCAGAATCAAACTTTTCTCCTTTTCGATGTTTACCAGTCCTAGGTCTTCCAGCTCAGCTCTTTGCCCGAGCTCATGCAACCCAAGTAAAGAGAGAAGAAGAGGAGGAGAAGGAGGGATGGCGGTAGGGGGCTTAGATCACTTTGCTCAGTCAAGGGGAGTGTGTTGCTCCTGAGCACCCTTAACAGAATGGAGGACGTTACTTGAACGTCCGAATTCTGAAAAGCTACCCTTCTACGGAATACTCAAACAGGAATCTCTCTTTTCTCTACATGGTTTTTAACGGCAGTCGACTGCATAAGCCACTGTGTTTCAATTGAAGCTCCATCTTTCACAACCACGGTCATATTGCCCTTTTGTACTCTTGGAATACTGCAGTGAACCTCTCCTTGCTTCCCAATCAGCTTACCTAATGTTGACTTGACGAGCAACATTTGTCTTTTTTTGCATCTTATCTGCATATTTATTATTATTATCATATTTATCTCCACATGCTGCTTGCGTGAGCTGACAAGTGAACAATATGCACATGTAAAAAAAAAATATCAAACGGCACCCTCGCGTTTTATGAACTCATGATGATTTGTTCGATTTGTTCTACTTTTACAGAACTGTCATGTAAACTGATGCTGTTTTATGTTCAAAAACACACACACACACAAACACACACACACACACACACACACACACACACACACTCAGACACACCCTTGTGATGACAACCCTGCTCTTTTTAATGACAAAAATGTATTTTAATTACATTTAATGATAAATAATGAGGTGATGGCATGCAACCCCAGATGTAACAATTTTAATGTTTTATGTTTATTTTTTTTGTTTGTTATTTTTGTTATGATGTTATGATCACTAATGCGTTGTAACCAGGTGTGAGTATATACATATTTGAGAGAAAAAAATTATCTATGTTTAACACGATGAAGATGCTGCTGCTGTTTTGGGGGAGAAGGCGAGGACCTGACCCTTAGTGCAACTTCCTCATTGGCCGACGGGTCATTATCAGGCCTCGTCGAGCCCAATGGGGTCGCGGGTCAGGGGTCAGGGCTTGGTTCAGTATGGCGGGACATCCTTGCTCTTCCTCCAATGGCAGGTGAGAATTACTGTATCACCAGCTCTGCTTCTCTCTTCCCTCTCCTTCATGTGTAGTCAGGACTTCAACTGTAAAGAAGATAAAAGAAAAAAAGCAACCCTCTACTTTGAGTCTGCTATCCCTCCAAAGATACGAGACCTCTTTCTTTATGGTTTGCTGTAAGAATAGAGCTTTTTTTTAAACTAATACTTCCTCAAAGACTTTTAAGGAACTATTTTGAATATATTTAGAAATGACACCTGTATACATCGCTTGTAAATTCATACTGGAATACATCATCATGGAGAATTATAAATGATAAAGAGTAAAAACAATATTTTTTGTGTGAATTTCACAGGAGCTCTTCTGTACAGTGGCACTGTTTCTCTCTCTCTCTCTCTCTCTTTCTATCTATCTCTCTCTCTCTCTCTATCCCTCTCTCTGTAGAGCGACTAGAATAAAACTTCACCATTCACAAGGTTTGCTGTCCTGTCAAAATTCGCAATATACACACCAGGCTCCGTGTCTGCCTCACCTTATGAGAAAGTAATTGCTTTTGTCAGTTGATGCTGACGGATTATTTCACAGGTAATGACAAAAAGTGCCGTCCGATTTTCCATCGCCTCCATTCATTGTTTTTTGCAGCTGAAGATATTGCTTTTACCTTCAGTATACATCAATACACATTGAGGAGGAAATATGAGGGGTTTTATTATGAAAAGCATAAGCTTGGAAGACTTTTTATGGGATTTTAAAAACTCAATGTTTTTTTTACCTCATTTTCATTTAGTGGATTAAACCCAATCTACCTTTTAGGTAAAATACATTTCTACAATTACGACAAGCTGGAAGCCAGGATATAAACAATTAAAGCTTATTTTAATCATTAATTAATGGTATCCATTTATTATTTCCCACTACACAAATTAATATAAAACCCCAACTCCCCAGACTTTGGAATACTGTTTAAAAAGTAATTAAAAAGAAAATACATCAAATTCAGAATTCAAAGTGTATATCTACAAAAACAAAACAAGCTTTATAAGTTTGAACATAAATACACTGTCTTTGAGTTTTCAATAAAACATTTCACTAAGGATGAGCAAATTATGTCACAGAATTCATAATCGGTTTTATGTATGTTCTCGGCACATCCACATTTTTTGTAATCGTGGGTCAATTGAAATATCCATTTACTGCAACCACAGTCCTCCAACCCATACGACCACATAGAGTGTTTGTTCCTCACCTCTAATGCGACCCACAGGATCCTGTCCTAAATTAACTCTACCCACATCCTCAGACCAAACATTATAAACACTTAAAATGAAGCGGTTACAATTAGGCTTACATGTGTGACTTTCAACCAAGCAGCAACGTTCTGTAAAATGATAGGCTGAGACAGAAATTCCCAAAACTGCAGTTCCTTGAATGACCACTTGAGGCTGGTTCCATTAGCAACCCAATCCCCATAGACGTCAGTCAGTGCGTTTACATGCCTAGTTTAATCAAGCTATGCTTAAAAATCGATATTGGCATCTGATAGGACTTCTGTCCTTGTCCCAGTTTACATGCAACTGAGAAAATCAAATAACTGACGGGAACGTGTCCTCCTCCTCAACACTGGGTGGCGATATGCGTCGTTTCAGGGGGTTAACACAGCCCCCTTTCCCTTTCGTTGACTTCAGTTTGAAACTTTGTGCTGTCGCTAATGACCGGCGACCGGCTAATGCGACCGGCTAATGTGCAACCGGTTAATATGCGCCCGGCTAATGTGCAACCGGTTAATATGCGCCCGGCTAATGTGCAACCGGTTAATATGCGCCCGGCTAATGTGCAACCGGTTCATATGCGACCGGCTAATGTGCAACCGGTTAATATGCGACCGGCTAATGTGCAACCGGTTAATATGCGCCCGGCTAATGTGCAACCGGTTAATATGCGCCCGGCTAATGTGCAACCGGTTAATATGCGCCCGGCTAATGTGCAACCGGTTAATATGGGCCCGGCTAATGCTTTTTTCAAGTGTCATGTAAACATACTGAGTGATAAAATCATTAATTTCTTCCAAATGTCCATGTGTGAGAATTACGATTTGGCTATGGTAAAGATATGGAACAATTTTTAAGCCGCAGAATGATGTGTGACAGGACACATGACATGCCCACCATCTGGATCTCTGCTACATCCTGCACTTGATGTATATAATGTGCTGCAGAATACATCAATAAGAATACTGTTATTTCCTGGTAATACTAAAATGTTAAGACACTTCACTTTAAAGGATGGACCTTCTTAGTTAGTGATGTCTATTCACCAGGTATAGGTTAACAATGCATTCGAGTGTTTGATCATTTAGTCACTTATATCAGTATGTTTTGCCTGATCAAAAGTATACAAGACCTAAACCAAACCTTTTTAATGTTTCAGTTTTGTCAGCCATGATTTTTACATGACATCAAATTTTAACATGAAATCTTTATAGCTTGTCATTTACACTGAGCTGATGATATTAAAGTGTGACGTCTTTGGGTATCTCGTTGGCTCGGCTGAATCACTGCAAAATCTAGCCATAAACCTACAAAATGATATCTTAGTGAGAACAAATGACTGATAATGCTGAAACTTATAGTATATAATAATGCCTTCTATCAAAAAGTTTCTTTCTCCTGTGTTTGTATGTTGTAAGTTGCATGCACAGGTACAGGTGGAAGTGATGCCTGAGAGGTCTTTGTGACCGCACACTGACCTTGTACACATTGTGCATGTGTGTGTCTGTCTAACAGAGCACCAAGAGGCCATTTGGGCTCCAGCTACATTTACCATCTGCCATATTCCTTCTTTCCTTCCCCCATGCCTTACACCTCTAGCTCTTCCTCTATACATGCATTATGTCCCATCTGTTTTCTTCTGTCCATGCACCGTTTTGCAACACCTTTCTCTTCCATAATCATCCTTTTTGCCACTCCGTTTCCCTTATTACTGCTCTTTTCCATCAATGCCAATTTCTCTACAACTTTCTCTTAAATAAAAAGAAAGAAAAAAAATCACTGGTGGTTTGATCACTTCTCTCCTTCTCTTCTATGTTTATAAGTTGCTAAAAGGTCATTTTAGATCAGCTCTGGAACTTGAAAATGTGTGGAATCAATAAGACTAATTAATTTGTACACAGAGCTCCCACGCCATGTGACTCATTTTGTTCAAGGAGCTGGAGTTCACTGTGCACTTTCGGTCAAAGGACATTAAACTATATCACAAAACCTGTTGGATTATACATTAATGCCCCCGAGGTGTTTTTCATTAGTGCTAAAACAGAAAACATTGCAGACCTGCTGTATGCATGTAGGCTCAAATATACTTGCTTTTAACTACACAAACGATGACATCAGCCTCGCATATCCTGCGTTGGTTTGGAACGTTGGCTGTGCACATTCTCAGAAATTAAGGATACATGCAGTCAAGATGTAATATTTATGTAACCACTAGGAGCAGCGTAAAGCTGTATTTACCAGTACATCCATACAAACAAGATCTCCAACATAAACAGCACAGGAAGTTGTGTATCAGTACCACAAATTATGGCACGTAGGTACGTATCGCGGCTCGCGGTAAACAGGACGTTCTAAAAATAGCACACACGTATGGTCCAGGGTTGTAAAAAGGCTGCTGTTTCGGTGGATTTACGTTGTAAAAGCAATGACCTAGGTTAAGGGCAAAAAACTTCTGGTGAGGTCTTATAAAAGACAGTTTAAACAGTAAATAATAGTACGGAAATGCCGGAAATTAAATAGCTACAAGGGTCACGTGACTACCGCAAGTTATGTTATGTTAAAAAACATGATTCACGTAACAGGAAGTGAACGTGATTGGGAGTTCACCATTTGTTCAACCTATCCACCAACCCAACCTCCTGTTGAAGGTGGACGCATCACAGCGCTCGGTGAAATACGTCAATATAACTTGTTTTTCGCTGCCTGTACACACAACCTTTATTGACGTTTTTGATGGGAAAACTGGCTGTTTCATGCACAGCTGAAAATTATGGAAAAACAGAGTGGGGACAGTGCCGATGGCGTGTTTTTTCCACCAATCATCAGGCTAAACAGTTTTATCAATCGCCGTTTGCCTTTTACGCTACTGTGATCTGATAATTTAATAACAGTAGATCAACCTCCTCAAGTGCCATGTTTGTTTAAACTAGTGCAGTTCCCGTAGGAAGTATATATTCATATAGTGGGAGATTAAGTAGATTTTCAATCATGGCCAAATAATGTTGCAACATAAAAAGCGAATAAAGCTAAATCTCCGCTTAGCATGCTATTCGTGAATAACAAAATGTGCACATTACATGCAGAGCACAACGTCTGCAACTCCATAAAACACTTACTTTTCATGAGGTACGGCACCATCCAGCACATACACATTGAACATTGATATTCGCTGGAAACTATTTGAATAATTTTTTTTTTACCAAGTATTTATTGGTGTTCATATGTATTTACACATCTTTTAGTTTACATCAGATTTTTCTGTTACATACATATGAAAAACAACCAAACAAAGTTATCATGAAATGTATTGACTGAACACTGAACAGTTAAACAAATAACAGTTTGGCAAACTGGTCTGCTTCTGACATTCTTCTAAATCACAAATACACTTGGAAAGTCATGAGGTAGCATAGTTTGACAATGTTTCACATTGGTAGAATTAAGTATTTGCTTACAGGGCCCCATCTTGTTGTGAAAATGTCCATCTTAAGATCAAAAATCGAACCTTGTAGCGCACTTTAAAACTCTGAAAGATAGGTAGGTTAAATAGACTTACTTAAATCCAGAGTGAATTGTGTTACTGACCAGGTGTAGGCCTATCACACAATGGGGCGGAGCTCCCCTAAAAGGCGTCCGATCGGAAAGAGTGCAATGCCGCAACATGTCCTACGTAAATAATGATATTTTGAAAAATGAATTAAAAAATCTTCAAAATCGAGGATAAACACCTTCGTGCCATGCGCAAGCCACATACTAAATCTGAGGTCAGTCTGACTAACAGTCAGCGAGATATGCCCTAGACACACACACACACACACACACAGGCGCTTCTTGCTTTTATAGATAGATTACACCATGCACATTCGGAAGCTCTACTTCAGTGTTTAATTTGATTTATGTGGTGCTCCTTCTAGAGGAATCCTCCAGTACACGTTGTACATAGGCAAGTATGTGAACATAACATTCATGTTGCAACCAGTTGTCTACTTGTATGAGTGGTTCAAAAGCAAGTATATTTGAGCCCATGGAGACTCCTCCTGACTCTGATTGGTTGGATTCCTTCAGGCACGGTAAAATTTTTCAATGTAATTAGAGCACAAGGAGGAGCCTGAGGAACCAGATTATCTTTCTCATGTACGGATATAACAATTCAGCAAACATGACTGTTATCTGGGTTATTTTTATACCTACTGAACCTTTAAATGGTTCCATTTGTGAAGTGTGAAGAGCCTTTGTTTCTCAACTGTTAATGTTTCATAAAATGTATTGATTTTTGTGAAAGTCCCCAAGACATAAGGTTGTTTTTTGATTGAAATATCATGATTGCGCTCATACACTCACAACTAAAGAGCTCCCGGCAATCTATCTCAGAAAATGACTAAAAAGAACACGACACATGATGGAATATCCCCCTTCAGCTGTTTTTAAAAAATGCTATGAAATAACTTTGTCAGAGACATTTATAACATTAATACAAGTAGACGAAGATTCTCAACACCCATCATGCATTTTGGTGTAATAGAAAACTCAACACCCTGCTCAGAGGCGGGTTTCAGAATGAGTGGCATGTTTTCTAACGTTACCTGATTGGTGAAGAGCCAGAATCGGCACATTTCAGAGATCTCGACGCTTGGTCTTCATCCGATCTAATCACTTCTACCCAATCAATCTTCCCCAGCCCTTTGGCCCTCATTTCAACTTTAATACCCTTGTGAGACAGAGCAAAGGGACAGCTAGGTCTTACTCATCATCATTTTTCGCTGATGTTCCAGTTCAAATACGGAGCCGGAGTGTGGCGAGCGCGGACACCTCGCTGGATTCGCTGGTCAGAAGTTGTGTCTGTGTGTGAGAGACAGCCGTAGAGATAGCCACAGGCAGAGAGGAGGGGCGGTAATTGAAATGGGGGTGTCATTCATCAGATCACACAGAGTCAACAACAGTGTGTGGTGCAGGGGATTCTGTGTGTGTGTTGTTTGCGTGAGCCAGCTCAACAAAAAGACTGTGGCAGATCATTCTTCTTCTGCGGAGGGGTAGATCAAAGAAAGAGAAGAGGGAGAAAAGAGCACTCGTTTATTTTGTCATTCTCCATTCTCCTCTTTGGTCGTCAGAAAATCACCTCCCATTTGATTCTGGGAGACAAACAATTGGCACGGTCAGCACCCCCCCTCCTAACACCCGTCCCCAAGGCCCTCCCTGCTTGTCTGTGTGTGTGTGTGTGTGTGTGTTTGCTCATAGATTTTTCTATCAAAAGATGTTCCGCACCACACAATCCACCCGGTGGGAATCTTTAAACCTATCATATCTCTTCGAACACACACACACTCACACACGCACTCACCCCTGCAAACTAAACTCATAATTATTCTCAACTACTTTAAAGGAACCCAGGGAGGAAGAAATGAGTCTGATTATTAGGAGGAAAAAGGGATCAAAGTACTGTGGTTTAGCTCACTATACCTTCATATCAACGGTCTGCTCACACAAAAGGCCGTCGCCTTGAGAAGAACCTTTGAAGGGTGGATGTCGTCACACTTCTTTTAAAAATGAGATATTACTGGTTAGTTCACCTTGTGTGCTAGAAAAACACAAGAAGCACACATCTGTTCACATGGAGGTTAAATTATGAAACACTTTCTGCAAAATCGAGGATGATGTACAAAATAGTGGCCATGCATCTTTTTGCAAGACAGAAAGGTCTGGACAGTCTAGGACCACATGAGCAAAAGGTCACTTCAACTCCATTGATGGACTGTGCACATGGACAAGTGTTTATTGTATGGATATACATTTAAAAAAACCTTAAATGCTATGGACGCCGATTACGTTATTATTAACACTGAACGTAAGATGTTAATGTTAGCCTTTGTTGTAAGGTAATGCTAGCCCGCTAACACAAGCCCGGTAACGCTAGAAGACGAAGATTACTTTATTAATCCCACAATGGGGAAATTCAACCTCTGCATTTAACTCATCCTTTTTTTTACACACAAGTGAACACACCATGCAAGGAGCAGTGGGCAGCACATTACTGCTCCCGGGGAGCTGTGCAGGGGGGGGTTAGGTGCCTTGCTTAAGGGCACTTCAGTCCTAGACCTGGGGAGATGGGGAATCAAACCAGCGACTCTCCAGTTACAAGCCCAATTCCTAACCTCTAGGCCACGGACTGCCCGCTAACACAAGCCCATTAACGCTAGCCCGCTAACGATAGGTGCCAACATGAGCATGCTAATACTAGCCCGCTAACGCTAGCCCGTATCAATCACATTTTAAGCAAATAAAATAAAACTAGTTGGTCTTGTTGGTCACAATACTCCCGCCCCCAGCCCATGAGGTAAGTGGTTCATGGTTCAAGACCAGCAAAGAGTTCGTGCCGCTCTGGAACCAGTTTTTTTTCTGGCTAAAGCGGTTCTTTGGCAGTTGAAAAGCGAGGAACTGGTTCAAGATTAGGCACTGGCTCCGAACTGACCCTGGAACTGCTTTGGATGAAAAGGGTAAGGGAAAGCAATAAACTTACTAAAGATACCGTTAACCGCCAACTCAGTTTGTCGTAACAACAGCAGGAGAAGCTGCAACTGTTAGCTCGTCCTAAGACTTTTGGGATGTAATAAGCAAACTAATTATATGGAAGAAAATATGAGTCCCTTGAAACATTAACAATGCAGTTTCATTGCATCGGAACATATTTTTTCAGGACCTGGCCGCCTGGGTGCTGAGCAATCCCAATAATTGAATGTTGTCAGTCACGATGATGCCACCTACACTCCACATTAACATCAATGGTTCTCAAAGGCTCAAGCCAAACAGAAATAAAGACAACTAAATCAGGTACTGTAGAGTCTTTGAGGCCTTGTTTTCACAGCTGGCAGCACCTGTTGACCATCATGTTAATTAGGTACTGGGGCAAGGATAATCCCAAACCAGTGTACCAGTTGATATAACTACTACTGTAATAAAGTTTTTCAGAGGGCATCTCCGCCTGCTTATCCGAGCCATATTAAAGTGGTGATATTATGTTTAATTTATTTTTTATTCATAATTTAACTATAATTACACAGAATTCCTTTGACACTTCATATTATATGTACTTCTTCATGTACTTAGTACTTAGTTAGTAACTTTGTGTGTGTGTGTGTGTGTGTGTGTGTGTGTGTGTGTGTATGTGGTTTGAGCTTCGACATGCCACTTGTTTTATTTAAGAGTTGGCAGTTTTTCCACTCACTAATAATTTCTGTAGCTTTAAGCTGCAGACACTTGTTAACTACTACAACTTATGGCGGCCTACAGGCAACATTTGCCCAGACTTTTAAAATGTAATTGAAAAGAGGATTTAAGAAAGCTCTCCTCGAAAGTGTCAGAGGCAATTCTTGACTGGTTATTTTAATTTCACAGGAATTTAATGAGTCTGTAGAGGTCTTTGCTCCTAGCCCTTGTTAATATTGACCCGTGCTCACAGCAACTCTACTGCAGCTTTTTATTGCTACACTGATAGCAGTTTGTGTTATCACCACAGTTAATTCCTGCCCAACTGTCTTAGTGAATTTATTTCAAGGTTGTGAACTGCTTGCAGAATTGTGATGCTTTGCGTGTATGATTATATTACAGCTAAATTTCAGAATGACCATCCCCTAATGACTCAGTGAGAGGCGAATCCCGTAAAAGAGTAATCATCTGACTTTGAAATATGTCTTTGCTGGCATGGGCAGATTATGAGACTGAGGGCCCCTGGGCACAGACATGCAAAAGATCCCACCCCCTCTCCTGCATAGACACACAGACTTTATAGTTGTTTAGCCTCTTTGTGGTCATTTTGGTTCTTTTTGTAGTTGCTTTTTGTCTCTTTTTAGTCATTTTGTGTCTGTGTTCTCCCCATTCCTATAGTTGTTTTAGTGTTTATGCTCCTTTGTAGTTTTTTTTGTGACTTAGATATTTTTCTTTTTCATTTTCCTGTGGTTGTTTTGCCCTTTTGTAGTCACTTCGTATCTCTGCTTAGTCTTTTTGAGTCTCTTTGTAGTTGCTTTGTGTCTCTTCTTTGTCATTTTGTGTCTCTGTGGTTGTTTTCACTCTTTTTATACTTGTTTTAAGTCTCTCTGACTCTGTCTCTTTTTGGTCTCTGTAGATGTTGTGTGCCTTTGTCATTTTTCTGTTTGTAATTAATCTGGTGTCTTTGTAGTTGTTTCGTGGGTGGGTTTTTGTAGTTGCTTTGTGTCTGTTTTTAAGTCATTTTGTTTTTTGTGCCCCCCCCCCCCCCCCCCCCCCTTCTATAGCTGTTTTAGTCTCTGTCGTGTTTATGCCCCTTTGTAAAAAAAATAAATAATTACAATTCTGTGGTGTTGCCCTTTTGTAGTTGTTTTGCATTTTGTCATTAATGTAATTTTGAGTTTCTTCGTGTCTCTTTTTAGACATTTTGTTTCTCTTTCTGGTTGTTTTCACTCTTTTTATAAATTTGTTTAGTTTCTGTCTCTTTTTGGTCTCTGTAGATTTTGTGTTCCTTTGTAGTTGTTTTTTTGTGTTTTTGTAGTTGCTTTTTTGGGGTGTTTTGGTGTTTTTTGTGACTTTGTATAAAAAATCTACGGTTTGGCCCTTTTGTAGTCGTTTTGCATTTCTTTGTAGTTTTGTGTCTTTTTATAGTTGCTTTCTCTCTCATTTTAGTAATTTTGGATCTGTGTGAGGTTGTTTCCCGCCATTTTAAACATGTTTTGAGTCTCTCTGTGGTCTCTATGAAGCTGTTTAATATGTCTTTGTGGTCATTTTGAGTTTCTTTGTTGGTTTGTGTGTCTTTGAATGACATTTTGAAGGTGAAGGCCAGGAGCGTCCTGACACTTTGGCCCCTGGGTCTTTGCCCAGTGGGCTCTTTGAGTAATCCATCCATGTTTGTTCCCACAGTTTTTTTTTTTTTTTTTAGGTTTGCCCTTCTGCAGCAAACATTGGCCGCCCATTGTTTTTGCTATAAGGACGGTAATGGATTCTGATGTATGACTCAGCAAAGAGTGATGATGACAGGAGATGAAAGACAGATGGAGAAGAGAAATGGATGAATGGATGCAGGGATAAAATGTTTTGCGTTGTTAAGGTTAATGGATTTGTGATGCCGCTCACTGAGGATTGATGACAGCTTGTTGATGCCTGCTAATGGAAGAAGGAAGACAGAAAGGAGGGACAGGGGGACGATGGGATGGAGGGAGTAAAAAGGAAGGGAGTAAACAGGGCATTCGTACTGTCATTTAGAAACTTGGTCAAACTTACTGTGACACCGATCTAGCACCTGAGCCAAGCCGCCCAAATAACTGATACCTATTCTCTGTGTTTCCATACAATGTGTACACAATATTTGTGTGTGTGTGTGTGTTGGAGCAGGTGGGCCATAAAATGTAAAATGCTGTTGCACCGCTGTCTAACTCCATGAAAACTTGAGACTGTGCGTGTGTGTGTCTGTTTGTTATGTAATCTGTCTTCCCACTGTCTCCAGCTGTAATGTCAGTAATAAAGTTAATTGGGTCTTTGGTCCCTATTGCACAAAACATTTTTGGGGCCTGTGTCTGTGTGTGTGTGTGTGTGTGTGTGTGTGTGTGTGTGTGTGTGTGTGGTGTTGGCTGGTTTGTCTGCTTTCAAATAATGCTGAGACTCTAATTCACCACGGGGGAAATCTTGATCGAGAAAGAAACAAAAAGCTTAGCTTGTGATTTGTGTCTTTTATGAGGAAGTTGTGTGTGTGTGTGTGTGTGTGTGTGTGTGTGTGTGTGTGTGTGACTGTACAGTGTGACTTGAGGAACCCTCCCTCTCTCAGACATCTTTCAACAGGTTGGACTTGCAAGGTATTGACTAACACTAACTGGTGTAACTCAGCCGTTCTTAATGTCTCATAAATAAAGAATGCATATGTTAAACACTCTTATACTGAACAGGATGCAGCAGACTGACTTAGTAGAGTTTACTGTCACAGCTGTTTACAGCTGACCTGCTGTGACAGCCACATTAAAGACACTAAAAAAATAAAACTCTGGTGTTAACCTGCAAAGTCTCTTTACTGAACTGAAGCCATCATAGGAAGCATGTATTCGTATAGTGGGAGATTAAGTACGCAGCAATAGTGTTGGCTAATGTAACCTTAAATAACACAGAAACGATATCTTTCCGTCCATATTTTGCTTAGCTGTCAGTTGATAAAGTTTTGTTTTTACTGTTTTCAATGGATCAAACTGATGCTGAAGAAAGGGCTTAAATCACCGCTTAGCATGCTAATCATGAGATAGCACATTACGCAGTATGCTGCACTAAAAGTACATTAACATGAACCCAATTAGTTGATATACTATATTGCATGTAAGTATCTCATATCAAATGATTATGGGCATTACGCTAAGCAACATGAATGTCATCCCTGAGCTAGCTAAATCTCCGCTTAGCATGCTAATCGTGCTATAACAACGTCTGAAACACCATAAAACACTTACTTTAAACAAGGTACACACACCATCCAGCACATACACATTGAACATTGATATTTGCTGGAAACTACTAGAAAATTATTGGAAAATCGAACCTTGTAGCACACTTTAAAACTCTGAAAGATAGGTAGGCTAGATGAGATGAGTCAGGTGTGGAAATCCAGAGTGAATTGTGTTACTGACCAGGGATTAGACCTATCACACAATGGGGCGGAGCTCCCCTAAAAGGTGTCCAATCAGAAACAGTGCAATGCTGCAACACGTCCTAAGTCAATAATGATATTTTGAAAAATTAATTCAAAAATCTTCAAAACGAGGATGCACACCTTTGTGCCACATACGAAATCTTAGGTCAGTCTGAATAACGGTCAGAGAGCTATGCCCTAGACACACAGCCACACACACACACACACACACCCACGCTTCTTGCTTTATAGATAGATACTGTGCAAACAGCACATTAACAAAATGGAAGATAAGTCTATATTCTTGCTTTTATATTTCATTTTTTAAAAATGATACACTGCATAAAGCTCACAATTGGACTGTGTCTTACAACATGAGGTAACACCTATAGGCTGCGTCTGGAGGATTTACTTACACTGAATAATAAATGCCAGCCGAGGAAATTGGGGCTTCTATTATCCTCATACTGAGATTTAAAAGTGGAGGCTCTTGGTGTTTGTTGAGTAATTAATAAAAAGTAATTACAGCTGAATGAGGCCATGTGCCTTCAGTCTGAATCTCAAGTGCCACTGTTGTTTGAAGTATGACTGCGCTTCAGTTCTCATACAATGATTAAGTAATTACAGAGAAATGAAACATAGGAAGTTAACTGCCACTGTCTTTCTCTTGGTGTGAGTCTGCAGTGTGGCTGTTGTCAGCGTACCTGTTTTTAACCTGGAATCACCTGAGGGCCTAACTTTGTTTCAGAATAATCTAAATTGCATCAGGAAATTCAAAAGCAGATTACAAGCTTTTATTCTATTGTCCTTTTATAATAACCATGACTTTAGGACTTTATTGATCCCATAGGGAAATGTGTTTAAGCACATGTTTCAGCAGCACAGTGACGAGCTAAGAGGTCAGAAAACAGATAAGAACTATTTCAATTCAGTACATGAATTTAAAAAGAAATTAAACACCAGTGGATGAACGGGAATTTTATTTTTGCCTTGAGTTAATCGTGAGAGCTTGACCACAGAATTAACATCATCATGAAATTCACTGCCTTCTCCAGGAACCGTGTCTGGCCGCTAATGTGTTCAAAAGCAAACAACTTTTAAAATGCTTGTTTTCTGAATGGAGTTTGGATCGATCAATGCCATGCCATGCTGGGAAATCTCAAAGAATATGCAAATAATGTGAATCATGCATCTACGTGTTTCTGTATTGACTTTGTACATGCAACACACAATTGCAACACGGCATGATGTGAACTATATATACACCATACAGCAAGTATATAGGCATCAGTGGTGGAAAAAGTATTCAGATCCCTTACTTAAGTAAAAGTACTAATACTACACTGAAATTACTCCACTACAAGTAAAAGTCCTGAATTCAAAACTTAGTAAAATTACAAAAGTATCAGCATCAAAACGTACTTAAAGTATCACAATTAAAAGAGTGGTTATGCAGAATAAACCCCACTCAGATTGTTTTATTTATTCCAAATATATTACTGTATTTTTAGTTTTGATGCATTTATGTAAGCAGCATTTTAATTTTGTCCAGATAGGGCTCATTTTAACGACTTAATATACTGTTATGAGGTTAAATTTAAAAAAAATAAAAGTCTAATCGCTTTAATTTGGTCTTTTTTTTATGTAAAATTTTTACCTGGACAGAAACTAAAGCTGGCAGCTAACTGTAGTGGAGTAAACAGTGCATGCTTTGCCTCAAAATGTATTTAAGTAAAAGTATAAAGTTACATAAAATAGAAATACTCAAAAGTACAAGTACCTCAAAATTGTACTAAGTACAGTAGTCGAGTAAATGTACTTAGTTACATTCCATCACTGGTAGACATACATACACGGTTGCCCAAAGTTAGAATAAAATATTTTTTTACCTCTTTCCATGAAAAGATTGTGACAATGGGATTTATTAATGACAAATAAAGTGTATATCTTCTCAAAACTTTATGAATCAATCTCTTCCAAAGTGACTGAGACATTTAAATAGGAATAAACAAAGGACTGTGTCTGAAAACATTTTTCCAACTTATATATATAGTTATATTATATATATATATATATAGTTATATTATATATATATATATATATATATATATATATAGGAATGAAAGGTACTCTACACATAGAATACAATACATTTAATAATGAGCAGTCTATGTTATTATAGGCTTATGAAACATTGTAATAGATGCTGAAGACAATACCATGATATGACATGCAATAAAGTGATTTTTTTTAAAGGAACAATAACAACAAAGTTGCATTATAGTACTATGATGTAACAAAATAAGTCATTCAATGCAATGTAAAATAAAGTAGTGTTAGATATGTTGGAACATCTTATTACACCTACATGACAATGTACTGTGTTCAGTTTGCCGCCCTGGGTGAATGAGATGAGGTATGTTTGTGTATGTTTGTGTGATTGTAGACATGGTGGGAGTGGGATGTTCTCACTGCTGGTTTTGGCTCCTTCCACAGTTCCTGTTGTCTGCCTGAAGCGCTCTGTCTTGCACTCAGTCTGTGACTGAATGAGCCGTCCATCTGCCACAGAACATTTGGTTAAAGACAGTTAAAACATAACACTGAACACTGGCTTTTAGTTTCCCTTCCAAAACATGTGAAAACATTCATCATTTTTATTTTGTTTGTCCAGAGGCATCAAAAGAATGTTTGTACACTTTTTGCAAACGGATCATTTTCACATTTTGAAGGTGAGAAAATACAAGTTCAAAATTGGGGGAAAATGTTCCAAGACACCTAATAAATCTTCGTGCTGTGATAACAAGACTGAGGTTGTATTTGATGGCGTTTGGCAAGAATGGAGCCATAATACATCTACGTGTCACCATTGTCTGAGAAAACACCTCTTTGATGGAGATATTCACAGGAAAGAAAAAAAAAAAAAAATATATATATATATATATATATATATGTATATATATATATATATACACTACTGGTCAAAAGTTTTAGAACACACCAACTTTTCCAGAATTTAATTGAAAATTATGCAGTTTAATGTCTCAGTGTACTCTGAAATGAATGCACATTTGCAACATTTAAAATTCTTTATTGAGCATGATAGTGTTTTGAATGTAAAAAAAAATATTCAAAATCACATTTTATGTTGGACTAAAGGACTAAAAAAAGACACAAAAAGACAAAAAAAGACACCAAAAGACACAAAATGACTAAAAAAAAGACACCAAATGACACAAAATGACAAAAAAAAAGACACAAAATGACCAAAAAAAGACATGAAAAGAATTCAAAAATGGACAAAATAGCCCAAGACTCCATAGAGTTAAGTTGTTAACCAATTTCTTGTTCCCTGAAAAAGGCATACTTTAATTCTGAAATGTACATTATTTTTCAGTTTTGGTTAAGCTTACCTTTTTTTATTTACCTCTGGCAGTTCACCACTTACCTTTGTACCCTTTCAAGCTGTTCATTTGACTTGAACTGCTTGAATTTCAATAAAAAACTGGAAAAATTGGGGTGTTCTAAAACTTTTAGTGTATATATATATATATATATATATAAAACCTTGCTCCGTGTGTGTGATTAAGTGCTGCCTCATACACTTTGTAGACATGATGTGATTTTATTAATCTGTTCTGGTTGTGAGGCTGTAACAGCACTAAGAGCTTTAAAGCCCTACAGATTGACATTAACCTTCTCGGCGTCACCTCCAACACAGTTCCAGACCTTTTCATTTGTCATACTAGACTCAGTTGTACACCTGGGATTTTATTAGCCTTTAATAGCCCAGTCTGTACCACAAATCAAAAACTATGCTACGTGCTTTCTCCTTAAAATCGGACTTATTGACATTAACCTTTAATCAGTTAACCTTGACATGAAATGTAAAATATTATGTTTTTTTTACTCCATCCTTTTTCATTGGATAATGAGCATCTCTGTGCCTGGCCACACTTGGGATTAAACCACTGTTGCTCCTCAGGGCTCCTTATTAGGAATCAAAGGTAATCCAGAGGTACATAACATTGAATTCAAGTTTGTTTGGTTATATAAGTCTATCACTTACATAAGGATAGAACAGATAGCCCTTGGCTTGGAATCCAACTGTTTGTTTAACAAAGTGATGTCTAACTCAAAAAGTTGCCTTGCGGAAGATATTTCCTGGCATGGACCACACGTCTTCTTCTCCCCCTATGTAGTCCATTAAAACCTCCCTCGAATATCATCCTTCTGGCAGGGGGATATTAGCCTGGGGAAGCATGTCCTGGCTGACATGAGCAGGCTTGTTCCTCACAGCAGCCGCTGTTTCCACCAACAGCCATGTGTCCTGCTTTATGTGTCCTTGAGCAACATGCTGAAGCAGTGCTACCTGCTCCACTTTCTGTGTGTGTGGAAGCTTCGTATTTTCTGGCAGACAAAATCTCTCATGCAGGCATAATGGATACAGTGAAGTTCTGCTCAACATAAAAATAATGAAGATGAGTTTTTTTTTAGTTTTTTTTTTTTTTCTGCTGGGGATGAAGAGAACAGAGGGAGAAAAGAGCCCATGGGCACAAGCAACAAAACATGCAACAACAGCCCAATGTAGGCTAGCATCTGTGTTTGTGTATGTGTGTACACTTTCAAGGCAGATTCTGACTACAGCTGTGCCGAATGCACATTAAATGAAATGAAAGTTTTCTGGAGTTTCGGAAGGGTTTTTGTTCTTTCGACTCATCTGTCTTTTGTGTTGGTGCACAGTTTAGCCCAGCTCTTATTCTTTTGTATCCCGAACTTGACCTATCAATGTTGTGCATCTCCATAAAGGGCCCCATAAATCATCGCAGGTGTCCATAATGTGCCTGCAGGTAATTAATTGCTGTGGTCTTTGAGCCAAGCTGAGCTGAGTGCACAGGGATGAGACAGGAGTAAAATACACTGGCTTTTTGTTTTTATGCCGCCATTCCTTTATCCTTGATTTTCTGTCCATTTTCTTTTATAGCTCTAATTTCGTATTGTAAATGTCCTTCTTATTGTACAGACACAATCACCATGATTCGAGGAATTGCCTTCGGGTTTGCTCTGTATTACACAAAGCTTTCCCGAGCAGAAAGGGAGGCAGTGTCTTGCTCAATGACATTTCAGCAGGTTGAATGGCTGCTGTCACCGACACAGTCTGGCAGCTCACTACACTCTGACCATTTCCCACTTAGTGGGTTGATTTAGGGCAACTAAAGGAAACATTTGCTGAACAGAACAGACGGATGTGTGGGTTGAGTCCTTCTGGCATCTCTAGTGTGTTTTGATTGGAAGCTGATATCATTGGAAGCTTCCATTTAAATGCAACTTGTTTCAGTGCAAATGCCTGAAACAGAAGGCCAACAGAGACCTGGAGTGAAACTGGAACTTCTGGGCAAGTGGTTAGAAAACCTCATTGAAACCCCCACTTGCATTTGTAAGGCCTATACAACTGTCACTCAAATTTATGGCATCCAGAAAAGTAAAATGTTTAGGAACGGACAGTCATTTTTTTGGAAAACATTCTTTCTGCGCGTCTTGATTTTTAGCCTCCTTGAACACCATTTCCCATGAGCTCTCTATAATGGTTACATGTCACAGTTTGGGAAAGAGAATATGCTGCCTTCAAATGGGCCGGGTTAAGGCTACTGTGTTTGCGACAAGAGAGAGCCCCATTCTTGTGATATTCATGACCCTTTAATTGGAAGTTTTCTGAAGGATCCCAGCTCAAGAGCTGCAATGTGTTTACTAACGTTTCTAGAAATGACAGAGGCCATGGAAGTGTTAATCAACAAATAAGAGCCAGCAGACGGGTATTTAAAAAACAATTGAGTTTCTCAGAGTTTTACGAGGTGCACCCAAATGTGCCATGAAGTCCCTGTCGGCGCCCACACACATTACTTTTTGTTGTTTACATATGGTAGCTCACAGGAAAGGCAAAATTTACCACATCTGTGACTTTTTTTCATTTTTGTTTTGACTGAGACCCCTAGGGGCAGAACGTTACAAATAACATGTTTACATATTTTAGTTCGGTAGTGTTTTTTCTGTGTTATTTTATGTCATGAGGAAAATGTCGATATTCCCGTTGGCCTCAAACTTACCTCTTGACATTGTGCCTTTGTATGTCCTATGTTGCTAACTTGTGAAATTGTAAGCCTCAGTGAGTGGTGCTGACGTTGCTGTTGCCCAGCAGCAGTGTTCTTACACCCTGACCACTTGAACGCCGAGAAGGATATCTCGGACATGACCTCTCAGGTCGTAACCATGAGCTCACAAGTTCCATTTAAAGGCAGCACAAGTCTACGGGTGAGGAGGCACTGAGAAAAGAAGACATGTCTGTCATTACACACACAGGTTTGGTATATTATGAAAATGGACCAAAACCAAATAACAAAGAGGAAGGACGAGTTTGTTTCACCCCTTTTCTGTTTATTTTTTTTAGGCCTTGTGGTATTAAAAAAGTGATCACAAGGTAGCTGTCACTGTTCATCTTTTCGTGCTGTGCCCTTAAAACTGCATGATGCCTGTAAGGTTTTCTTTATATTCACTACAAAAAAACCAAAAATGCTTTTAAACATGTCTTAAAAGTTTCAGAAAAATAAAATGACGGAAAATAATAGATTATGACGGAATTCTTGTGAAAAAGTCCAGAAAAGTCTAACGCAACCTCTGTGTTAAATTTTCATGGGAAGATATGGAAAGTAAACCCCAGGAACACACTTCAATGACAGGAATGCTGAATGACAGATTGCACTGAGTTACAGAAGCTATTGAACAGAGGCTAGCTCGGACGTGATGCCAGGCTCTCAGTGGGTGTTAAAATTCAAATGGTGTCACTGCGCATTTGAGAGCAAAGCACGGCTTTATATTTGATTGACTCAGTGGCAAGCTACAACAAAAAGCAGGTGGCATCATGTGAATTGCCTCATAACTAAGCTTACAGTACCTTAGTGTTCCTGTCTCATCACATTGCCCTTGCAAATAGTGATAAACGAGCATGCTAGGGCTAGAGGCTAATTGTGCATCAGGCTAATCACTAACACCGCCTAATTACTTGTTGCTAAACTTGTAGCTCATATGATTTCATATCACTGAAACTGTGTGTGTATCTATACGTGTGTGTGTGTGACGGTGCATGGCTGCAGTGCAGGTGTGCGGCTATGTGAGCACTCATGTTTGATTAAAAATATCTAGCTTGATTGCGGCATACCACAGGGAGACTGAGGTGTTAATTGGCTGTGTGTGTGCATCTGTGTGTGTCTGTGTGTGTGTATAATGCGTGCACGTAGAGAGTCACAGCGCTTAAATAACACAATCAAAGAGCGCCTGCTGTGGATCAGTCTGCCTCGACAGGATGCCACTTGCAAACGCGCACGCACGCACACACACACACACACACACACGCACACACACAACGCAAATATGGTGCAGCAGCAGACAATGTAAATCATAAGTATTCTGGGAAGCATATGGTATATTATGATCTTTCACTTCATAATGTTTAGATGGGTTGAGATAGATTTTAGTGAAAATGTGTGTGTGTGTGTGTGTGTGTGTGTGTGTGTGTGTGTATTTGAGGTGATTTGACTGTAGCATTCAGTCTCACCTAACCACATTATAGCCAGTGATACAGATGCAGATGAGAGTGGCAGATGATGAAGCTGAGGTGATCATGTGCACAAGTGTGTGTGTGTGTGTGTGTGTGTGTGTGTGTGTGTGTGTGTGCGTGTATGTGTGTGTCTGTGTGTGTGTCTCATCCCTGCTGACTTAAGCAATTGTGATGTAGAATTATGTGAGGAGACTTATTTGGGTATCTGGGACAGCCATTCAGATCTTTTGCCTGCTGGCTAACACACACTCACACACACACACACTTCCACCACAACATAACTCAACTTTCCTTTCATCTCCCTATCCCTTCTTTTCCTTTCGTCCTTATCTCTCTGTATCTTGCTGTCCTCTCTTACCTCTGTGATGTTATAGATAAACACGGGCCATCTGGGTACAGCTAACTCTCCAGTGATACTAGCAGTCGCTCCTTCTGCCTGTTAGCATTAAAAATTCATTTATTCTCACCATTTCACAGCCCCCTGACAGCAGAGACAGTCAAATACATGTAAAAAAACTTGACATGACTAATATTCTGACAAGCTAACAGAGACGCAAATCTGTTACAGAAATGTGTGCTTTGGGTGGGAATCTGTATGCGTGAGCTGGTGGGCAGGTGCTATCCAATCTCTAACATTTTATTTTCTGTTTACTCGGCCACTTCTACATGGTTATATCTTACATTTTTTAAATAAAGCTTTAAAGCTTTACTGCTGACAGACTGAGAGCAAGGTTTTTTCCAAATAAAATTAGCCAAATTGATTAAAAAGGTTTAGAATAAAATAAAATAGATGTTTATTTTCATTGTGCTTGAAGCAGTGAATATCTTTTTTGCAGCTCTTCGAGCCAAGTGCAACGTAAAGGTACAAGTAAAGTTCAATTAAATAAGATATAGAACAAGCGCAAAAACAGTAAAACTGCACACAGAGATTGAGAAGAAATACATTTTGCATGTCTTAGTTTATACAATAGGCTGTTCCAGAGTTGAGGTACCCCAAGAGCAAAGGCCACTTTTTTTTGTTTCACCTTAACATGGGAACCATTTAAGGTTCAGACCTTCTAGGTTGTTACTGGTTTTCATTATTTAAGAAAAAAACTAGGGATTAAAACTAGGGATGCACCGTTTGCAAAATTCTGGAATGATACCTACGTTTGAAATAATAAGTTGACCAATAGCCCAAATCAGTGTTTTTCTTTGTTGTTGTTTATATTGTTGGGGGAATTTTGTGTGTGTAATTTCTTTTTATGTTTTTGCTAGGTTCCCTATTGCAACTTTTTCCGCCTTATTGCTTGTACATTTTGATGGCAATATTACACATTGTTCTCAGCAGAGAGTCATGTGATTCAGGTGATTGATACTCCGGCCCTTTTGATAAGCCCCGCCCACTTTCCTAACTTATTAATCGTTTGTCGTAGAGACTTGTATGAGGTGTCAGTGTACTCAGCAGAGACAGCCAAATTTGTTTGCTCCGCCCATTCACACTAGTCATGCACCCTTTCATAACTCATCGCCTGTTTGTCGCACACTCTTTTCAGAGGTGGTGGCCGACGATTGCTGGACCCGGCGTGGCCGCCTCCCCCGACAGCTCCACTCTGCTCGGTCCCGTTCATCGCTGCTTGCAGCTTGTGTCGCCTTTAAGGCTTTTTGTAATGTTTACTTTAGATCATTTATTGGTATTTTATTTAAGTTAGAAACAAGAGGTGGATGATTACTTAAAGTCTACAAATTTATTTTGTAAATATATTATTTGTTCACTTAATATTATGATGTCACATCCTGTTTAGTCACTTCCTCTGGGATCAACCCCTATTTAGTCACTTCCTGTTTAGTTACTTCCTGTTTGACTGGAACAAAGGAAATCAGACGTGTGTTGCATGAATCTGCACATCCACTCTGAAGCATCATAGAGGCAATGCCGTAAGTTTGATTTGCATTTGACATGTTTATATATAAGCAGTGATTTCATAAATTAATGTAATTGATAAGTTAAGTTAAAAGTGTTTTCTTTTACAATTATATACAAGCAGGCAGCAATGTGTATCATGTTTACAGCTGTGTTTGTTGTAATGTTTAAGTTAAAATACGTTTTGTATCGCTTTATTTGCAGTTTTCACCAACATGTTAATGAAGAAGTGTGACAGGAAAAGATCAAACTTACTAGTGTTATTATAGTATTTTCTGCGGGGGAAATCTAAACAAACGAACAGAGATCTTTCATCCATTTTTTGGGAAAGATTAACTTCTCCTTGGAAAAACACTGAACTGAATAGGGTTCACTTGTGGGAAAAGCCTAAACTGATTTTTTTTTTTTTTTTTTTGCTGAATTATTCGATAAAATAATTAAGATATGCGACAACATTTTTCAATTTACCTGCAAGGACATTTTCTTTTGAGTGTATTTTATTTGTATTTCAATACACTGACTCACATTGAGTGTCCTTGATTATTGCTTGGATTCATTGTGATTTATATCCGATGGTTAATTTATCAAATGTGAATTTTTTCAATGATTCATGTAGAGGATTAACCTTAACCTCAAACATTAAAATTGTCAGATAAATATCTGCTCAGCTGGAACTGAAAACAGTTTTCTATCTCAGGGTTAGTCACCCCAGAGTTCAGGGTGTTTTCACATCTGCTTTCTGGAATAGATCCGTGCTCTTCCCTTGCTACTTCAGCTCATTTTGTTTAGTTACATTGTTCTGTGGGAAGATAAGGGAACTCTACCTGAGTCTGGAGGAGCTGCAGAGTTTATTCAGAGACAAACTGAAACCTACATTGTTCATTTATTTCCACTTAACAACTTGACTGCTAACTTCTTCTCTGCTCCGAATCCCAACAGCTGTCTGCTCTGAGTGCATGCATCGCCACAGTCTCTCTTGCATGACCACACACTCACTAAATACTCAGCAAGCATTCACCAGTTACTTACAGGAGCTTCCTTACTCTATGTTGGCCTGGCAGAACGTTGTGTAAGTGGTCCAAAAAATCAGAACCATCCATAATTGCTTTCACACTAGAAAATAGAACAATTTAATCTGGATCCAGACGCCTCTTTTTGTCATACCAAGGTCCCGCTGTTTATTCTGGGCCGGGGTCCAGGGGAGGTTGTACTGATGCAAGTCTTTCCTTAGACTTGCCCTGTAACGGCTCAACAAGCAGTTTGCTTGCACTCAACTAAATCTTCAGGAGTCTTTTGAAACCGTGTAGCTGTCAGTCTGTTTTTATACCTTTTACTCTGCCCGTCTCATTTTCCTCGCCACTCCTGTTATGTTACACACTCATTTTGCCTTTTTCCCTTGTAGCTGATTTCATAACATCCCTCCTACCCCTGTCTCCACACACACACACACACACACACACACGTCGTTGTACTCCTTGCAGAGTTGTTGTTAGCCCAGATAAAAATGCTTGGCCAGCCTGGTTATATAACACCATCACACTGCCCTAACTCCAGCTTGCCTCACCATGATGGCACCCCTGGATCTGGATTAGTGTTTGAATGTGTATGTACAAGCAAGCCTGTGTGTTTGTGTGTGTGTGTGTGTGTGTGTGTGTGTGTGTGTGTGTGTCTGTGTGTCTGTCCACGCTGTGATATTGCCATTGTGTAACTTTTCTCTCCATGTTTCCTGCAAGTGTGTCATAGACAGTTTCTGTGTGACCATCCTTGTGGCAGTTGTGTCTGTGTTTTGTCATGGTCCTTTGTGGGCGTGTATGTACAAGCTTTTATGTGGGCTTGTGATGTTAACAATTTTGCACTTTCCCGCATGGCGGGGAAGGCAATGTGCATTACCATGACCAATCAAACTCTTTGCACACAACTGTAACTTTAGCTGTAATTTCCTGTGTCGAGTGTATGACGCTGGAATAAAGCAAATTTTGTACCATCTTCTATGTCCACTATGTGGGGTGAGAGAACAAACTGATTACCTTGCTGTTCGTCAAGCGTGCACCACACAGTGTGAAACTTATTCAAACTCAAAATTGGGAAATTTGGTGCACATTGAACAATATTAATTTCAGTTGCAACAGCTTCCTGTTTCGTTGCAAGTGTTGTAATTCCCGCGCACCAACACAGCAAAGCCATTCAACGAAAGCTCATCTTCACAATTGAGCATCATCAAGGTCTTGAGGTTTTTCTGACCAGAATCAGAGAGAAATCAGAAAGCCTTTCTTGTCATTGCACAGCGCAGTACAACGAAATTTGCCATCAACCCGTCCAAAACGTATAAAACACACACAAACAATATGATAGAGGTGAACAGGAGGGGGGGCAGCATAGTCAAGCGGCCAGCCGGTCCTGCAGACATTTGAGGCACTGGTCACAGAACCTACCCGCTTGTCTCGCTTGGGGTACGAAGCTTCGAAGGCGTGGGTGGGTGGGGGCGGGTATGTATGCATATCTGTGTATGTGGAAGTTTGAGTGTGTGAGCCTGAGACCCGCCTTAGACCAGTACCTAATCAGTCCCGTCTCAGCAGGTGGATCTGGTGAACTGGCCAGGGGAAGTACATTAAAGTATGAGACCTTTCTTGTTTCCAGTAGGGGCCGCTATGACTCAAGTCAATATTCCATTCGAGGCTCTGGCTTTATGAAGAAATATCACCTTCGAAACCAGCATCCACCCAGCTGGAGTGGGCTTGATCCCGCCTTGTTCTGTAACTGATTCTGACCTCTGACTTTTTCTGTGAAAGAGGGAAGTAAATATATCAGTTCCCTCAGAGCATCAACAGAATGTACCCATCATCAAGCCAAGCAACTGCTATGTCCCTAAAATTCATAAAATCCATGCCAAAGCCACTGCATTGTATCAAAGATGTATGATATTATGATGTTTCAAAATATGAAAACAAAGCTTAATTCCTAAAAACAGTTTTTTTGGAGACACTGGAGAATTTAGAATGAGGAAGATGAACCAGTTATGCCACACACAATATCTGCAAAACTCTTGAAAATGTGCAAGTGTGCGAACATCCATATGTATGTGTGTATTGGGGTGCTTGCAAGCTACATGTGTGTATCTGTTTTTTTTTTTGTTGTTGTTGTTTTTTACCAGGGTCCCCGCCTGCAGGATGTGTCTCAGTGCCTTAGTCTCCACCGTTGCCCACTCTCCTAAATAGATCAGGTACATGAATCTCATCTGACACAGAGGATACAGAGGGAGGGCAAGTAAGAGAGAGAGAGAGAGAGAGAGAGAGAGAGCAGAACAAGTCGTGAAAGTGAAATGAGTATCACGTAGCATCTCTGTGTCTCTTGTTTCAGTACAGCTTTGAAGAAAATGTTTAACCCCCTAAGTTCTGCCCCCTTTTAAAGAGAATAGGGGGTGGGAGGCAGTGCGTTTTTAGGGTGAGATAGCAGGTCAACAGTAGATGTCAAATAGAAGTGTAAAATGAATCAATAAATGAATGAATTTCATTAAAACTAAGCATATCAGGGTTTAGAACATGATGATATGAGTATGTGAAGGCCAGTTTAGCAATTTCACCATTTTTTGGATTGATAGTATTTGTTCAACACACTTGGTGCAACATTTTGCCATCTCTTCTTTTTAACTTGGGAACTGATAAAAAATCTCCTAAATCCCTCCTGAAGACCATATTAAGGGCGCTTTTACAACCCAAAGTTTAGTCTGTTTCAGTCGAACTCTGGTGCAGTTAAATGCTTGTTACGGTTCGTTTGGTCACTTGTGAACGCTCCAATAAATGCTCAATATGACTATTAATAATGTTGGTAGGTCAATTTAGACTTAATAGGCTGTTTAATTTTCATTTTAGGCTCAAAATAAGGTTTGCGCCTCCATTCCACGATTTTTTCTCTTTTTTGGCCAACAATGGCTCTTTTGTTAGTAAAGGTTGCTGACCCCTGAACTAAACAGACTTGGGTTGTGAGAGCTCCCTAAGACAGCAAGACCATGGTGCCATACATCCTTTGAAGGCCCTGGATCTCTAGTTTCAAACTAAGTTTCATGAGGCTGTGATTAGAGGTCGCAGCAGCCCATTTTTATATAGTGAGGTCAAGTTTCAAAAAGATGCTCTCACTGCAAAGAACATCATCACACATGAATAAAACCAGGCTTATTCCATCCACAAGGTTCTCAGCTTACCAGTGATACCCAATTTGTCTAATTTATCCCTAACCCGTACAGACTGGACACCAGTATGTAGAACTTTTCAAATAGGAAAAACACATTTTACTGCATGTGTAGTTTTTTACTTAAACTGCACGTTATTAGCATAAAGTGGGCATGTCTGTAAAGTGGAGATTCGCGGGCAACCATTGAATCCATATTCGTTCATATACCTTGAGGTCAGAGGTTTTAAAAACTGCAGTGGTAGTTTTTCCCTTGCTAAAATTGAACCTGACCTAGCCTAGCCTTTGCAATGTTATTATCAGCAATGGATTCCTCAGATTTCTCCCATTTTCAAATAATACCAGTATGTTCCCTGTAGCTTAAGAAACGAGTCTACTAAACCGCCTGAAAGAGAAACATGTTAAAGAGCGTCAGAAGACTGATTGGGTGACATCAGCAGCTTTTATGAGTGCATAGAGAGCTAATGCAGAATAAATAGGGATCCTGTAAGGACAGTCTATGTAGGCAGGGATGAAGCTTCAATACCTGTTAAAAATCTAATTTGCCACCTCGTCGTCTTTACAGGAGGATCAAAATGGACCAGAATGTGATTTTTCACTGTTTAGATAGAAATGAAGAGATAAGGTCTGTGTCACACGAGTGGAAAAATGAGATTTGAGCAGTCGCTGCAAATCCTGCCAGTGAAGAGACAAGTTTTATTAGAGTCCTTTCGGCATTTTTAACATACAAGACACGTCTGATTCCAGAGTGTCCCACACTCTTCCCTCCGTGGGAGATGTTAAAAAATGCAAGTGGGCGAGAGACAAACCACGGATAAATGAATGACCTAGTGTGCTTTATGTGAGGAAAGGTGTCGGAACGTGTTTGTGTGTGAGAACTCCTCTTTGACATGTGCAACTTTGGTGAGCACACTAACAGTGTGTGGGTGATTGATGAAAATGTCGTCATCCCAGCCATTTTCTCTCCTTGTGTCTCTGCAGGCTGGTGTAAGCGAGCTATCACGCCCCATTACATCACACACTCTGCCCCTCTGCAGCTTTTCAGCCCTCTTCACTCTCCACCTTCACAGTCTCTACCTTCATGATAACCAGTGATCACAGCTGCTAGCCATGCTGTACATCTTTATAATCACAATTTGTATTAAAGTTCTGTACATCTCTAGGTTTCTGTTTGTTTTGACCATATCTGGTTCTTTCATACTTGTATGAATTGGGGGTATAATGTGGGCAGTGTCATGTTTAGCGGGCCACAATGAAAAGAAAACCTTGAAGAAATCATTGAACAGATCATTAATGTCACCGTGATGACAGTGTAAATGACCTATTACATCAGTTTCAGTTAATAATCCACAAAAAATGAACAATGAAAAGATGACCGACTACATTAAAAAAGAAACCAACAACTTTTTAACAGCTGCTGCCTTCTTTTCAATACACACTTCTGCTTGATCACCAGTTTTGACCATCAGAAGCATGTTACCCGTGATGTATAACCATCAGTTAGAGCTGATGGTGGAACAATGAGTGAGATAGAGGAGAGAAAAAACAGACAGATACCCCTTTTAGAACCAGTTTGCTTTTCCACAAGCTAGAGAGCCACGTCATTACGTCATAAGAGAGGCCACCGGGAAAGTCTCAGGCCACACCCTCTCAAATGTCCACTCACTCTGCATGTCTCCATTACAAAAAGGCCCCCAGAGGGATTTAGGAGACTCCGGAGGTGACGTAAGCTTTTCGTTAGTCGCGACGGATTAAATACGGGAGACTCAACTGTGGCTTCCGTCGCTAACTGTGCACAACGCCAGCAGCTGATCATAAACAAAGCAGCATGGCTAATTATGCACAGCATCTCCACTGATCATAAACATCGTGATCTTGAAATAACCAGCATCGCTAACTGTGCACAGAATGTCCGGTGCTTGTTGTAAACAAACAGAGATAAGTAAACACATACACACTGTAATGCTACAGAGCTAACTGTTAGCCTATTAGCAATTTGCAGACTGGACACTAAGGGGTTAACATCCCCTCCTGCTCTGTGACTGCAGCTGAGAGAGACTGCTGCAGGAGGATTGTGCCGCTTCGACTCATTCTTACGCTGCAGGCCCCCGCGGCTCGTTAAGAAGAGTAAGAACGACTCTCCAAAAGTCTCCAATAACACCAGAAAAAGTCGCTGGATTTGTCGCCAGTCGCTTTTTTCAAAAACAGTCGCTAATGGGGTCTGAAAAGTTGCTAAATATAGCAACAAAGTAGCTAAGTTGGCAACACTGCTCTGCAGGCTTTAACAAATGACGTGTGTTGTTGTGGCGTCGAGTACTACGTCACATCCTGCTTAGCTTTCTATCCAATCAGCAACCAGGCTTTTTTCAGGGGAGAAAAAACGGTCCTGTTAAAAGACCGCTCCGGACGGCTCATATTCAAATTAGGGGCGTTTTGGCGAGTGAGACCCGCCTCATTCCGGGTATTGGACGGTAGTAGAAACACCCTTTTTGTTGTAAGCTAACACTAGCCCGCTGATGCCAACCTGCTAATGCTAGCCTGTATTAATCACGTTGCAGTTAAACAAATAAAACTAATGATACACATTTTAGTTGTTCTTGTTGGTCATGATAATCCCGCCCCCAGCCCCCGACTTAATCAGCTTCGTGGACCACAGACGAGTTGTTGGCACTCTGTAACCAGTTTTCCTGACCGAGAGCCAGTTCTTTGGCTGTTGAAACACCAGCCCTGGAACTGTCTTGGTGGAAAAGGGGCAAGAGAGAGGCCGGCTGCATCGAAGCCAAAGTAGCACATTTTATAATTAATTAAATTTGTGGGAAAGCAATGGCTGCAATTTGCTGTAAAACAGGAAAAAGAAGCATCAACTGTACATGATTGATGTCCAAAATGTGTGCACCCACAAATGTTGAAATAAGACCAATGCCCTTGCTATGGCATTAAAAAATAAACAAAATGTTTATTAACATCTCCATGACAATGTCAACAACCTGAACATTACAGTGTAAATGTAGAATTTGTGGCAGTCCAGTGTTTTATTGGATCACGTGAAATGTACAGCTGAACCAAATATGTGTAGTATATTAGACAAATTAAGATGAATAATAATAATAATAATAATAATAATAAAAAGCCTTATACATGAATATATCCCTAGACCCCTGGTCTCCACTTGTTTTGCCTCCTCCTTTAAGGCAGCTTCTGTTACCAGGTAAAGTTTTCACAGTTTAACCAAATCACACACATTTGGTCCTTGTGATTCTCTTTTGATAACTTATGTTATAACTGTATTTAGTTCTTATTTACTGAGTTTACCATACTGTTATGCAGGTGATATGCTTTGAAGGAATAGTACCTTGGCTTAGACATTAATGTCTTTCTATGACTGACAGGCGATTAAGACAAACTTCAGTTTAATATAAATCATAACTGTGTTGAAACCACTTAACTGAAGCACAATGGAAATAAAATAAAACAGCACTAATCTCGCTGCCCTGTGGAAGTTGTTTTTCACACTGAACAGGAATGAGTACGACTAAATTGCTTCTTCTGAGGGGAGGAAAATGAATCCTTTAATCTGCAGCTACTATTACTTTTTATCATCTCTTACTGTATCTCCAATTGTCCATTAGGAGGAACAGCCTCAAGGACAGTTGACGCAAACTCATAAAATCACTTGTATTATTATCCTTTTAAAGCGACAAATTAAATGCAAGTTGTGAAAAACTATTCTTGCATGGAAAAAGTGGGAGTCGCAGCGCAGAAGTGGAGAGAATATCCTTCTGGTGGGTGAGCTCTTATAATGACAATAGATGTGCTGAGAGAGAAAATACATAGGCCAAGAAAGAGATGGAGTAATATGGAAAAGAAAGAATATAAAGTAATAACATGAGAGAAAAGCCATTGTTCAGGACTGTAGGTTTCATTTCAGCTTTGTGGCGAACATTGCTATTTCAGCTCTTAAACCCAAGTGTCTCCCCTGCCTTTCCCACCTCCCTCCTCATATTGAGGGAAAGTGAGCTTCACCATCTCTGCTCAAACCTTACCCTACGGACATGTTCGTGATATTGGAATGAAGATAAAAGGTAGAAAGTGAGGACAGTGGCGTGAATTAGAGACTCCTGTGAAAGTGGGAGGTATTGGAATATTGAAAAATTCAAATATATATATATATATAATATCCTCCAACTTTAGCAGTTGAGCAGTTCTTTCTGCTTGCTGTTTCCTTTTTCTTTTCACTTTCACACTCTTATGCAATCGAGGTTTCATCACAGTCACAGAATGATCTGCACCGCCATATTTCGGACTATTTAACACTCCTACGTTAAGCTTGTGAGCAGAAAGTGGTGCGAGAGAGAGAGAGGTCTAAAACATCTCCCTCATTACAGCTTTATGACCCAGGACCCCCCGTCCCATCTGCCAGTTACTAAATCAATGTGAAATTTCAGCATCTATAATTCATTTGGATCTGGGAAGCTGTGATCAGACCGAGGTCAAATGTCCATACTTCAGCTGCTCGTATAGATTGGAGCAGCAGAAAGAAATTAGACCACAAAATTCACAGAGGTGTGCCAGGAGCTACTGCGCTAAATCATTTAAACACTCTCATTCTACTGAGCCATGGCTTACTCTTTAGGCAAATGTTAAAAAGGCTTAACTTCTTTAATGTGGTGCTGTTTTTCATAAACTAGCATGTTGTCAACGTGTCATTACATATAAAACAATTAGGTACCAGGTGTTTAAAATTTGTATTACCTAATCCAACACATTTTTTTTGCAATAGCGTCCAGCTGCAGAGCTCCAGGCTGTGGCCCACTTCTGGCACTGGGGCCCCTTCTCCATCTGCAGGACCCATGGTGGAAAATCATGTGTGTTATCGCCTGTGTTAAGGAGGAAAATCAAGCATATTAAATACATTATATCACAATAAAAGTAGGCCTTATGAGCTGACTAATCACATTTGGTTCCACGTTTAGGCTACTTATGTATTGAGTGAAGAGCTCCAAAATTTTTGGCTAGGATTGGGTGCATATTTATTCATTCATCAGAATTGTTTATATCATATAAAATGTATAATTTCTAATTGATTCTTAGCTTGCGAAGAAAATTGACCAGAAGCTGAAACAACGGCCATAAATCATGAGTTGGTAATTGCGGCACGTCTGGTGTAAACAGCCGAATTGGATTACAGGGACACCAGATATGAACCTGGTGTCATTCAAACGAATGAATGCATGTTTGTCTCCTGATATTGTCTCTGCTGTGCACAAATACAGACATTACTTCCTTCTCCAAGGTCAGGATCACCAACTAGACCCTTGTCCTTTTTTTGAAGCTACACTCACCAGCAACTTTATTAGATGAAGTGTGTACCTAATAAAGTGGCCTGTATGATCCAAGCTGCTTCAAGGTTGGACGTGTTCAGAGATGCTCTTCTGCATACCTTGGTTGTAACAAGTGGTTATTTGAGTTGCAACCATGTTGGTAAAACCACGTTCAAAGTCACTTAAATCACCTTTCTTTCTCATACTGATGTTCAGTTTGAACTTTAGCAGCTCGTCATCATCATATCAACATGCTTTAATTATAGACTGTATAAAAATCATGGACATAGTGACCGTGACGTCACCCATTGGTTCGTGGACTGCCTGTTGGACAGCTCAGTGTCACACTCGTCGCCATCTTGTTTCCGATATGGGGAGCAGACCATATCTGGACTGTGGAGGAGCGAGAGGGATCTGATCACTGACTACAGCCTCTCTACACCTCAACCTGACTGAGAGAAGCTGCTGCTAATTCATGTTAGCATTAACTTGAGCATTAACTGGCATGTTCATTTTGGCTAGCAAAAAAACAAAAACAAAATGTACGTTACTTACCTCAGCAAACTGAACAGCGACTCCTTGGAGTGTCTGTTAGTCCAACCAAACGCTGAACAAGACATTTTTACTGAACAAAACCTTTAAATTAACTGTCATTAAGTTAAAATACAGTTAAAGGGTCAAAGTTATGAGACCAAACCACTATTTGTCCTTTTTTATATCTATATAGCATTGTATATAACTTTATTGACACGTTGCCGTGGATACACATTGTTCAGCTTCTCTCCTGATGACGGCTCACCTTGTTAGCCACCTGTCAATCAAAGGTAGCCATGCCCCAAATCATATAATTCTTTATCTTCTATTTTCTTCTAAATGGGGCCATTATTAGAACTATTAACATCAAATTGTCTTGAAGAAGATTTTTACTAGCTATTGAGTCCATAGTGTTGTCCTGAAAAAAATTTCTGAGGAAATAAATCAAGTGAGAAGTTTTCTCATTTTGCATTGAAATGAATGGACAGAAATGTTTTTGCAGCCAAACTTAGAACCTCCTGCTGGAATTTTTGGTAGAATGCAGCTTAAGGCACTTCCTGGTTTGCCTCCCTGCCCAGACCCGGAGGTTGCCTCCTGGCCTAAATGCATTCAATTGCTGCCATTTAATTGGCTGATTAGATATTTGCATTAACGAGCAGTTGAACACATTTCCCTAATAAAGTGGTCTGTGAGTGTCAGCTGAGATGTACTCGTCTGGTGCATCTTTGAGATTGCTATTTTAAGGTGCAGGGTAAAGATCACCTCCAGAGTCCCCAAAGCAGTCCATGTCAAAAATGCAAGATGGGATGAAAGCCATTGGTTTGGTGCAGCTTGTCTCATTTTAGTTATAAAAAGTATGATTTTCAGGGTCTGCCGAGAGATTTTTTGACTGACTGAACGAGCGGAACCACATGGGACTACCTTTCATGAAGTCTCAGCTTTCTCAGCTGGATTCTGTTCCACTTTAGCACATCCTTCCTTCCGTTCCTCTCTCACCATAAGTGAGCTCTCTGGTGAAGACTCTCAGACATACAGGGGGGAAAATAGGGCCCCTCTGCTCCTCTGTGTGAGAGCAATTCATTGAAGGAAGGGAACAGGGTAATTAGAAAAGGATTGGCTCTCTCAGCTGGGACAGTCCTGCCAACTTCTTCTCCTTTTGTCATTACAACTGAGTAGCAAAAGTTTTGAGCAGCGTAAGCAGCACTGGGACCATCAATGCGACCTCATATGATATTACTTTTTAAATTAAGTTATAAGTCAAAATATGATGCTGTCTGATGTTCCCATACACAGATACAGCCTATAATACTGCGAACAGTAAAAGACCCAGCTGTAAAATGTAGAAATCAGAGAAATGAAGGCATTTTACAAACTGGTAACCAGCAGCAAGTTGAAGAACTGAATAGTAGAATTGTTTGGATTAGATGGGTGGTGTTGAGATGGAGTACTAGGCTGCAGTACGTGAAGCAAATCCCACTGCTTCCCTACTCAGCTCAAGAGAGTCTTTTATAACATTCTGCACCAAAGTGTGTCACGACCGCTGTCCATGGTGCTGATCCAGGACCACAGGGACATGGGAGCTGTCCAGGGTTCTGAATGCACTGAAGGGCAGGATTTCTGCTCTTTACAGGTTCTGGGAGACAATCTTTACACATTATAAATGCTGGTTTGTATTTGTTTGTTCAATATGCCATTTCTTGGCAGCAATTGTGTTGTCTTTTCATAATTTTTAATGCCTCGGCGGAGGCATTGTGTTTTTGGGTTGTCTTTCTGTCTGTCTGTGCCTTTCTTATACATGCAGTATCTTAGAAATGCTTGGATGGAATTTCTTCAAATTTGGCACAAATATCCATTTGCACTGAAGGATGAACTGGTTCGATTATGGAGGTCAAAGCTCAAGGTCACAGTAACCTCTTTAAATATGTTTTTGGCCATAATTCAAGAATTAACTTGTAAATTATGACAAATTTCACACACATTTCTAAAGGAATGAAATGAAGTTAACAGAAGGAGAGATTGTGACCATATTGCACATTTGGTCTGATACTCAATTGGTGACATTAATTTTGGGTGTTCACTGTGAAACTGTAGTGACTGTAAAGGTCTGCCGGGATGTAGATGTGTGTGAAGCAAGTTTTAAAAAAATGTGTAGCCTTTTTGCAGCAATATCCTTATTTGAAGAATTTTTGACCGTCTTGGCTACATATGAGTCTGGATCAGGCGGCAACCTCCGGGTCTGAGCAGGGAGGCAAACCAGGAAGTGCCTTAAGCTGCATTCTACCAAAAATTCTAGCAGGGGGTGCTAAGTTTGGATGCAAAAACATTTCTGTCCATTCCTTTCAATGCAAAATGACGAAACTTCTCACTTGATTTATTACCTCAGAATTTTTTTTTAGGACAACACTATGGTCGGATATAGACAGAGACAAAAGGACAGCTTAACATGTTGCCTAATTTCCATGAGGGACAGCAGCACAAACATTTATTGTATAATTTGATTGGTTCAAGCACCTAAAAGTTTTACTGCATCAAATATGAATATTTTTATAAATACCAAAATAAAATGGGACATAATTTAATGATAATTTAATTAAATTAATTTAGATATTAACCCTTTGATGCACAACATATGGACACCCCTTCTAATTTCCCATGTTATTTCAGTCTGGCTGTGTGTTTCTTTGCTCTATCTCCTGAAATCAATTTATTTTGTGATTGAATAGTCCAAGTATTCTTTGAATACCTTGTTTATGATTACAACAGATCATTATGTAAAAGGAATGTTGATTTATGCTAAACAAAAACATGATATTTACTGAATACTTGGAAGAATAAATGATAAAATACATTTATTTCAAAGATGTATCATCGAAACACTCAGCCATACATGAAATAACATTGAAAATTGATACGGGTCATTTTTGACCCATGTTGTGCATTAGAAGGGTAGTGATACTTTTATTCTAAAAGTAAGAAATTAAAACAAGAATTAGGATGTATAATGATCAAAAACAAGCTAATTGAGGATAACCTGGAATACTGAATGATAAAATTAATACATTTTAGAGATATAGAACATAAAAACTCGGGTCACTTTAGACCCATGTTGTGCATCAAAGAGTTAAAATAAATTTTAAAAATAAAAAGAGAATTAAATAATACATTACAATTTAATCAAAAATAAATTAGCATTAATTAAATTATGAATTTTATAATTCATAATATGCATGGTTGTTTCTTGGACTCACTCTTCGTGAGGTACTGAAGTGGTGCACTCATTCTTGATTGTATTACTCAAGGCATTAAAACAGAAAAAAAAAATGGCTGCATAAGTGAGCTATGACGGAAGGAAGGAAGTGAGAGCCAAAGCAAAATACGTGTGTTATCTTGTTTCGACTTTAAAGTGTGCATGTATTTAACTTGTCAGAGCCTAACAGAGTGGCCCTAAGATATTTTCTTTATTTCCATATTTACAGAGCTTAAAATAGCCACTTAAACTAAAACCGAGTGTATAACGTAGTGTTTATCATATGGAACAGGCAATCTGCACACACACACACTCATGTGCTAGACAGCCAAAGGCTAAACTAAAGCAGGCAGGCTGCTATACATATTCACAGTAAACACTGTTAGTATGTGAAACAATCTTTTATCTGATGACGTTTTTGCCTTTAACCTTGCTCTCGGGACAGATATGTTTAACGTGGGTTATGTATGCGTGCGTTTGTTAGCGGTGTCTGTGATCTGCATTAACTTAAGAGCTGGAAAGAGGACAGGGTAAGCACATAGCCCGTAGCTACAGTATGTCAGCATTGATAACACCACAGAAGAAGAGGGAGAGGGAAACATACATATACAGACGCACACTCTGCAGGGCTGTGTGTGTGTGTGTGTGTGTGTGTGTGTGTGTGTGTGTGGAGTTAATCAACCCTCATAAGGTTCAGTGGAAGATGAGTGCTGACCCTATTTCACCTGGCCTTCTCTCTTCAGCCTCCTCCTCCCTTCTCTCCTTCTCTGTCTCAGAAGAGCTTACGCAGGTCTTTTTGTAACACTTGAGGGATACTTGCTCCTACTGGATCTTGGTTTCCCTGTCACTTAGCCAACACTTTGCTCCGGTGCTGAATTTTTTATCAGCAACAAATTTTCTCTGGAAATGGAAAATGCTGCCTCACACTTTTCACTAATGTTTGGCACGCTGGATATTCACACACATCAGCCCGAGCAATCCGTGCCCACATGTGTTTGTACTGTGTGTGTGTGTGTGTGGTTGTTTTCTGTCTGTGACATCTTTTGGGAATTCTTTGCACTCCTCCTCCACTTCCTCCTGTCTTGTCCTCTTTTCATTTTCAGAGTAGGAGCACACACATGTAGCGGCGGCTACAAGTAGGAGTGACATGAGCTGTTTTGCCACATGACATCCTTTCATGTTTAATCACATGAATAATGTTATTGTGGGAGACACTGTTTTCTTCCCTCAGATTCTTTCTTTCCTGCTTTTTAATAACACCAGTGGCACTTGTCATTTTAATAATTTCTCCAAAAAAATGGGTGGATAATGGAATTCTGTTCTGCTTTTTTGAACATATTTCATGGATTGGTCTCAGGGAAACGCTTACTGAAAAACCATTTTCACACTTGTGTGCCTGAGCAGCTGATGCAGACACTACTTATTAAATCTGATGTGTCACAAATGTTGTCATTGTTCTTTCAAACCTGCAATTTATTACAATTACCCAAAAATCCTCAACGAAAAATTGCATTAAAATAACATCTGTAACCTGCAGCCTTTCTGTCATTCTCATTGTTGTGAGAGGGAATTAATGGAGCTGCCATCTTTTCCCTTAAAGTTATTATTAGGGGTGTAAATCGTGGCTTTCATCACGATATTATATTACATTGATTCATTGAACGATACCATATTTGCAGAATTTCACAAACTGCCGTGGTACAACTTCTGTTCAGATCGATTAAGGGGCCTCTGCCCATTTAACACAAAAGTTTCAAAATCTGATTTTACTATTTTATTCAGGAACTCTTCTCAATATTTAAATGAAAAACAATTCATTATTTTTTAATACAAACATTAAAAATAGACCTTCTCTTCACTATATAATGCCACATTTCATTTAAGTGCAAATGTTTTTCATGGGTTAACTTAAAGAGCCTGTGATGATATTTAATTATGAACATAACGAAGACAGGTTCTATCTGTGTGCTCAGTTTATTTTCTCAAAACAAAACTAAGAGACTGTCAAAATGAAAGCATAAATTTTAAGATGGCGATATGCATCAATGTTTGGGTTTTGCATCGATGCATCCGTCACCAAATAATTGATCTATGTCAATCTATTTCAATGTAATGTTACACCTCTCGTTATAATCCATAACATTTTATGCTTTAAAATTTATGGTTGACAATTTGACAGCAATAGCCATTTAATGTACACACATTCTGTAATTATCTCTCTTTATGGTAGCTGGCGGAGTCAGCCATTCCCCATGCTGGGTTTCTTACAATTATTGAAAAAAGAAAATTGTTTGTTGAGTCTCTGAAATCCTTGGTTAACGAAGAATCAAAAAACAATCCAGTCGCATGTTCACTTCTTCCCAAACACACATGCTTTGAATACTTTTTCAGCCCACTTGCACAAGCGTGGGAAGGTTTATGCAAGTTTAAATAGTACGATTTTCGACCTAGTTTCCAGATCCAATATTGGCATTGTACATTTCTGCAAATCACAGATACCAAATATGTACAGCACCAGTTTGATTCCAGCTGTAGGACCTTTGTTCCTTAATATAAAGCTCTCTCTTTCACAATTTGATTGTCATCTGTTCAATAAAAGGCAAAATACCCCAGAAAAAATAGAAATCTGGGACCTGTAGTTTTAGTTTGTTAGTTGTAGTTTCCTGATACAAGCGGGTCTGTGACCTCTATTCCCCCGACCCCCCTCCCCTGTTGCAAGTCACAAGTTTTTCATGTTATAAAGTGTATTGAGTATGTGCTTATGTTGCTCCCCTATCCTCATGTTTTGCTGTATCTCTTCCATTCCTGTCTTCCTGTCCTGTCCACCCCTTTGTCATATTGTATGTATGTTTATGTATATGTATGGACGGGTTGATTGTCATTTTGCATTCCTCGTACTTGTTATTCTGTTTAATGACAATAAAGTTGAATCTCATCTCATCTCAATCTACCAGTAATGATGATTAGGACTGAAACCTCTATGGAATATACCTTTAATTTCTTTATTTTTGTTTTTTTCCCCTCAATCATTTCAGCTCACATCAAACCATGTGTACAACTCTTCTTTAAAACATATTCCTCTCCCTCTTTTTACAACCCCTCTTCCTTCTCTCCTGTTTTACCAGTGTAACAGTCTCTCCACCCTGTAGCCTTGCTTTCCTTTTCCATTCATCAACCTGCCAGTCTCCCTCTCTCTCTCTCTGTTTGCCCTTTACACCTCTGGCTCCGAATATATGACCCATGTCCTCTCCTCCTCTCTCCCCTTCTGACCCTGTTGTTACATTTGTATCCACTTCATTCCCCTTTCCCTTTCTCTTCTCTTCCCTTTCCGTCTCTCGCTCTCCCAGTTTTTCAAATGTATGATTCATGGTTCCAGAGCTATGACTGAGACATGAATATTTTACTAGAACCAAATATAATTTTGCTGGTGAAAAGAAAGCAAGGGCTGATGGGGGGATAAAGCTAAACGAAGTTGAATGTGTTTTGTATGAGATGGGGATTGCTTATTTTCTTGTCATCATAAAATGTGTAACGGTCATCTGGCAGATGCTGCGTTTGATATCGCAGATTCATACCACGTATAAGTCCAAAATAGGTATAAATCATGAATGACTGGCAGGTCAGGAGGGTTATTTTTTATCCATCTGTCCATCCAAACCACAGTGGAAGGTTTTCACCTAACCGCTAATGGGAGAACAGTTTGTTACAGCTGTGAGGAAAAGATGCCACCAGAGAGCGGTATGCATGACAGACAGTGCTCTGGCGTGCATACCTTTGCAGTCTTTTAAAATGATCAAGGTGTGATAGGCTTCCTTGTTCCTCATACATCATTATGTGCACTCTCGTCGTGCCGTGAAGCTAGGGGGTTCACTCTTCCTGACAACCTCCTCCACCATCTTGCTTTGGATTTTTGTCAACCTGCAATTACACATAAAGAATGGTTTAAGTTTGAAAACAATTCTGATTGATGATATGTAGTGGTTCCTGTCATATTCTGACAGTCTTTCTGTCACAAGAGAAGTAAAATAATCCATTAAATACTATTTAAGTTAAGCACTCAGCAAAGTTTAGACAGGGATTCACTGTATGGCATGAAACTCGAAGAGGCTGTGTTAATTTGGAATGACTAATCGTTTCGCACTACTGATTTCAACAGGTGGCAAGATAAACAGCAGAGCGCCAAAACAGGAAAAGAAGAAGAAGCAACAAGTAATCGTGGATGTAAACAATGCAGGATCCAAACCTTATGAGAAGACTCAGCTTTGCAAATGTTTCATGAGGAAGGAAAGACGCTCAACCTGTTTGTTAGAGATCGAGGATACACAAAATGAGTAACACAGCAACTTCTGAGTCTGAAAAATGAAGCCATTACAGACAGGCCTTGAACCTGCATTCTTTCTAACAACCAGCAGGGGGCGACTCCTCTGGTTGCAAAGAGAAGTCAGAATGTATAAGAAAATGACCCTTCTTCTCACTTGATTTATTACCTACATTTATTACCTACATTTATTACCTACATTTTCCTAATGAGTTTATGGTCTCAATCACTAGTTTCATGTCTTCTTCAATACAGCATGATGGTAATTTGGTAAATAATGATCCCATTTAGACCAAAATACATGTTAAAGTGGGGTATGCTTTGGGGCGTGGCTACCTTGTGAGTTGCTAATACAGAGTTGTCTGGTTTGAGTGTTTTGGTGTTTCCTTCCTTCTATGTTTGGGATAGTGAACATAACACACAACTCTGGACATAAAGTGAATGGTGAGAACGAGAAACATAAAAAATAACAATGACATATAAACACAAGAGATGCGGGAGCCATGTTAACAGTTTTTCAACAAGAGGAGAGGTGGTTTTGGGTGTGAGGCTGTCATGTTTGAATCAACTTGATGTTGAGTCCGTTTGAGATGGTGCGTTGGAGCTACAGTTTGCAAACTGAAAGTTGCAATAACAATTATCAAACACACAGAAATACAAGAGTATTAATTTGAGCAAAACTAGCTTACTGTATCAAACCTTGCTAGCATGAATTACTAGGTTTAATTTTTATCCAAAACTTATTTAAACACAAAACACATTTAAATATGCAAGATTACTGTGAAAACTAACTTCATGCCTCTTCGGGCGCAAAAACATAAAACATTGAACTCCTTGACGTTATCTTTACAGTATCACCTCAGTTGAGTTATATTTTACAATCGACAGGAAGTCTCTTTTTGTCCTTTTCAAAATAAAAGCGTCCGTTATCAAAACAAGGCTTTTGCACAGTACTGTATATAAATATATTTTTTTTATTTTGCCCATGTATGCATGTTTTTATATATTCTGGAGTATTTAAAAAACAACAACAACAAAGCGATTAATTGATTAATTGATCGTTAACGTTATAGATGCTCGAGTTGGCAAGTTTTCTTCCAAACTGCCATCTCTAGAACTAATAGATACTCTAAGGAGTCTACTGTTCAAATTGGCTTGCTAGTGCTACCTGATAACGTAGCTCAACAATCTTGTCCAAATATGGTCATTTTTGGCTTGAAATAACCAAGATGGCGAAGGCCAAAACATAAAACTTAAGGCTTCAGAACAGCTCACAATCTAATGGTTGACATTACAATAGGTATGCCAATATCTTATGCAGTCTATAACACTAAGTTTCAACCAATTAAAGCATACATTGACAAGCATGGGCACATGATGTCTTCAGCACTTTTAAAGGCCACGTTCTGTTGTTGTATTTGATGTTCCCAGAAGTGTATAAATTAAAGCTGCAAATGTGATGCATACCTGGCTGTCCATGACTCGTGTGTGTGTATATACACAGAGGTACAGTATGCACATAATTGGATGTCTGAGGGAACCAGATATTATTTCTTGTTATGTATCTGTCCTCTGTAACGGTGTGAAGTTGTAGCTCTGCAGCTCAGATAGTCAGAGGAGAGATGTCAACAGGGAACAGGCTGACTGACAGTTAATGGGGAGATAGATGATCATTGGTCTATAGAGAACAGATGGTAGCAGGGGATAACTACACACACACACACACACACACACACACATATAACCACACACAACCATGGTACAAATGATTACTCAATCAAGGGCACCTTGCATTACTGGAAAATATGGGAATGTCTATGCACACACACACACACACACAGTATCACTAGAATAGAAGCTGCAGAGTCAGTCAAACTGTCAATCAAACTGCTCCCTTTCTTTTATAAGTAAACTTGGATATAACTGTAATTGGCTCTAATGCAGCGCTGTGTGTTTCTGTGCTGGAATGTCTATCATTGGAGCCAGTGTAACCTTTTGACCTGCCTGACCTCTTGAAGCTGCTCTCTCTTATTGTTGTCCCTTCCCACTATATTTCTTTTCATTTGTCGTTTTTATGTTTTGGCCTCTGCAGAATGGAGGTAATTTGGCCAGGCTGAGATTATTGTCTGTGATATCTTGGGTCATCTCAGCTTGGCTCCACTTGCCTTGTAGTGACTCCACCCGTGGGTCAAACCGTATTTATCATGTCTGTGTTTCCTGTCTGCTTTTAATGCTAGGGAAGTAGGTTTTGCTACATTAGAATGGATTATATAACCCATTCGTCACACAGAACAATCTTAAAATAAGGGATGTTTGTTAAAGGCTCAGTTCACACAAATCAATGAAACTTGTATTTTCCCACTTACCCCTCGAGGTATTAAGCCAAGCAGAAGGTGGGGGGTTGTATTTGTCCAGGTTGGGGGATATCTTTGCCACATTTCTGCCACAATAGATTTGAATGGAATGGAAAGCTCAAAGCACTTAAAGTGATACAATATACAGACCAGTGGTGGGCCGTCAGGACCTGCACGGCCTTCTCTGCTGGCTTAAAAGATATCTGAATCACAGACTGATGTTAATTACATTTTGTCCATGAATACTCATTAAATAATTCCAAATGGCCTGTCCGCTTCCTTTCATAGCTTTTCCCCTGGTTGTGCTGTTTCCATAGGTGTATTTTCATATTAAAGCATTTAACCAATCACATTTCAGTCATCATTTTTTTTGCAAGGGTCAAAGAAATCTGCCTGGAGGCCTTCATAATCAGTTCTGCGGGCCCTGTAGCATAAAATAAGTGTCCGTCAAACTGTTGCTTCAACCAATCAGGTTTTGAGTGGCGACACCAAGACCCGCTAGCAGGCGTACTGTTACGTCAGCATATTCATAACCTCTGATTTGGTAGTGAGAGAGCGTACTAGCCAGAGCCAGCAAACTGCGTATGTAGCGAGCTGCACTATAGCAAAAACATATTTGTGTTGATTTTATAGTTGTTTTGCCAAACCACAATAGCTGAAGGAGGAGAAGAAATGGATTTGGTTGCAGATTTATTGTCAAAGTCATTTTCAAGACGGACTTTTCAAGAAAAGCTGGACATCGTTAAGAAAGGTCGGGCAACTCCAAGCCTGTTACAACCGTGAAAGGATTTGTTATTAACTAATTATGAGCGGTACCACTGGCTCACAGGCTCTGAGGAACGCTGCAAATTGTATTGGTGGGAGTTCTTATTGTTTTCCACTGATCGACATGGTGTTTGGAGCCACACTGGGTTTGTAAATTTGACTTGCCTAACCAAAGTAGCAACGAGACACCAAAGCAAACACTAACACTAACAAACAACGGTGCTTTCCAAAACTTTTGGGGAAACCAGAGTGGATCTACAGCTGAGCGAACAAGTGCACAGGGAAACGGAGCTCCACAACAGAGATGTGTGTCGCAGCTGTAGCTGCAGTAGAAGGAGACTTGTGCAACCCAGGTTTGTTTCTTCAGTAAATGCCTTTTTCTTTGGCTGCATGAGTTATCTATCTGTGATGCAATAGCTCTTTATACTGCATTTCTGCATAATAAGATGGTTTTGTAGCCATCAAATAGTTACTGATACACACCATGTATAATATACCTTCACAAATTGTCTTATTTATAGTAGTTAACATAATGGGCAATTGTAACTGAGTAAATTCACCCAACAAAAAATTGTAGTAACTATAATTTACTTGAATAATTCCATTTCACCTTACTTTATACTTCTACCCTGCTGCAGTTCAAAGAGAAATGTGCAGTTTCTGCAGTTAATTTCTATTTTAAAAATAAAGGTTTGTCATAGTACAGATAATCAATTTATAAAGTATGATCCATTAGGAATTTGTCATAAAACATGTTTTACCTCTTTCCATGAAATGATTGTGACAGTGGGATTTATTATCTTCTCAAAATTTGTCTGAAAACAGAATTATTCCAACTTTATGGGCGACCGTGTAAATGATAGTATAACTCTCACAAATAATACTGGATTAAAGGATTTTACTTGTAATGGAGTATTTTACATTGTAAGGTAGTTTTACTGAAGATTTAGTGACTTTTCAGACTCTTTGCAACTTTATTTTTAAAAATCAGCTAGAAACGAGTTTAGTGACTTATTTAGACCATCAGGAAAAAAGCAAGACATCTTTTATCGTAATCTATTCCCATGCACGAGTAATCGCTGTCAACACGACCACAAAGCTTTATGCAAATAATGCCTGATGACATCACTTTTACGCAATAGAGTTCAGGACATCTGGTAACTTTTGGAGCTATTGGACTGGAAAGAGTTGGCAACACTGGCAACTATCTTGGTTAACTCATCTGGTACTCTGTGGCACATAAGAACAGTGCAATCAGGAGTGAACAAATCCATTTATTACATGGTGTGCAATGAAGTTAGAATTGTTAAGAGTCTTTTGAGTCATCCAATCCACACTGCATTTAGAGGCAATTTACTTCATTCAGCCCTATATTGTTTAATGCGCTGTTAGACTAGCTGGCCCCATACAGGTATCAGAGTTATAATTCATCACAAGCCATGAATCTGTCTTTCTCCTCTCACCAACTTTGTTTTAGGTGACCGTGACAAACTGATTGTGTTATGCTTAAATCTCCTGCATGTAGGATAGATATAAAACCCTAACAAGTGAAGGGCTGAAGTAACCCACAAACTGCAACATTTTTTAATTTCCTCAAGCAAAAATATCAAAACAATTTTAAAAATGCCACATAAAACACTTGACATAAATTGGCTTCTATGGGTTTAAGCAGCAAGTCATTGCTACTGTATAAGCACATTAAATTGGCTTGGAGAGCAACCGTCTGTATTTAGTTTAACTGATTTCAATGGGACCAGATGGCAATCTGCCTGCCTCTTTATTTATATCTTCCTATTATACGCTCTGCCTCACTCACTTAGACACAAACACACAAATATGACAAACATGCATTAAAACTCCCTCATCAAGTATTTGTCCACTCCACTCTGAATTTAGCTCACCTCCAAATTTGACCTTTTCTGCAGCTTTTCTGACCTCAGAGTAGGATGTTTATATGATGGACTTAAATGAGGGACTGAAAGGGAGAAAGTTGGGGTTTGACAGAAGGGAGAAGCTGACAGGAAGTACGATAGACTGATGAGATGTGAAGTAAAACAAGATGCGGGTGAATGGAGGCATGGGAGAAATAAGTAAGCCACAAAAATATAGTAAGGTTACCAGGAGGACAAAAAGTTGTGTCACTTAACAGAGGAAATGGTGAAAACCCCTAAATCACCACAGTGTTGGGACACAATAGGCGCGTTTCCATTAGGTACTTTTCTCTCTAGTGAGCCGCTATGGGTGTGGCCTGGGAGAGAGGATCTGCCCAACTTCACTGGTAGCGGCTCAGAAAGTACCTGCCTCAAGTAGGTACTTTCTTAGATTGAGGTGGGATATGACGTGAGTGGAACTAGACACAACCACAACATAACAACGCCATTTTAAAAATAGATAAGCAGAACAGACTGAGACGAGAGACTCGAGAACAAGAAATCAAAGAAGTGAAGACTATGGAGAAAGGAAAAAGGAAGTTTGACTGATTGGACTTGCCACGTTAGACTGTTGTCAGTGTGGCATCACTGACGTCACAGTCAAAATTGTCGCTGAATAATCATGTGTCGCAGAACTATTTACGTCATATTTGAACTCTGTTGGTTAGCTGCTACAAAAGTACCTGTATGGGAGCAGAGGCTGAGGGGAACTAACTAGTGGCCGTAGCCAAAACACTCCAAAAAGTACTCAGTGGAAACACGGCTATTTAAAGGTATAATGTGTAACTTCATAATATGTAACCAAATTGAAATTACAAAGACTAGGTAGGTATTTAGTAGTTGTGTACTAACATTATCCCAAATGTTTCTATCAATTTTCAAACCGAGAGAAAATTGTAAAATAATTAATGTAACGGTCTGTTTCATTTGATCACCTGGAAATAACGTCACTTTTCTCTTGAGCATGTGTCAGTTGTGACAAAACTTGACTTGTTATCCAGTTTTAAGCCACACTTTTACGATACACTCTTTAGACATGGTTATTGTGAACTGGCCATTTTTCAGTGTGTTTACCAGTTGGATTCACCGGGCCATTTGTTTTAGAGAGGAGGAGTATTTTCTTTGCCAAACTGCATTTGAGAAACAGACTTTTTAACTTGAAACTGCTTTATTCAGTGTTTTTACTGGTTTTAATCACCTAATCCATTTGTTTTGGAAAGAAAGAGACCATTGTGGATAATTTAGCTCCCAGTAAAAACCTCTTGAACAATGAACACTGAAAGAATCTTTTCAGGGAAAAGCTGCTACGCAATTACACCAAACTTTGTTTTTTGTTTTGATTAAGAGACCCTTAGCGGAAGAAAATTACATATTGCACATTTAATGCACTCATTATAACTTGTAAAAAATATTATCGTTCAGCATTTGATTTACATAACATTGTATTGATAACAGTCTATATTTTTTTGTTCCCGTTTGACAGACGTGAGGGATCATAGTGTGAGAATCAAGCAAAACTGGACCTTTTAACAGTGAAGGTCAGGAATGATCAAAAAGCAGAAAGCACCCAAGGGAGAGAGGCTAGTGTGATGGAGGAATGACAGGAGATTAACAGGAGTAAAAGGAAGGTGAGAGGGGAAGGGAGGGAGATATTAAAAGAAAATATGAGAGGATAAAGGGATAAAACATGAGAGAGGATCGGGGCACGGAGGTGAGCCAAAGAGTGGAGAGGCAGATAAAACGAGAGGAGGTAAAAGAGGGAGAACAAGGGTAAGTGAAAGAAGAAGGACAAGAAAGGGGATGAGAGACAAGAAGGGCAAACAGAAGAAGAGAAAGAGAATTGAGGGGAAAATGTTTAACATTACACCGGGTTTTGGCGAGAGGAGCGATAATCCGTCTTTTTGTCATCTGAATTATGCCAGAATCGCAGGATTCCATTTTACGACCCCTAATCTGTCTCCAACCGAATAATAAACTGTCTGCCAGTACAGGTTCGCATTCGCAGTGTCTCACGCTGTCTCGTTTGAGATAAGGCCGTACAAAAGGGCTGACAAATAGGACTTTTTTTTTTTTTTTTTTTACATACACTCAGGCAGAGAGAAATACTTAGTTCAGATCATGTCCCAGAAGCTTGGTATCTCTCCTGTAGATTAAAATAAAACAAAACAGGAAGTGGAAAGACAGAGGAAGTGGAGCGGATGAAGGCAGAGATGATGGGATGTGTGACTGCTAGCTTGCAGCGTGCTGTTGATCTGCATATACATGGCATGATCTCCGGTTAACACAGAGATTACACAGCGACTTAGCCTGCTTGGCCACTGTGACCCTGCTAAGCCATGCTAACGCTAATAGCTAATAACCATTATACGCCAGCTGCCTGTCTGCTACAAACTGTGCATGGCTGGCTTCATGTTTGTCAACTTTTCCTCCTTCTCTCTCTCCCTCCTCCAGTGCACTTTTTGCACATGCTCTCTCTCACTTACACTCATCCTTGCTGTCGTCAGATTTTCTATTCCTCTCCCTCCCGATCCTATTTCCCATAATCACTCGATCTCACTCTCTCTTTCACTTTTACCCCTTATTCACCTCTCTCTGTGTGCACTCCTTCTATGCATCACTCTATCCCCCCTCTCCCCACCAGGGTGTCATGCCTTCTCTGGCACGTGAGCCGAAGCCCAGATGTCTGCGTTGGCTGCAGCTGGAAACTAGGTCATGATGAGCAGGGGGGGAGAGAAGATAGGACGAAAGTGAAGAAAAGTAAAAGGGGATGGAGAGTGGGAGAGGTAACACACGGGGCGAAGGGAAAGTAAGGAAGAAGAGGGAGAGGAGCACCAGGAGGCTGGATGAGTGAGGGAGAGAGGAGATGGTTCCTTCTTTACTGAGGAGGAAAATGGGGATGTTGAGAGTGACTGGAATAAAGATGAGGATGCTAAAATGGGGAAGATATAACGTTACACTTATTATTGTAAGTGGTATTGTAAGGTATTGATTGCTAAAATGTCCATCTGTTTGTTTGGATTAGGTTCAAATAGTTCCATTGGTTCCAGGTCCGTAAGATACCCTTTTTTTTGTAAGCTCCACGGCTAATGAATCTGTTGTCATATCTTTTGTCTCTACTCGCGAAAAGCAATTAGCTCTGCTGTTTAAGTGCAGATTGATTTCAAAAGTCTGCACAGCATTGCCCTGCAGCGCTAATGTAACTTTGACAAAAATTAAGAAAAACTGATAGTAACTGTGATGAATTACACAACTTAACCACATACCACTCCCCTCCCTTTTTTAAAGAGGGTCAGGGCACAGGGGCTGTTCAGGGGCAGGTGAAAGATTTTGGAGATTTTTTGCATTGAATTTTTTTTTTTTGCTTGAATTTTATCTTTCAGCAATTGGAGGAAGATTATAATATGACATTATGTTCTGGAAACCCTATTTTTAACCATATACCTACAATAGCCACACATCATTTGAATGCCCAAGGTCTCTAGTTTGAGGTTGTAAAGTTTCATGAGGCTGTAATGTCCAAGTGGTCACAGCAAGTTATTTTATACAGTGAGCTCTAGTTTATTAAAAAAATGCTCTAACATCCATGAAATAGCTTTCATACCCAATATATCCAAGACCAGGGTGTTTAGGGTCCCTAGTAGGGCTGGGCGACACAGCAAAAAAAAAAAATCATGATATATATATATATATATATATATATATATATATATATATATATATTTAAATTTATATGTTCAATATATAAAATTTATATGTAAACATTTTTTTATATCATCCAATCTCAATTATTATCACAATTTTAAAATTGTTTTTAAACAGCCAATTAAAGCCTCTGTAGTGTAAACTAAAGAAACTAGAGATTGGTTCAATATTTTATTAAGATACAAAGTAAATTACAAACCAAATTAAATAATAAGAAATTAAATTTAAATTAAAAGAATACAAAAAAATTTCCGTCATGTTTGATTGAGTAAATATGCTTACAGCTGATCACCGTAATCGACCTGAAATTTATCGTGATCACTAATCGCGATCATATAATCGCCCAGGCCTAGCCCCTAGCATCTAGGAATATTCAAATGCAACAGGCTACTGCATAAAACCTCCTGCTTTCTCTCCCAAACTGCATGGGATTAGTATAAAGTGGGCATGTCTGTAAAGGGGACACCTACGTGTAAAACCTATATATCTTGAGGTCAGGGGTCAAGGGACCACTGTTTTTCCCTCGCCAAAATTTTGCATAAATATGGAGTGTTTCTTAGCCCCCTTTCCGAAAACATATCATGACATATTTTACACCTATGGATTCCTTTTGTTTTATAGTTTACTACAAATAGCTACACGTTCAAATCTGAGCCCAAATAACTCTGGAAAGACAGAAAGTCAGCCAGGCCCACTGACCAAGTTGACGAGTTGATTGGCATTATTTGTATATTGTTAAAAGTGCATGAATTGTGAATACTAACAGATAGAAACCAATGGCTTCCTGCAGCTGTAAGTAAAACATATATATAAAAAATATAGAAACATGTCCACATACCTGATTTGTGGCAAAAAAAATTGCAAAAACATTGGTAGGTTTTTAAATCTGATTGGCCCACCAGAGACCAACAGTGACTAATTGAAACCTTAACACAATTCTCTTTGTCCGGGATGAAAAGCAGGCAGCTTTTAGAGCAATCGACCCGTAACAAAGGGAACAGTATGTCACTGCCTGCTGCTGCGGAGAGTGAGTAGTGAATGTGTGCCCAACTTTGTGTGTCAGTGTCCGTCAAAATTTGAATATGAATCAATCATTCACAAATACAATGGACATGACAGGGAATTAACTTGGTTAATGCTGATACATTACAGGACAGTAACACAGGACAGGACTTAATAAAGTAAGTGCATTATGAATGGAGATGACATGCAAATTCACAAGTATTCCATGTAAGTAAATGGCAAGCGACTTTTGGGCCGATGATTAACAACCATGGCTTACTGCATTTACATCATATATGGTATTTGCTGTGTAAGTAACAAGGACAACAACTGTTAAACCATATTTAATTCCCATGCGGTATAAACAGAGTACTGAGTCGGAAAATGGACTTAATTAATGTAACCTGGACTATATTTATAAGTTTGGGGTTACATTCTCGGGCACTAGGAGCAATAAAACTGCCTCTTAAACTGATAAAAAATCTTTTAACACATTTTTAAGAGCTTTAACATCAGCATAACCATTAATTAATTGAACATGTTTATCAGGAAGAGGAGGGGTAGCAGAAAGCACTGCACTCCAGAAACAGCTTTTCCTAGAAATCCCTGATTTTACTACTGTGATTAAAGCAGAAATTATGATTTTAGAGTTGTTTTATAAAGACACTGTTAATTTGAAAATGGATATCTGTATTAGGAGGGGATACCGAAGTCTCATCATTCCCAATTAATTTAGGATCATGCCCCTAACAAGTGTTTGATCATTAAATTTAATGTCTTTACTTAGCTCTAATTTCCAGTAACACATCCTGCGACATCCCAATCTCTGCAAACAACATCTGTGGAGTTGGTGAATGCAGACGCTCGGCTAGGAAAACAGCTATCCTATCTGTAAAACATGCTTCAGTTTTCCAACTTTAAAGGTAATGAATGGTGCAATAACTTGCTGGTTGTCTTCATATTAAATTGATTTTACAGAGTTGGGACATTTATGAATACATTAACAGTGTGAACTAACTAAATTATGGAATTCAGCTTTGTCAAACTTGACTCCTACATTTTTAAACTGCCATTTGGTATTTCAGAATTGATGACTGCATCATTTTGGGAGGACATGTTCTTACCAAATCTGTAAAATTACAACCAAACAGGTATCTGCAGCCACCGATTTCCACACAAACTCAATCATTCATACGTGTACAAAGACACAAACCTTCACTACACACACACAGACTCACACACATTTAAACAGCCCATTACATTGATAGATTGCTGTGGCACTGAGGATGTCTAAATGCATCCTCAGGCATTATTCAGAGTAGCACTGACTCTGAAGATCCACACACTTTATCATCACAACCATTTATATAGGCTACTTAAATGACTCCATTTGAACACACAGATGCAGACACACACGTGTAATGCCTCAGTCATACATGCTAGACATGTGACGCAAGTCATTTGGTGCAAGTCATAAGCAAGTCCAGGTCATTTTGGGTAAGTCAAGTCCTGTCACAGGTTAGGCCGTAAGGGCCATTTAATGCAGCATTAAATGACAGGTGAAAATTTAGACATGCAATCAATATTGAACCATAACTTAACTTCAAGATTGCTGGAAACGTATCCCTGGTTTGCAGAAAAGTAATGTTACTATGCCAACGTTGGACAATGTTGCCAAGAGTGGAGGTGGAGGTGTGGGTGTGGGTGATAAATGCTTTGTATGACAACTTTAGCCTCATTCTTTCAGCTGCAATCTGACAATGTGAAATAGACTTGGGAGCATATAAAAAAATAATTATGAAAACATAATTCAATAGGCTTACTTTCATGCACATATAACATGTCTAGCTACGTCACATAATATATACCTAAATATCTTATTTTAACCCAAAACATGATATTTTTCTGAACTTAACCAAGTAGTTTTGATGCCAAAACCTAACCAAATAGTTGAGTTTCACAACGTCAGCCATATGATCAACATTCAGTACATTTACATGACACTTGACAAACAAATTTTTGCCTTGATCTGACTATAACTGGACAACTGAAGTGCATGTTAACGTATTAGTCCGACTGATGTCGGAGTTCTCCAACCCCGATCAAGACACCCAGATAATGCGATTGGAATAGGATTATTGCCGGCATGTATGACAAGACAACGCATGTGTGTATGCTCCACCCCCCGATCCCCCGGCACTGGCCTATGACCCCAGAAGAAAAACATCCAAGAAAGCCGGTCGCCGATCAGTAGCAACGGCACAAAAGCTAATTTAACTGCTGTTTTAAAATTCTAATTCACACACAAATACACTTTTTTAACATGTTCATTTTTGTTTTTGTTATTGTCATTATAACTTGTTGATGTTATACATGTGTTTTTTCTATTATCAGTTTATTTCTTTCTAATAACTATGAAATTTTAGGTGGAGGCTTTAAATAAGCCCTCTGGGTTTTCTGCCTCCCCCTGCACTTTACATTATATGTTATCTTTGTCATTTTAGTAATTCTAACTGTGCAAATAAATAAAACCTAAAACCTAAAACCACAAAGTGTCGAACTGAAGTCAACCGGAAAGGGGGCCGTGTTAACCCCCTGAAACAACATATATCGCCACCCAGTGTTGAGGAGGAGGACACGTTCCTGTCAGTTATTTGTTTTTCTTAGTCGCCTGTTAACTGGGACAAGGACAGAAATCTGATTAGATGCCAAATTAGATTTTTAAGCATAGCTGGATTAAACTGTACATGTAAATACACTGACTGTTAACTGTTTTAAAACATTAAATGTAACCCTTATAATTTAAGAATTAGGACGTGTTGTATGTTGAAATACAGAGGAGCTCCAGAAGAGCTGCCTTTCCTTTGCCTTTAGAGCAGCCAGCTGAAGTGGTTTGGGCATCTGGTAAAGAAGCCTCCTGGGCACTTTCCCTTGGAGGTACTCGGGGCATGTCCGACTGGTAAGAGGTCCTGGGGGTTGACCCAGAACACGCTGGACAGATAATGTATCTTATCTGGCCTGGGAGGAACTGAAAGATGTTGCTGGGGTGTGGGATGTCTGGGCTACCTTGTTTAACCTGCTGCCCTCGCGACCCGGCTCCGGATACGTGGTTGAAAATGGCTGGATGGATGGATAAATTGTGCATTTCTGTATGAAATGTGGACACATTTTGCACCACACTGCACAAATAAAACATGAAATGTTCAGTCCATATATTCAAGTTTTTAAAATGTACCTAACCACAGTACAAAGCTAAACGTAAATGTATTTTATCAATTTATTCCTCTGTCAGTCATGCATATGTAAAGATTCAGCATACGTTATGGAGAGGACCAGGTACATTACAGACAGATGTGCACAGAGGTGTAATTGGAGACTTAAATTATTGTGGTAATCATTTCCACTTTGAGCCAATAACTCTTACCATGCCACATGCTTCTAATGGATATAAACACTCAACAGCCTTCTCCTGCTTTCCATTTGCCTCCATCCATCCATCCATGGCCATTTTGAGCGTTTTATTCAAATAATGCCCAGCTACTAAGTTTACGAGACACTGCCCTGTCTTCTTATTTCTTGCCTCATAATTTACAGACACAGGCTTTTAGCTAATACTCTTATTCAGAGCGACTTACAATCAATGCAGCAGAAATGGAGTCCCAATCGTCAGCAACAATGCAGTGACAACAGGTAGCTGATTGGGTAAACAGGACAAGTGAAAAGAAGGATAAATGAACAAATGATGTGTTTTTATTGTCCCTAAATAATCAAGAAATATAGCGTCCCCTGGTGACTGTGGCTTATGTGTCCCTTACCTCTCTTCCTCCCTTCCTCCCTCAATCAATCATGCCATCCATCCATTCTTTATTACTCTTCTCAATCATTCTTGCATCCTTTTACGCATCTTTACCTCCCCTTTTATTCTCTCCCCTTGTTAATCATCCTTCATCTGTTTCCCTCACCTCTCCTCTCTTTCTTTCCACTTCTTTCTCTTCTTTCATTTTCCCCTCTGTCATCTCATCATCATCATTTCTCATCTGTGTTCACTTGTTATGCATGCGCTCCAAACCAGCCATCGCAAGGAATCATCATCCCTGACACAAATTCATCAATATGCTCTCCCTTCTGATAAAATCCACTCCCTGTCACTGTGAAAGAAACTGTTACAGACAAGCAAGAGAAGGTGGGAGAGAGAGGGGAATAAGAGATAAAAAGTTTGAGTTGGAGGTAGGAGGGGAAGGAAAGGAAGATGGGTGGTAAGGAAGACAGGATAAGGGTTGCAAAGAGGATACTTGAGGGGAGAATAAGCGGAGGAAAGCAAGGGAAATTGTGAATAAGAGATAGTGGAAGAGAGACAGACAGTGCAACATGCATACAAGGGAATGGCTGTGATAAATAAAGACAGGAAGAGGAGGGGAGAGGTATCGGGATAGTAAATAATGATCCAGTCTCAGAGATAGAAGGAGAAGAGAATCAGTGTAATTAATGAAGGGAGGGAAGAGAGAGAGGGGAGACGGAGGAAAAATAAAGAGTAGATAAATCACTCTTAACAGAAAATAAAGAGGGAGGGGAGCAGCATCAACAGAGAATACCTTCCAGTGTGCATACGATCATTGACTCCAGACAACAATATGTTCACACATCTGGACGTGAACAATATAGATGAACTCAGTACTTTACTGTCAAAGTCATTGTTTCCTTTCAAATCCAATGGGCTGCAGTGAAAACAATGAGAATGTGTCACTGTCATAATATTTATAGACCGCAGTGAATGGGCTTAACTGGTTGACCTTTACAGTGCAGCTCCCTTTAATAAAGCTCTAATTAATGAGGCGGCTTTAAAGGGTCAGTTCACACAAATCGCAACAACACATTTCCTTGTTTACCCCTAGTGATAAATGACAGAACATATTGCCAACAGGGAGTATTTCTACAATAGGAAGTAAGACAAAATCAGTTGACAGTGACGTTGTATGGATATAGTTCCAGGAAATACAAGCTGCTGTTGATTGCTTTTTAAAATTTTGCCAAGTTCTGCAAACCACCGACTTGAGTTTAATTGTTTCCAAATTGCTGCAGCACATTCTCATTTCCTACAGTGGAGGTAATAAAGCTTTGGGGGAAAAAACATAGCAACACACATGGTTAATGTTGTGAATTCAAACAAAAAGTATGTTTATGTTTAGGGAAAAAAGCTACTTGGTTAAGGTTAGGCAAAAGATCACGATCTGGATTTAAGAAAAGACTTTTGTACATAACTACTAGGTGCAGTTTCAATAAAAAGATTTGAAAAAATAAACCTACTGAATGCAGTTACTGAGGTTTTGTAGAGCATGACCCAAGACCTAAGAATTTGATGTATTTACATACAGAAGTTGATTAATTGTTAACTTAAAACAATGAAACTTAAAATTAACTTCACACGTGATATGAACACAGTGGAGGGATTATATTTCTCTCCTGGCCTGGGAACGCCTCGGGGTCCCCCAGGAAGAGCTGGACGTTGTGGCTGGGGAGAGGGACGCCTGAATGCCCTGCTTAGCCTGCTGCCCCCGCAACCCGGCCCCGGAGAAGCGGAGGAAAATGGATGGATGGATGGACGTGATATGAATAGCTGTCTCTACCCTAACATCTTATCTCCACGGACTATAGTGCTAGTTATAATACATCACTAACAGAAGCAATTTTTTAAAAATGTTGCATTAAAGAAAATGCGAATTAGGGATGTTGTCATCAACTGGTTTAGAACAAATAAATAAAGCTGAATGTACTTTGGTCAGAAGATGGCAGTGTCATGTATAGGCGAATCCATCCGCAAACAGTAGAAGAAAGAGAGATTGCGCAACAAAAAAAGAGATTGCTAATCGGACAACTTTGGCCACTCACAAGAGAAAATGGAGATAAGTCTTCAAGAATTGGATTCAATTAGGCAACTTATAATTGTTCTATTATTAGCTCGTCTTGACCGGCAGAGGGGAAACAGCTGATCAGTCAGTTAAAAGTTCAATACATCAGAACTTTTTTGGTAAAAGACAAAATCGACCTCAGATGAGCTTTAAAACTTGTATGCACATTTTTGAAAGTTTTATCGATCTTTGGTGTTTCAATCAAGCTTTTCTCATGCAAATGTTCAAAAAGCATATAGAAATTTGTTGAACATGGCTATTGGCAACATTTCTTTGGTCGACCGGGCTGACAAAAGCCCATTCACCTCCATTCTTTTGGGGTCAGGAGGAGTTAGGGATTTCATATTTCAACAGCTAAACTATCCCTGTGTTCTGGTCTATTCTGTCCCTTTCTTTTCACTCTCTGTCTCTCCTAAAGTCTCTTCTCTCCCCTGGCTGATTTATGTTGTGCCACTTTGAGAACAGCATCTTTAAGCCTTTAGGAATATGGGTAGTATAATTTTATTCCCGGGCTGTTAAATATGAGTGAGAGAGCTTGTCAAGCTATAATAACTGGCTCAAAGACAGAGAAGGAAATGAACATATTGTGGACCAGTGGCCTTTTTTTTCGGGGTATTTATGGGCATGAAACGTTGCAGTCTTTTTCAAAAGACGCTATGATGATATGGCTTCCGGCTTTACAAATAGGAAGACGGATATTAACATGCTACAGTCTAGTGGCCTTGAGGAACATTAAGAAGGTTGAAAAGAAACGCTAAAGAAAAATTCAATAGCAGAGCAAACAATATGGTTTGTGATGCATTCAGGAAAAAACATATTTGTCTTTTTTTTTTGTCTTCAAAGATCACCTCACAATGGACCAGTCTCTTGAAAGATCTCTTAGTTGATACTTGAACTTATTCACCAAATTTTATATATACATACAAACACTATAACAGCAAAACTCTGAGCTACAATTAAAAAAAAGGTAATTTATGAACTAAAGGACTGAGACAAAATTGGAACCTGGATTAAAAATCAGAACCTGTAATAGTAATTTATTAATGAAGTGTGCTGCGGCATATGTAGACTGATTGGGTGTGTATGTACCCTGGAGCTAGGTAATCAAACACGCGCATCATCAGCACATCTGCTCACTTATATGCGAGTACGATATTCCACATGTGCCATGCCTGCAGTGCTGCCCCTCAGTTTCCAGCCACACATAATCACCTTCTCACTTTCACTCCTAAATGCTTCTCGCACACGTACAGCACGACGTGCCCCTAGGGGAGGGTTATGAAGAGGAGAGAGAGAGATGGAGGAGGAGGTGGGGACATGGAGAACAAGAAAGACAGGATTTGTTTTTCTCCACGGGCAGCGATGGTCCAGGACGGAGCGCCAGGCTTACCATGCCATGAAGTGCCAGAACCACTGTGGGCTACACACAAAAAATAAGACATCATGGACAATGACAACTTGGCACTGGTGATTAAATTGGGGTATACAACTGCAGGGCAAATTAAAATCTATTTTGGGCCAGTTTTAAGTGGTACCTTACAGGCTAATATAACTTAATTTAATGACAGTTATTGATGTTTTTATAATAGAGCTGCTATTAAAGGTTAACCAACCTTTTATAGAATTATAATAGCCCAATTTTTTACAGTCAGGGATAATGTTTTCCTGCCTGCAAAAAGCCTTTCAGGCATTGAGGGCGAGTGTTCACAGCAATACACATGTTGTATGAATATTTCGAACATGTTTCATATGCGAGTGTTTTTCTCAGATGCTGAGAGATTTGAAAGTGAATTGTAAATGTGGTTTCTGTAAGTGTGTGTTTTCGAGACTCGTATCAAGAAAGCTCTATATTTAGGTCTGAGCGGATATTTGAATGTCTGTTGACATATTTGTGTTTGATCATGCATTTGCAGCAAATGTTCCTCTCGCTGTTCACTAAGAAAAAAAGGGGTGGATTTGAGTGGTGTGTGTGTGCCTGTCTTTGGCCAGCTATAAAGACAATGGCACCGTTGAGGGCTTTTCTTGGCAGACTGACAGAAACACTGATGGCAAGTGATTGGATAAACCATGCCTGCAGGAGATACACACACACACACACACACACGCACAAGCATACAAAGAAATGCACACACTTCCATGATCCATGCTCTCCAATGCAACGCTGTTTTTCACTGACCCTGATTTTATGCTTTCACTCTGATTGGACGCGTCACTCATCACTCGGCCAATGCTCAGTTTTGATTGGCCCGCTGGAAAGGTCGCTGGTTTTACAGTAAAGGGTCAGGGTTTGAGATTGAGATTGATGTGTGTTAAGGCCCATACAGGGTGTGAGGCAGGTTTATAAGTTTCCATGACTGGCATGATGTATGGGGCCATGGCTGACCATACACACAGTTACACACACAACAAACACACACACGCACACACACACACACACACACACACACTAAGTGAAAATAAATGATTGTGCTTTTCAGAGAAATTGACTTACTGCAGCTTTCCCGCCTCCTTCCGTGTAATGGATGTATTGATGGATAGAGATTGTGAGCATATATGTTTGTTTTTGTGTGTGTGTGTGTGTGTGCACGTGTTTTATGGACATACATGCATATGCATATAGATTTGGTTCTGTGTATGGATTGAGGTGCTTTTGTCGATATGAGCACATGATTGTGTGTGTGTGTGTGTGTGTGTGTGTGTGTGTGTGGGTGTGTGTGTGTGTGTGTGTGTGTGTGTAGGATGAGAGTTCAGGTCAAGTGTCAGAGTAGGAGGTAGAAATGAATGAGGTCTTGGCTTTGATCTAAATCAGTCAGCAGCTGGTCTGTTCTTCATTATGCACTCAAACACACACACACTTCTCACACATAAAACCTATTCACCAGTGCTTTCATTCAAACAGCAACTTCCAGGGCTCAAAAGGGAAGCCAGAGCAAAAGTTCCTCGATCAGCCACTTTAGGCTGCCTTCAAAAGCCTGAAAACCGTTATAGACTGTATAAAAATAATGAATGTAGTCACCATGATGTTACCAATCGGTTTGTTGTCATCAGTGAATGCTAGGTCATCTTCACACGCTAAGTTCTCAGTGAACACTAAGTCACCAGGGAACGTGAATTAATTAGCAAAGGCTAAGTAATTAGAGAATGCTAAAATATCATCAGCAAATGCTAAGTCCTCAGTGAACACTACATCATCAGCAAATGCTAAGTCATCAGCAAATGCTAAGTCCTCAATGAACGCTAATTCCTCAGTGAAAGCGAGTCATCAGGGAATGCTAAGTCCTTTGTGAATGCTAGGTCCTCAGTGAAGCTAATTCCTCATTGTACGCTAAATGGCTCCTTTTAAGAAACCTATGCGTGACATCACAGACACTACGTCTATATTTTATAGCCTGCAGTCTATATTTTCATCCCAATTTATCACAAACACTGATGCACACACACAAATGTCAAGAACACACATAAACAAATAAATGGGCATGTCAGTTGTACTCAGACATGCGTGGCTACACAGTAATTCAAGAACACACTTGGAAATACATAACATAGCCTAAATATGTAAGATCATGTCCCCATTATAAGAGCAAAAGCAGTCGTTAGCAAATCATTAACGTGTGTGCACACATACAGTACACAAACAACATGACTCATACCCACAACATCGCAGTGATGTAAATAATCATTGACACAACCACACACACATCATTTATCAAGCTTAGTGCGCCTGATGACTGCTGTAGGCAATGACAGCTCTTACTCTCTCTCTCTCTCTCTCTCTCTCTCATGCATGCACACACACACAAACACACACACATTTTTGGAGTCAGTAATCTTTCAAGTCAAATCCCTTTTATTGACCATAGAAATCATTACAGAGTAGCTAGGGCCCAAGGGTGCATGTGTGTGAGTAAGTCTGTGCACGTGCCAACAGTATTAATACACTCTCACCTGTTTACTCAAGAGAGCTCCTAAATTGTATGCATATTTTTTGATGTACGATGCATGTAAACACTGCGGTCACATTACACTTTGCCATGAACTATGTTCAGCGCATTCATGTGGCGTAAACATGATTCACCCACATCACAGTGACCTTTCAGCTGAAAATGAAAAGTGTCAGTCTTGCTCAGTGTATTATGGGTCTAGTTAAATCAATTATTGTTATAAGACAAACTAAGAGGCAGCATTTGCTGGGCTGAGATAGATAGATTATTGAGTTAAAATGATTTGTGATTTGTAATACACTTATTCACATAAAGTAAGCTACCAGGGTGTTGCACTCTCTTATATTTGATTGGCCTTTCCAGATGAAGAAGTATTGCATTAGAAAAGCTCAATCAAAAAGGTCAAAATTCAATAAAACCTCTACAATTCCTTACTGTTTTTTGCCTTCACTGACTTGGAGCTGATGTACTAAAATGTGCTAAAAGTTCTGATGTGACAAACATTTAACTCACATGACTGATCAAGCGTTTCCAATATAGACATCTTTTGTATCATACATAGTCTTTGTTTCTGAACAGCATCATCATTGCCAAGAGATGAAAGTACAATTAAAATTGACTAATTTCACCAAATTCCTGAACCTCTTTACATACATTTATTGTAGATGCACTACAGTGATGAGGGGGTAGGGCCACTTGTTTTGTTTCTGTTTTGCAAACTGTACTGTTCTACACTGTTAATTAGTGGATTACAGCCATGTGTAGCCCACCACTCGAACTTCTGACAAAACAATGCTGTAGCTTAGTTTATTCTCTCCTAAACAGCTGATGGAAAAGCAACTTATATCTTACGTCTTTTTTGCAGTTAAGATTTGTTTAAAAGGTTGCTACCCCTTACAGTGAAACTGGGGCCAGTCCTTTTCACTGGGCTGTTTTGCTGTCGCACTGTGCATTGGCACCCCAGCTGCACTGCCAGACTGGCATCATTAAAATGAATAAGGGATGCATTTTTTTAATTTTAAACGTGGATATGTGTTTCTGCTTAAACACTGAATTTATTATATATTGAAACATACCATAGTTTCTTGTAGATGCCATGACTTTCTCACAAAAGGGAGTTTTGTTTTCTGTATTTGTAAAATGTTTCCCTCTTAAAATATATGGATTAAAATCAGGCGGCAACCTCCGGGTCTGAGCAGGGAGGCAAACCAGGAAATGCCTTAAGCTGCATTCTACCGAATATTCCAGCAGGGGATACTAAGTTTGGCTGCAAAAACATTTCTGTCCATTCATTTCGATGCAAAATGAGAAAAATTCTCACTTGATTTTTACCTAATACATTTTTTCAGGACAACACTACAGGCTCAATTGGTAGTAAAAAATCTTCTTCAAGATAATTTGATGTAAATAGTTCAAGTAATGGTCCCATTTAGAAGAAAATAGAAGATAAAGAATCATATGACTTAGGGCGTGGCTACCTTTGATTGACAGGTCACTAACAAGGCGAGCCGTCATCAGTAGAAGCCATGGCAATTTGTCAATAAAGTTATATATAACGTTATATAGATAGAAAAAGGGACGTTTCCCGGTTTGGTCTCATAACTTTGACTCTTTCACACTGTATTTTCACTTCATGACAGTTTATTTGAATGTTTTGTTCATTAAAAATGTCTTGTTCAACGTTTGGTTGGACTAACAGACACTGCAAGGAGCCTGCTCAGTTTTCTGAGGTAAGTAACATTTTAACACAAAGTTTTGTTTTTATTTTTTGCTAGCCAAAATGAAGATCCCAGGTAATGCTGCAGTTAATGCTAACATGAATTAGAATCTTTTTTTTAATTATTTGTACAGTGCACAACCTCAAATTTAAAGCAAAAACATTTAGAATATTTACAATTCATATCAATAGACCCTCCATTTATATAAGGAAAACCCAAGTGAAAGTATTTGTTTTTATGGTGTACTAAACAATGGGGACAGATACAGCCCATTTTAACTTGAAAATCATGCACAGGTTAAGCATAGCTAAATATTGCACTGTAAGCCTTCATTCCTGTAGTATGGCATGATATCCTGCTACATCTATATATATGTTGCACCAGTTGCAGGTAACTGCAGCTTGACTGTAAGATGCTCTTTTTTCCTCCATGTGTTTATGTTCCTCTTGTTAAGCTCTACCATGTGCCTGTAAGTTGCAAGCAGGGGCTTGGTAATCCTGTTCCCCCTCGATCCCCTTTACCTCTTATCACTACACTCCCCTCTGCTCTCTAACCTTCATCCCTTCCTCTCCTTAACTCTCCAACCTTTCTTTGCCTTTTTCCTCAAGCCCTCCATCCTTTTATCCAGCTTCTCCCTGCAGCCCCTCTGTCTCCCAACCTTCTTCCCTACTTCTCTCATCCCTCTCATCTCCTGTCTTTACTTAGCTTTCTCCTTCTTGCACGCCATTTTTCACTACCGACTCTCTTTTTCTTTACAACAAGCTACCCTACTGCCACGGGACATCAGGCTCTATCATCTATTTGCTCACACACTGGATCGAAGTTTCTCTGTGCTGCTACACCTTGCTCTCAGTGGCCAAAGGCGTACTTGTAATCAAGTCAGTTTATAATAAGAACTTTAAAAAAAATGTCACTTCTCATTTAAAACTCATGCAGGATATAGGCACGATAGGGAAAACGTTATTTATTTGTGCCTCCCTCCCAAAATAACACTCTCAAACAGTTAAAATGATGTTAAATCACCAGTTTAGTGGCATTTTAGGCTACATTCGTCACCCATTCTTTTCCTAACTTACTTTTCCACAACAGCTTCTCTGGCCCACAGTGGGGGAGTGGTTCAGATACAGGCCAGTCCAGCCTGTGGGCCATTTCAGCATTGAGTTCACTCACCTGGAATTAGGCTACTTTCCAGACACTGCTCGAGTTTATACCTATGAATAGTAATGCACTATAATCTGTATATATCCCACATAATTGAGGCCCGGGTGTGCAGCTTATTAAGACCTATATTGTAGAGGTGTGAATCAGCAGATACGATTTTATCCCGATACTTGAGTCACAATACGATATTATTGAGATTTTAAGCATTTTGCGATACGGTGAGTATTGCAATACAATATATTGCAATTTAACAGTTTAACTGCATTTTGCGTCAACAAATTTAAATTCAATCAAGAATTGTTTTGTCAAGTAAGAGGAAATTCTCAGTTCTGAATTAGGAGGCAGCCATGTATATAAAGAGGAAACTTGTGGGAACCCAGAGAGCCTAGTCATTGAGATAGCATGATCAGAAGTCACATGACTGCTTTCAAAATCACGATGAAACATCAAAAAATGGCATAACTTTGCAGTGTTTTGTCGCCAATTTAGCGACACAATATCCTGACATACTTGGTGCTTATAGATTCCTTAGATCTTCTAGTTTCATATAATACCAACTGTTCCGAAAAAGTGAGCCTGCTATGGCCTCCTGAATGACGAAAATACCCCCCCCATTTTTCTGAGGTAAGTAACAAATTTTGCTTTTGTTTTTTTTGCTAGCCAAAACAAACATCCCAGTTAATGGTAACATGAATTAGCAGCAGCTTCTCTCAGTCAGGTTGAGGTGTAGAGAGGCTGTAGTCAGTGATCAGATCCCTCTCGCTCCTCAACAGTCCAAATATGGTCTGCTTCCCGTATCGTAAACAAAATGGCGACGAGTATAACGCTGAACTCGGTGCTTCCAATGGGCAGTCCACAAACCAGTGGGTGACGTCACGGTGAATACGTCCATTGTTTATATACAGTCTACGATCCAAACAGAGCAATGAAATGTACTAAATAGTACACGTTAATGTTTTCCTAAAAGAAATGGGCAAAGCAACAGAATCTTGATTCAAATTCAGAGTTTTGTGATGTGCGCTGGATGCCTGTCATCATATCAAGCCGCTACATATGAGATTAGAGGTTGCAGCTGGTGGAAATATGTCTGATTGGGAGAAATAACATCTGTCAGAGCAAATAAAACATGAGGTTGGCCGATTCTGAGATAAATGTAGTATAATGAGCGAGAAAATCCGCACAGGAGGAGATCTTGTGGTCAGATAGGGGAACCAGTCTTTCACCCAGTAGACTAAAGATAGTGTGTCTTATAAAACCAAAAGTCAACAATGACTCTTTTAACCTGACTTGTATGTATTGTATTCTTTATGTAACTATGTCACATTTTATGTAGCCTTCATAAATATGCATGGATTAGCATTATTTCAACTGAAACCATGATCTTTTTGCTAAATTGAACCAAGTTGTTTTGTTTTCCAAACTTAAACGTAAAATAGTTCAGCTTCAAACCTTTCACAACTTTAAAGAACATCATTTTGTAGGATAATATAAACTGTTGTGCATACGTTTTTGATAAAATATCATTTGAACAATTGTATGAGGATACATTGCCTGGGTGGAAGCAATGACTCTTCAGCCTCTCTCTCACTCAAATGCTGCTTCTTATCAGCGTCCTCCAGCTGCCTGAGCATGTTCTTTGCTCCACTCTAACTCACCTGCATGTGTGTTGTCTGTATGGAAGAGCAGCAGAGATAGAGAGTCTCAGACATGGCTGATGCCAGTGTCCATATACATGTTTGAGAGAGTTTGCATGTGCATATTCTTGTAGTTGTTTGAGCGTCATTCAAAATACACAAGAGGATGTTGAAACAGCGTGACTGCCAGAATTACACACAGTGTTTTCTCATTTTGCCCACTCCTACATTCCTCTAATCCGACAGTGGTGGTCTGTGGCAGTTCAGTGGAAAACACCGTTTTTTAAGAGGCAGGGAGAAGGATTACTCACCTGCATTTCACTTCCTTTTCCTCCTCTCGTGATAATTGAATAGATCCTAAATGGTTTTTAAATGTAAACAGACTGTTGAATATTCTATGAGTCAGAAGACATGGATTCGGACTTGATTTTAGGGTGTAACTCACAGTGGAATGAACACAACAGGGACCTAAATGGATTGTCCATGTTTTTTAGGGTTCTAAAATATCTGGCTTACCTGGAAAAAAAGCAAGAAAACATTTTGTTGTTGAGATAATGGGATATGTTCAAAACAATACAATAACTGACAATGATGTGAGAAATAATGTAGAAGACAGGTTATTTGCCCCCTAGCATAACAGCCCCAATTTATTAGATTTATTTATTCAGTGAGATGAAAAGATGGGGAAGAATGAGGAGGAATAAATGGAGTTAATGGGAGAAAAATAGAACAAAGGTAAAATGAAAAGATGGAAAATAGCAAGAAAAGGGAGCGACTGAAGATAAAAGAGCACCGATCACTCTTTTTGGAATTATAGCCAGGCAAAGTGAAAATTGTGTCACAAAATTGTGCTATGATACATTAATAAAGTGGGGAAGGAGAAATATATGTTATAGCAGAAACTGGAGGGAAAGAATGACAGTGAAAGGTGGGAAACAGATCGAACAAAGTGTTTTTGAATATTCAAATGTCTGGGTAACATCAATAATGGGCTGTTTAATGATTATCTGCCCAATATGGTAATCAATACTGTCTGGGGTCTGATCGCTGAATGTAGATAAACACACAAACACACATATTACATGCATGTACAAGGCGCCTCCCATAAATACATGCATTTAACCACTGTTGCGTGAACATGGAGCATATAAAATGTCTATTTGAAGGCTGACATTAGAGAAATCAATGGAATTCATTTTAATGCATTTGCAGGAGGTCCATATTATGCCGTGCAGTAAGTAAGTAGCATTATGTATTATTTTGATAGTCACACTGGAACAATGACCTAGTACTGACAATCCCACTGAGAATCAACAACCAGCTCACTGTTCTGTCAGACAAACCAAAACAATGTCAGCTCATTTCAAATTACAGACAGCAGTTCCCAGCTCATGAGCTCATACAAGTCCGCTGTGCACTACCTGCTCAGCGCAGAGTGGCAGAGAGCCAAAGTGAACAAGTGGCTGGAGAGGAGAGTCGGACATCTTGCCAGCCAAAGAGACCTGGATGAGCTATGCAGGGCTGAATATTAGTGAATACTGGGCTTTCATTTACCAGTTGGTGAGAAAAATTATTCCAACAGGATACCTGTGTTGGTCTGTGAAGATTAAGATTTAAGGACCAATTACATTATCATATTTCTCAACATGTACTGCACAAAGTCGTGTGATCTAAATTGCAGAATGGTGAGATAAAATTGACCTTATCACCCACCGCACTAGGGCTTTTCCCAAAAACTAATTTCCTTGACGTTCTAACCCTAAAAGTAAGAAAACACTCAGAAAACAGTCAATTGCAATTTAAGGTGAAACCATATCCAATACTCCATTTGAAGTTGTTAAACTCATTTTCCAATATCTAAATGTGTTTTGTAAATGGTGCTGCAAGCATGCAAGTTTTACCTATCGAGCTAGCTAGAGATAGCTTGTTGAGTGTTGCCAACTAAGCGACTTTGTCGCTATATTTAGTGGCTTTTCAGACCCCTCAAGTGACACATTTTTACTACTCTTCTTTTTTTACTCTTCGGTTACTGCCTGTGGTTCTTCCCCCCATCCCAAAGCACTCACAAGTGGCACAGTCCTTGGGAAGCAGTTGCTCCCAGCTGCAGTCAGAGCCGGAGATGTTAACCCCTCTGCGTCCAGTCTGCAAATGAATCACGCATGTGCGAAGTCGCCACTGGCTGGTTTACAATCAGAGTGTTTCTTTTTTGATCACTTTTGCAGGTCCCAAGGTCGGATAAAGGAGGAGGGTTGGAATTGTGACAGAAGACAGTGCATTTGTAGTTCTAAACACGTTTAGTTTTTTTTACTCACTTTTTGTCCATCCCACAATGTTATTCCTCTCTCCTATTGCATCCATTGACATGCCCATGGTAAATTATACACTTAGGTGATGACATTTAGCGACTTTTGGGACAGCCAATAGCTACTTTCCTTACTGAGGACTTGGCAGCACTAATCTTGCTTTGTCATAGCACACTAGGTTACTAACTTCAGTCTGTAGGTGCTAACCAGGTAGCTAGCTAGCAAGCTAATTTCAGTCTGCTGCTGGCAAATCCAGTCAAACAGGATCGAACTACACTGACTGCTATTTCGGAATAAAGGGTGGTGGCAGGAGGGGCCCATGAAAACGCTATGTGGTGGAAGTGAGATAAGAGTGGTTGATGAGAGGAGAATCAGCGCTGCTTAAGAAGGATGCGGACCCCAGACCGAAAATGAGGCTCACTGGGCAGTAAGGGAGGGTCAGGCAGCAGCATACTGTATGTCAATATGGAATTCACGTGTACATTAATAAAAATAATCATAATTTTAACAATAGTTTTCACCGACTAGTATTTCTTGTGCCAACCAGTAGCGTAGAGGGTAGTATCTCAGGAACTACTTCCACTTTTTTATACAGCCTCTGGTTTGTGGAGAAAAGTCACCCAAACGTATCCACTGACTTGGATTAAATGGCTTGATACGGGGTCATTCCTATGTTCCCCGGGTCCTATGTTCCCCGCTCAGGGAAAATAGGACTCTTTTTTAGAAAAATGGTCCCATGTTCCCCATTTTTCCCAAAAAGGGTCCTATGTTCCCCGCAACCTATCAATCTTTATGGTAGACTCTCAGCATGGCCAGCAGGCCTACAGTCGCATGGCCCACCTTTGCTCAAGCAGCTCAAAACTGACAGCAGCTACTTTCTGGTTACTTTGCAGTTATTTTGTGGATTTTTAAATAGGGTTAGGGTTAGGATTAGGTTACCATTACTGCCCTGGAATTTGGCAGTAATGGTGGAAAAAGTAACAGACATAAGACCCTATTTGGAAAAGCGGGGGGAAAGGGTCCCATGTTCCCCAGTCTCATACAAAGAGGGGAACATAGGACCCGGGAACACATAGACACGCTCCCGTTCATACAGTATACTCTGAAAGGGTTTTTTTTTTCATTCTCATTACTACTGCAAGAGAAACACTCATTTGCTGCAGTTATCAAGCAAGTTTCCATTCGTTTTATGCATATTTAAAATGTCTGCATAATGAAAGATGAATAGAAATGCCAGTATTTTTTATAAAAAGCTGAAATATTGTGAAAGCATTTTAGTTTTCCTCTCCTTTTTACTGTGTTCCTTCAACTCTCACTTCAGTCTCTCTCTCTAATGGAGGTACTTAGCATGTGTAGCGTGTAAGCAGTGCGGAGAAGTGTTGATTCTGTATTCAATTAGCCGTGTCTGCCTGGGAACAAGTGAACCGCCCTAGCCCCTATCTGTCCATCCACAGAGAGAGAGAAGCCTGAGAAAAGGTTGGGGGTTAATTACCAAAGCTTCAGTACTGTATAGATTTGTATGTCATCATTTTAAAACTGTGTCTCATTATTTCCTCATCAGCCTCACCTGTTTGTTTCTATATATAGTCCATTCAAGGGTGGAGCCTCTGGGGCTGTGTTGGCTGCATTAGTGTGGATGAGTGTGTGTGTGTCAACACATTGCCAAGAACAGGAACAGATAACTTGTCTAAATCACTATTCTCTGTGATTAATTACACTGCAGCCCTGATTCTGAATAGCAAACACAATACCACCTCTGTTTACCTATCCCTTCTGTTTCTCTCTGTGCTTGCCCTTCGATCTGGCTTTTCCCTTCCTTCCCTTCCTGACTCTCCATCTGTGCCTCTCTTTGCTTTCAGCTCTCTTTGCTCATCTCTCTCCTCCACCTGCCTCCCTCTCACTTTCTTGCTCCTTCTGTCCTCATATTGCTGCCTCTCTCTCCTTCGCCTCTCTACATTTTCTACCACTTTTCTTTTTTTGCATCCTAAGTACACTGATGATTCATTATGGATTTCTGTGCACTTAGTGTTTCGCACATTTCACACTTCATCACGTTGGATGTCATCACATTTTTCCTTGCGGAGTGAAAAAGCAAAATTTGGAAACAAATATTGGTCCAACATTAGAGCACAATGTCTGCTTAAAGGCAATACAGTCTGTGTGTGTGTGTGCGTATGTGTGTGTGTGTGTGTTGAGACTCGATAGGATTTAAAATCAGCAGGGACTGCATGGGGAACTCCACCAATTTTGCACATAAAGGTCAGTTTATTCATCATGGCGAGCAGTATACTCATCCTGCGAAAACAGTTGTATTATGTCCTCTGTGGCTTTGGAGGAGCTGTTTCAAGTCCGGCAAAATAAGCCTGATGATATCATTAGGGTTACTATTCTAAAAACCAAGTGTTTTAAATCGAGGGCCTGTTTCAAACCAGGGGCATGGAAATGGGTATACATCAATTTGCATTGTGTGAAGTGTAGGATCCAGTGTTTTCGGAGCTTGACCCATAGTAAGTTTCTGCTCTGCTTCAATTTTTACCATTTTCTGTGTTCCAGTGAATCTCCCAACTTTGTGGAAGTGCAAAACTAAATCAACTAAAGTACCTATTTATCATTTTACCGGCAGTGTAAAACAATAAATGTTGATGTCCTCATTATTCCAGCAGTTATTTTGCACTGAAGGGCTGTCTCCACAGTTGGCAACTAGTCAAGTCACTTATCCATATCGTCTAAAATTCTGTTTTATACTCTTTACCTTAATGTCTTTATAAAAGAGTTCTCCCTGTTTGACAAAAACTGAGAAAATTGAAAAGCTCTGTTGCAAACACACGTTTCTGATGCTTACTTATTCTTCAGCAGGATAATCTAAATAAATAAGCACCACCGCTATAGTGAACTACTCCATAGTCACATGATTTGAACATCACTACTGTTACGCTTCAGTCTGTCTGCGGCTAGCTAACCAGCTGTTTTGACTAGCTTGCGAAACTGAAGCCTATTAAATTGTTTATTAACCTAATTTACAGTCTACAAGAGTTTGCAAGAGCACTTAACACGACTGGAGGCTGTAAGGGGGACTAGTGAGAGTTCCCATCTTGATGACATTTATTGTCCCCAACAACCACTGTCGTCTCATTTAGCCACTTGTTAGCAATTAACCGGCTCTTTAAGGACACATAAAAACTCCAAAATTCACAAATGGGGTTATTTACTAACGTATTTTATGTCATGTCAGCGAACACCTATTTAGCTTGTGTTAACCACAGACATTATTTCAGGCACCACCAACCCATTCAAAACCCTCATTGAGTTTGAGAGGAGAGAATCCAAGTTGCTAAAATGCTAACTTACTTCCTGGTTTAAGATTTCATTCCTGTGGCGCCATATAAGGCTTTTCCATTGGCACTTTTTGAGTCATATCATACCACGCTGATATGAGTTCCCATTATCACTTTTAGCTAACTGAGTTATGCTGAGTTACGTTACGTAAGTTACGTAGTTACGTTCGAGATGAACTATCTCTGGAGTACGCACAAGCGGCCTACCCCCATTTGCCATTGTATATTCTCAGGAATATATAGGACATAAAATATGTTTATCACTGAATTAGAAGAGTTTTGTTAGCGGCTATTCTGCATTAAAACAAGACTACCAATACTACAAGGCAGAAGAAAACAAGTGGGATATTACATGAAGAGCTGCAGACAACAAGTTCTCACTACACATTTGCAAACAGCATCCCAAATTTTTTTTTCAGTGGGTTGCATGACTAAAAGTTTTTTTAAATTCACGCTACTGACCATTTTGTAAGAGTGGTTGCCATGTCATTGGAAACAAAGTATTCATATGAAACTTAAACTGACTCAGATCAATTATTGTGTGGTGATTTTATAGATAACATTTAATACATTTTTATCTTTGCCTCTGAAACTTAAAACGAAGAAAACCTGCACCCCTTACACACACACACACACACACACACACACACCCACCCCTCATACATCCTCCCCTTTTAGCCTCAACATATTAGAAGTTCAATATATATTCTGTGCTGTCAGCCTTACATTATTTATGCGTCTTTAGCAGGTGTTTTAGGAGATAACCGGACCTTGTGTTGTATCTCATGGTCACATACCTACCTAACCTTCTCTCTTCCATCCCTTCATTGCTCTCTCCATCCTCTGCTCTTCTGTTAATCTCTTTGGCTACAGATACACACACTTCCACCTGCTTCAGGTGTTCGTTCCTTCGTTTCATTATTCTTTATCTTTCCATATTTTCCACCTGGAAATTTGCATGGTCACAGCTTACTGCACTCTCACGAACAGAGCAAGGTTTCTTCTAACTGCTTGAATCAACATTACTGCTATATGGCACTTTATCCTGTTGCAGCTTCCCTTTTGGAATTTCAAGATAGTGGAAGTTAATTTGATGTTGTGTCTTGGACACGATGTCACAAAGTCTTTTTTCGTAAACACTTTAATAACAATACCTCAACACAAAACATAAATTTATCATTGTAATACATTTATTATCTTACGCAAAAGGTGCCATTTCTTCCCCTCAACAACCATGGCTGTACTGAACACTATTACTGCTTTGTACCTGATGTGGAAGTCCCAGATATGTTGGAAAACCAAACACCATCCCATCTGGCTTCATAACACCTTTCTGAGATGCACACAGCCCGGTGAACCTCATCATGATGCCGATATCTAAATTCATGCTTTGTCAGGACTGTCCTCGAAATGGCAACTTTAAAAATGCTTGTTTTCTGAATGCAGTCATTCGGGGCAATGCTGTGCAGAAGAACCTTCATGCTGATGGGATTTAGAAAACAGCATCACATGAATTTCCTCCTCAAGCTGAAAACAGAAAAAAAAATTGCATACTTGCGTCATTCACGTCTTTCCATTGACTTTTTATGTAATCACATAACGCAAAACAATTTGCTTCGACCAGAGCATAATTTCTTGTCTCAGCCATTCTGTTCTTTGATATTCATGTTTGGTCTATAGGTAAATGTATGCCTTTATAAATATAAGTGACTGAATTAATGAAGGCTATCTATATTTAAGCACACCTCTACATTTTCTGTCTGCCCTTATATCTCTCTCTTCCCTCGCTTCATGCGCCTCACTCCTAACCAGGTGCTTTGGGAGATAACTAACCTTGTATGGTCTGCTTTTATGTCATGGCCAAACTCATTTTTACCTCCACCTTCTCCTCTCCCTTGCTTTAAGTTCTCCTTTTCCCCTCTTTATGATTCTTTTTCTTCCCCTCCCTACCTCCAGGCCTCTCTCCTGCTATTCTCCACCTTTCACTCTATCACTCACTCCTTCCTTTCCTTTTTGCTTTTCCTCTTCCCCCTTCCTTCCTGTTCTCTGCTTGGCTATCCCCTGTGTTTTAACAGCAATGCTGGTGTGTTTCATCTGACAATGCTGGGTTTTTGTAGTGGTGGCCTGCTTACCATATCAAAGGCTGTGATGGCATGATAAGGTTGCTTAGATTCAGCAAGGGATCTCTCAGAGAAGAAGAGGAAGTATGCTATGTGTACTGCATGCATGATAGCCAACATACAATGAAGCTGGTCTGAATTAAAATTGGTGCCTTGCTGTTGTATGCCTCCACCGACCTTTCAAGTTACAGTTAACATCCATATCCAGACTTGTATAATATATGAGGCCTTCAAAGGATTTAATCAAAGGTATAAGTGTATGTTTTTGCGAAAATAGAAGTTAGCAATATATTGACTTGTGGGAATCCAATGAATAATTCCCTGAGAAACATGCTGTCTTCACTAGTGTTGGGAAGTTAGAGTCTTTTTCCCTACTGAATTCTGGACGGTCAATTGAACAAATCTTTTTTTAAGTAATTCCGTTCATTTTAACTATTGTTAAAATGTAGTCGATGAGGACGATGTAAAAAAAAGAGCGCTTTTCTCAAACACTGAAGGCAACATGGTTTGCTTCAGCTGACAAAGTGTAATACACAAATGTCACAACCAAATCAAACCATGTGAAAACCAAGGACTGTACAGTAGTGAGACCACTGGGATGCTGATCGGCGCAGCATTGTTATGCATCATGAACAAATCTTTAAGCTCCTCTACAGTGACTATGTAGCTGTCACTTCACAAAAGAACGATCGGTATGAATCACTAATTTCTGCTGCTCATCTTAAAGTCCTGCGACTGAGCCTCTACAGCTGTCACATGACCAATCAACGAGAGACTCAAACTTGAGGACGCATAGTTGAGTCGCTCAATAATAATTTCTGTTTCCTGTCCTGACTGAACTTATGTAGCTGCCATGTGACAAGGGAACGTACTGCGTTACTCATTACTCCCCAGTCATATAAAAGATTAGTTCAAAGTGAACAAAACATTCACAAATGACACACCACTAGTCTTCACTTAGAGAGAACTTCGTCATTTGGTGCAACAACAGTCAGCAGAAGCTCAATATCAGAAAAAACATTGATCATGCGGACTACCAGAGGAACTGTCATCCAGGGAAAGAAAGTGAAGACATTGGACACATACAGAAATCTTGGGGTCCAAGACATAGACTGCATAGAATATGGACATAGGACGCAGTGGCAACCCATTTACAAGGTATCCATTCCACTCCAAATCAATAAAAAAAGTGGACTTACAGCATAAGAGCTGTCTTCAGAAAGGGAAAGAGCAGACTGTGCTTTCTGGGAAGACTTCAGCATCCGTCAGTGTGTGCAACAGACCAGTGCTCTGTTCATGGCAGTAGTGTGCTGGGTTGGTGGCATCAAGGCTTGGAGGTCAGGAGTCTCAACAAGCTGTTAACTAAGGCCAGCTTGGTGATCAGACTGGAACTGGACAGTTTGCAGACAGTGGCAGAGAGGGACTAAATCAAAGCTATCTTGGATAACCCTTCTCACCCTCTCTACAACGAGCTGTGGCGGATTGGCAGCCCGTCTCAGAGAGAAGGATGAAGGATGAGAACATGCCTTGGAGTGGTTCCTTGTGCAAGTGAGGATAGAAGATGTCATTTGCTGCCTATTAAAACACACTTTTGACTTGTGATATTTGAATATATGGACACAATCTTATGTTCCTGAGTTATGGCACTGAATAATGGCCTTTTTGATGTCACAGTGAAGTTGAAGTATGGCCTCTTCAATATGATATATCATCACTTGTCATCATTTTATCCTATAAGATGTTGTCTGAAATGTAGCATGTGAATTCCTCGGGGTCCCCCAGGTGGACGTTGGAGCTGGACGTTGTGGCTGGGGAGAGGGACGTCTGGAATGCCCTGGTTATCCTGCTGCCCCCGCGACCCGGCCCTGGATAAGGGGAGGAAAATGGATGGATGGAAGAGTTCACAGTGACCATGACCTTTGATCTTTGACCACCAAAGTCTAACCAGTTCATTTACCTTGAATCCAATTAGACTTCTGTACCAAATTTAAAGAAATTCCCCCCTGGTGTTCCTGAAAAATCCCATTCACAACATAGGATTTAGATAGCTGTACATACAGTGGCATACAAACATGTGCAGCTTTTAGCAGCTTGTAGAAATAAGCCTCCTTGTTTACATGAATGTACTCTTCATGTTTCGCTTTACATAAACTATGTATGTCAGCTTTGGACAATCAAAGGTTTCAAACTGTGAAACAGAGAAAAAAGCTTTACACACAGCATGTACCAAAGAGAAACAGCTGCTGTTAACTGCACCTACAAGAGTTTTTCATGTTGTCTGCACATGCATCCCATAAAAGAACATGATCAAGGACCTCTTACTAACACTGCTATAAGCATTATCCCTGAGTGAAACACTTTACTCATGCTAATGTGAAGTTCTTATTATCTACCTTTATGCACTGAGTGTGCGGTCATTGTAATTTTTTCATGCATAAAACGCTTGTTAAATTTTAAAAGTGTTTTGGTGTGACCTTCAACAGTAACTGTTCCCAAATGTTGTGTGAGCAGCAGGAGGCTGAATCGCAGATGCAAAGTGAGGTACCTGTGTGTGTGTGTGTGTGTGTGTGTGTCCACGTCTAGTTTTTGTTCAGCTCCCTTATCAAGTTAGAAGGAACAGAGAGCAACAAGGGACGATCAAAGTGGATCAATAGTCCTGACTGGGGATTCCTAATGTTTTTAAGCCAAGGTAATGCATACAAACTCAAACACACTGTGTATGTGAGGACTGTTGTAGAATGTCACCATTCCCTCACAACTAATGTCAACTTTAACATTTTCAAATGAATCTTAGCTCAAAGCAAGTTCAAAGCTGCAGATACACACACTTCCACCTCCACAGCTAAATATCTTTGATTTGGTTTCATGCTGCTCTAGTAGCGATTCCTGGAGAAAGCAGTGAAATTCACCGGGCTGTGTGCATATCCGGAAGGTGTTATGAAGCCAGATGCGATGGCGTTTGGTTTTCCAACATATCTGGGACTTCCACATCAGGTACAAAGCAGTAATAGTGTTCAGTACAGCCATGGTTGTTGAGGGGAAGAAATTGCACCACTTACATAAGATAATAAATGTATTACAATGATAAATTTATGCTTTGTGTTGAGGTATTGTTATTAAAGTGTTTACGAAAAAAGATTTTGTGACATCGTGTTCAAGACACAACATCAAATGAACTTCCACTATCTTGAAATTCCAAAAGTGAAGCTGCAAGACGATAAAGGGCCATATAGCAGTAATGTTGAACTGTTTTTTTTTTGTTTTTTTTTTACAATTTAGGACCCCTTCAGTGTCAGAGTGCAGTTTACATGTCCATATGGTGTAAGATAGCTGTCAAAAAGATGCGTGCATGATTCCAACCATTCTTATTCGTAATGTTAAATATTTGTACGTCAATAAAATAGTTGTACACAAAATTCTGGTTCATATATGTGAGTCTAAGAAATTGCTTGGGTTAGGATTGTTTTTATGCGAGTATGAATGTAAAAGGTGTGTGTGCAAAGTCTTGTGAATACAACTCTAATTTCTATGACTACGAAGTCTTCACTGTGAACACAAATTCAAGTTAATGGGTACGAGTAGAAAATTGTTAAAATGACGTCACGTAGGTCACAGGCATGTCACAGGGGAAAATAATCAAACCACGATTTCTCCAAACGCGCATGCGCAAAAGCCAAGGACGACTGACAGCAGTGGAGCGGGTGGAGCTGCCAGCTCAGATGAAGCATCACAGGTAAAGTCAGTGTATATCCAATATTTATTTCATAAAATTGTACTTTTTTAAATAATATACAGTTCATGGACTTACAGACCTACTACTTTAGCTTGCAAGCTAACAACATGCCGGTGACGCTAAGTTAGTGCTAGTATTACTAGCATTAGAAGTTGGCTTGTGCTAGTTAATTAGCACTGACCTGCAAATAATGAAATAATTAATAATAGTAATTTTGATCAAGATACGACTTTTATCGTTTTATAAATTGTTTTATTGACGAATACATCTGCTCCAAACAAGGTGAGTAATCACGTTTATGCTGATGCAACGATCTGTTCTACTAATCTTGCATTTATTTCACTGCTATGGTTTGAAATAAGCTTTGGACTTTAAGTTTTATCCATTTTACGATGTGTTGTTCTCATAGCCTCACAGAGCTTAGTCTTGTTTTATTACAGTGTTTTAGGTCAGGTACCTGTATTGAGTGCAAGACAGCAAAGCAATAACCTCTCATCACCTAAAGTGTTGCCCAAGCCAAGAAAAACAGCACTTGTGTGAATTATCGCCTCAAAGAGGTGAGAAAAATCTTCTCCCTTTGGAACAGACTCAGCATCTTTCTATCTTTGTGAGGACATACAGTAATATAAATAAATACACCGGAAATATAAATAACAGTATTAACCCTCAATGATGATGATTCATTACCCTCAAAGCAGGAATTGAAGAGAAATGTTGTTTTGCCTTTCAGCGTTAGTCATTTTAATTGAAAATTATGAAAACATGATGTCATTACAATCATATTACAAACATACAGTGTTCAAGCACATTGGAATGATTCAGCTGTAAGGCAATATTATGTTGTTTGCTGTGTATATACAGTATATTCTCCAGTGTCTGTGCTTTTACTACTGGTTCTCCTTCCCTGTCTCGGTTTATTCTGGGAAGGGAATTCAGTGATACAGATTCCGTTTAGCTCAGTTGCTGAATGTTTGTCATGAGTCTGTCACAGAAAAGCACTGTCAGTGTGTGTGTGTGTGTGTGTGTGTGTGTGTGTGCGTGTGTGTGTGCAGGAGAGAGGGAAAGAGATAGAGAGATGTAGAATTTCATCTACTTGTCACCGTTCCTCAATGACAGAATCGATCTTGCAAGACGACACATGCTGGAAATTGAAATGATAGCATATTCCTCTTTTCTCAGTTTCCCTTGCTGTTTATTGAATTAAATGTCACATGCTCATCAGGCAGATCTAGGAATGTGTTTTTTAAAATGACATCATTTAATTAGACACATAAATTCAGCACATTTTTATAAATAACGTGACATAAACACTATCTTTCTTACATTAAGTGAAATGGTGCAAAGAGTAGATACATAGATACAGGCCAACACCTCTGCTATATCCAGCACTTTCGCATTGGCTGTGCAAAGAACAACTGCACAGGGCTTCTGCCTTTTTATTTATTTTTTTAATATAAATCTTTAATGACTGACTGTTCTTGACCCAACATGCTTCTAAAATGAAATTCCCGTGCTTTATAGTGTATGAAAAGCTTCACCTTCAGTTCATGAAATCCCTGCAGCATGTGAAGTCAGAGCAGGACGGATATGTAGGACCCCAGGGAGACAATAACCCGACATTTTTAGGTTCATAAAATCTACTTGAATTCACAAATATAAAAGATATTACGAAAGACATTCCTGTGATCTAAGGTTGCAATGACTGCTGTTGCTACTAGCTGGTCTGAACAGACAGCCTGGCCTCTCTGGCGGTGTTGCTGGACTGGTTATACAACTTGAAATGGAAATATCATGATTGTTGAGAAGAATAAGGAAAACATCTGCACTATGACAACCAGGCAAAAAGTCCTGCAGTTGAATCAGAAAAAAATGCCAAACCTTGCATTATTTCTTGGGCCTTAAGATTCAGTTATTCTCAGTGTGTTGTATCAGCCACTGAAAATATCAACCAGGGCCAAAAGGAAAATCTGAACATAATACACATTTCTGTAATAACGTATGATTTATGGGAGAGTATGAAATTCATACAACAATAACAAAAATTTTTCATTAAAATATGTATGTATGACTTTGGACACTGCTATTGCACTGCATCACATACACATTTGTGCAGCTTTGATGCTCTGATTGTGTTTTTTTGTACTGCTGGTTACCAAAATCCCCTGCAGGATAAATAAAGTATTTATCTTTCTCTCTGTATTCCACAATCAGAATTGCAGGAGGGGTGGTGCCCCAGTGCCATTATGAAACTACACACCACTGAAAATGACACCAGGCTACTACAGCATAACTACACACACACCTACACACATCAGACTGATCTGTTATGACCCCATATCCTGCTTTTTATTTAATTTTTTTTAGCAAAAACAGCATCTCCTCTCATTTATCCTTGAAACACATGCAGTGCAAATGCTCGTGTATCATTAATAACTAAAGTATGTGACCATGTGAGAAGTGAGATACATGAATTATTGCTATTGGTCAGAATCATAAATGTTTTCACCAAATCAATTTCTTCATTTTTTTTATTTCTATCATAACATCAGTAACTACTGGATAGAGATGCCATCCAGAACCATCCAGACGTCTCCTGAGGTAAAGATTTTTGTTTGCTGAGTTGTAATTATCACATTTTTATTTGAAATTGACACAGCTGTTTCAGATCTACTGGACCAGTGATGTGACAGGATGGGAGATAATTTAATACCTGCTGATATTTTTCACCTCCACTGAGCCCTTTTGTACATTGCACTGCTGCACATATATAGCAAAGTAGAAGGTGTGCACAGAGACGCCTACGTATGTGCTTTACATTTATTCAAATTCTAACTGAAGGTGTAAAATATTAAACTAAAGGTGCAATGCATGATTTGCACCTTCATAGAATGGGCCCTGACTGCATGCAGTAGAGCTAGAACAGCCATGTGATGTGACTGTGATTCATGTGCATGTCAATGAGCAGAGCGTTGCACGTCAAGTTCGCACAAGGCCTCCCACTCCCTTGTGACTGCCCTGACTTTATCAATATTGTGTTCGTTTCTCGCTTGTTAGTTCTTACTTTTAACTTTGTAGGTCTCTTTCCTGCATCCAGACAACCTTGCATTCCAATTGGTTAGACTAGAGTGCCCGGTGCAAATCAACAGACGTGTCACAAAGCTTTCAAACACTTTCACATTCCTCTTTCATTACATCCTCACTTGTTTCTTTCACTTGCTTGTTGTCTCTCTTGTTCTCTTTCAAGTGCTGTCTTAGCTCCCTTTCTATGCAAAGTCTGCTCAGACCTTGGCAAGGACACACAAACACACACACACACACACACACACACACACACACACACACACTTGCACAATGTGAGTCATCCTCCGCTACCACAATACCAAGCATATCATCCATATTTTATCCCTTTAAAACAAATTCAATGTAAAGCGCAGACATGGAGTTTCAGCCACTCAAAGGTCAGACATGTTTAAAACAAAAAGAGATGACCTTTGTCTAAAATGTCTCTGGTGTGTGTGTGTGTGTGTGTGTGTGTGTGTGTGACAATTTTGTTTCTGGTGGCCTATTTCTGTGTGTGCACGCAGCTGTGCATCGGCATTTGTGTGGTTTCAAGAGTTTGATGATGTCTTACAAAAACTCAACAAAATATGACTGGTCACAGATTTAAACATGTTATTAACAAAACAGAACTACTTGGTTAGGTTTACATATCCAAACCACGAGGATGCCTTAAGCTGCATCCTACCGAAAATTTCAGCAGGGGGTGCTGAGTTTGGCTGCAAAATTACCTCAGAATTTTTTTTTAGGACAACACTATGGTCTCAATCACTAGTAAAAAATCTTCTTCAAGACAATTTCATGTTAATAGTTCTAATAATGGCCCCATTTAGAAGAAAACAGAAGATAAAGAATCGTATGATTTGGGGCGTGGCTACCTTTGATTGACAGGTGGCTAACAAGGCGAGCCGTCATCAGGAGAGAAGCAGAACAATGCGTATCCACGGCAACCTGTCAATAAAGTTATATTTAACATTGTATAGATATAAAATTTTTGGTTTGGTCTCGTATCTTTGACCCTTTCACTGTATTTTCACTTATTGACAGTTTATTTGAACGTTTTGTTCAGTAAAAATGTCTTGTTTGGTGTTTGGTTGGACTAACAGACACTCCAAGGAGTCGCTCTTCATTTTTCTGAGGTAAGTAACGTACATTTTGTTTTTGTTTTTCTGCTAGCCAAAATGAACATCCCAGTTAATGCTCCAGTTAATGCTAACATGAATTAGCAGCGACTTATCTCAGTCAGGTTGAGGTGTAGAGAGGCTGTAGTCAGTGATCAGATCCCTCTCCTCCTCCACAGTCCAAATACGGTCTGCTCCCCGTATCGGAAACAAGATGGCGACGAGTGTAACGCTGAACTTGATGCTTCCAACAGGCAGTCCACAAACCAATGGGTGACGTCACGGTGACTACGTCCATTATTTATATACAGTCTATGGTCTTTATAGTACATCGCATCACTTCCTGCTTTGCCCCGTCATGATTACTACAGCCACTAGAGGTTGCTGCCCAACCACTAACATTAATATTTGTTCTCTACGAATTAGAACGCATTAAATTTCATAGGTGTAACTACAACAGTGAATGACAACATTCATTCATTATCCTTAATTGCTCATCTGAACTTAATCCCAGCTGACATTAAGTGAAAGGTGGGTCCACCCTGGACAGGTCGCCACACTATCACAGGGCTGACACATAGAGACAGACAACCATTCACTCTCTCATTCACTCCTACTGTCAATTTCACCAATTCCACCTACGCTGCATGCCTTTAGATTGTGGGAGGAAGAGAACCCATGCTGACACAGACACTATAGTAGAGAACATGCAAAGTTCTTCCTCTTGCTGTGAGGTGTCACTGTTAACTATTACACTACCACGCTGAATGAGAACAGGTTAAGATATATACTGCATTGTAATGTGTGTGCATTTGGTCTGGTCAGTCTAACACTATAGCAGCAAACACACACAGAGTAAATCTTCTGTGGGAAGGCAGAGTGAAACAGAAAGGAGGCCTCAATAAATAATCCAGAGACACTTAGATCCTTTACTTGTAACAGCAGCAATAATCAGCACAATTACTGGACAACACAAGGGACAACTAGAGTGGAGAGGTGGAAGTGAGTTAGAGAGCAAAAGAAGAGACAGAGATCACTGACCATGAGACAGCAAAGGCCTGAAAGGTGACCTGTTCCTGTGATGCTCACTTCACAGCTGAAACACACTTTACTCACTGTTGCTCTTTTTTTAACTGTCAACATATCACATCAAAACACGATTTCCTTTCTGATCCGATACTGAGTAAAATTCAGGCTGGTATCGGTGATACCGATCCGATACCAATACTTTGTGCAAATACACCTAATTTGAGTGGTAAATCTAAAAAGAGTGTATTTCAAATGGCTTAAGAATGAATAGAAGACATCAGAGTCACTTATTTATTTTAAACTAAGTATACGGACTCATTCACAATATAGCTTCTTTTCCGCTCCGCCATTGAATTACACACACACACTGAGAGAGAGAAGAGTGAGCAGCAGCGTGCCACTGCGCTTACGTATTAGGCACTTACCCAGGCGAAAGAAAAAGTAGTTCCTACCAGCAGTGTGTCATTTAGATAAGATCGGAATAGTTTAGTTACTTTCCACCGTATTCCTGTTAATGATATACATTACCACGAGTGACTGAAGTATCAAAAGTATCGATATTTTCATTTGAGAATCGATTTAAGAGCATACAGATCTGGTATCGGAAGTATCGATATTACAGTATCGATCTGCACATCACTACAAAACACCCAAAAATGAAGTGAAAAAGTCTTTACTGTGTATCAAACAAGGCCTGATACATCTAATTCCTCCATAAGGCTCCATTGTTGTTCATTAATAAACCACAGTGTTGCACTATGAGACATGTTCCTTCATTATGATGAACACAAGCCCTTTTGTTTATTTTAAATCAATCCCACATACACAGTCCTGCTGCTGTGAATGCTCTCTAGTGCACCAAATGTGAATTAGTCAGCAGATGAAAATAGTCCTCAACAAACACACCATTTACTCCTTTGTGAGTAACATTTACTAAAAACTACAATTTAGGATCTTACTGAGCCTTTTTAAAAATTAAACTGTGTATGTGTGGCCCATTTTTCAAATGCATATTTTCAGTAGCTTGATGCTGAGTGCCACAGACGGCGTTTGGAAGTAAAAAAAATAAAAAAAGACAGAGAGAGAGAGATGGACTAATATTGTTTGTTTGGGTTTTTCATGGGATTTGTTTATAATAACACAATTATACAATAATGAACTCAGACCAAAAACTGTGTTTTGTGCGCCCTGGGATACAAACAGATGGCTCATGTGCACAAGCAAGGCAGCATGGGAGCAGAGTGACAATGCACACAGGTGAAATCATTAACATCTGTTCAGATATTATGTCTCACACGTAGCAAAAGCCATTACCTTCCTTTTTTTATGACAAACTAGGTTTAATTATTTTATTTCATCATTTTATTCTGACCATATTGCAGCATGTGCAGTCCCTTTCAACTTGTTTTTATTTAATTGATTTGTCTGTATTGTTTGTATTTATTTATTTCCCTTCAAATTGCTTTTTTGTCAGGTTCTCTTTAACTGTACAAATAAATACTTCAATTTAAATGTAAACTTTTATCTATTTTTTAAGTGGAAGTTCTGCGCTTTGAAACGTGAAAAATAAGACTTCATTGCTGTCAATCAGCAACTAACATGAAACAAAGTTACTGACAATGTACGTTTTCTTTCATGACTTACATTTCCTGCATAGGAAGCAGTGTGTTTGTCACTGTACCTCCCACGCTTTGTGATTGACAAGTGATCTGTGGGAAACGCAGCACAAAAACACAGCAGAAGAACTGAAGGTGCTGCCAAAAATATGGAGTATTGCATACATTAGCATTTTAACTGAGTAGGAACAGTGGGAGAAACAATGATAAGACAGCAGGAGAAAAAGAGAAAGAGGAGAAAAACAGATTTATGTTCTGGTTTTATAATTTTAGTTGCAAGTTGAAATTGCTGCAGAATATACAAGTTCCTTTTGATAGATAGATAGTAAAGGGGAATATTAAACAAATGTGTGTCTTTTTGTGTGTGTGAGAGAGAAGGGAGAGAGAGAGAGAGGGATGGAGAGAAAACGAGTGTGAACCTGACAGTTTGATTTCTAATGGCTTAATTATTGTTCATGCTCCGTGTTTGCCTTCTCAGAAAAACAGTAAACTGATAAGCTGCACAATCATTACCCCTACTGGTATGTGTGCACGTGCTTGTGAAGGCATGTGTGCGAGTAATTATGTTTGATATCACTGTTTTATCTCGCAGCGATAAAAGCCAACATTTTCCCACACCGACATCTCCCAACCCTGTTTGCTCCAGTGCCTTTTACTTTCTCCTCGATTGTTTCCAATTATCTTTCTTCTTCACTTGCACAGATTAAAAAGACTTTAACGCCGTGCGGCAGACTGATTGGAGCCTGGCTGGTGGACAAGCTAGCTCCGGAGTTAGAGTAAGCATTAAGGGAGAGTAGAGAGAAAGGCTTAGAGTAATAATGCAGAGTTGTACAGCCGTGACAGTGGGGTAACGCCAACAGAAAAGAAAGAAAAAGAAAACTAAAGTGGGGAGTGTTGGGATTAAAACGCTGTTGGTTTAAAGGATGAGAGGAGTTTCTTTTTGTTATTGTCCACAGGCTGAAACAGTGGCTGTAAAATGATATATTTATACAGTGAAAAGCAGGTACATGACATTCAGCACATTCGTATAGCAGTAAAAAAAAAAATTTGCTTTGTAAAGATAAATGGTTGAGAAATGGCACCCTGAGCTGAAAATGAAGTCATGTTGACTTTTGGCACCTGACATAGTCCTTTGTTTTAAAACTCCCTGTGTTTGTGGTATCCTGGCTAATGCCAGACTATATCACAAATGAGATTAGTCTAGAGACCACCTATTCATTTTTCCATAGAGGAGGCGTGGTTTACGATCGTCCAGAGCCGCTAAGAATGTCTATCATAAGCGTCTGTACGTAGCTCTTAGCCAATCGCATCAATTATACCAGATGACGTATGTAGAGCGACAGAAATTCGATGAGCAAGCATTGAGGAAGAAGACGACTGATGTTTACACGATGTCACTGAACGATTATTGCCGTTTGTGCAAGATACACATGAAGACGACCACAGCGACCAGGGTCTCACTAAACCCCATTAGCTTAGCCACTAACGGGGCTAGTTGGTAGATTAGGCTCTATTGTCTTCTAAATTGGACCATTATTTACACAATTATCATCGTATTGTCTTCTTTAAGGTAGTGATTGAGACCATAATCTTGCCATGAGAATTTTTTCCGAGGTAATAAATCAAGTGAGAAGTTGATTCATATTGTATTGCGATAGATAGGACCGGAGTGCTTTTGCAATTGGAATTTTCGTTAAAATGCAGGCTGAAGGCACTTCCGGGTTTGCTTCACTGCTCAGACCCGGAGGTTGCTGCCTGGTTGTTTGCGACATTAGCGCTGTTAGCATACCTGGTAATGCGATACAAACCCACAGTGGTGGTAAGGTGTTATCAGACAGCCCCGGTAAGTGTGAGATTCGACTCCGGCCTGCGGCTCTTCTGTTTGGATTTTGCATGTTCTCCCCGTGTCAGCTCCATCTTCCTCCAACAGTCCAAAACATGCACTAGGTTTAATTGGTTACTCTAAATTGCCCGTAGGTGTGTATGAGAGCGTGAATGGTTGTCTGTCTCTGTGATAGTCTGGCGACCTGTCCAGGCTGAACCGCCTCTCGCCCAGTGTCAGCTGGGATCGGCTCCAGCCCCCTGCAACCCGAGTGTGGACAAGTGGTTAAGGATAATGAATAAATGGATGAATATATGAAACCAAAGTTCCAGCTATGAACTAACTGTGCTAAATCAAATGTCTAATTTGCACCATGAAAGGGTTAACTACTGGCGGTTAAAATGGATTAATCTTGCATGCAACTGCAAGCAACTTTACTGGCTGCAGACACCAACGTGGCTCAGATTAGAGGAGAAATTACATCATCTTTCATGGAGCAGCAGGAAACACTCCATCACGGGTGCAAAACCCAGTTGCCCTAATGCAATTTCACCTAGAGTAGCAGCCAACAGACATCATTATAACTCAGAAGCATAGACAGTAAAAGACCATCATAATGTCATATTACAAAGTATGTAAGTGAGTGTAACGCATGTAAACTGACAGTATGTGATATGAAGAGCTAATAACTGACACAGAAAGGCGAGGGAGGGCATGCAGTGACACTATGATGGTTGTAATTGACTTAAATTAGGTTGCATTCGCATCGACTTTGAGAAGATTAAAAGTTCAAATAAAGGCAAAATAAATATAAAATAATAAATAACAAAGAAAAAAAAGTAACATTTGTCATCAAAATGTAACTTTTGGAACCAATAGTGGAACCAAGGTGATTTGATGTAAATGTTTTTTTTAAACCAATAACAGATGATGCACTTCATATTTTGTTGCATTTTAATGAGCATAATGTGTTTTTAGGAAGCCAGGCTGTTTCCCCCTGCTTCCATTCCTTATGATAAGCTAATCTAATAAGCTGCTGGCTCCAGCTATAGATTTGGGATTTTTGCACTGATTTTCCTATTATTTTGATTATCCCTATCATGTATATCATATCTATCTATCTATCTATCTATCTATCTATCTATCTATCTATCTATCTATCTATCTATCTATCTATCTATCTATCTATCTATCTATCTATCTATCTATCTATCTATCTATCTATCCTTATATCCATCTATCCATCCGTCCATCCATCCATACATTCATACATACATACAAAATGTCAAACTATTTTACAATTTAAGTAATAATTGTTTGAGTCCGTTTTTTTCTAGTGATGGTAGAAAAATATTGTATTATTTGATTCTACGTATGGCTGCCAGTGGACAGAAGTGTAATTATATTATGTGTATATTATATGGAGTTTTTAGAAAATAATCAACAGGATCTAAATATAGAGCTTTAGTCAGTAGCACATCAGTGTAGGAGATGCACATCTAAGCAGGATATTTTGACAGTCCTGTGACACGTGCGTGCGTGTGTGTGTGTGTGTGTGTGTGTGTGTGTGTGTGTCCGTGTCTAACCGTGTGTGGTGTGCATGCACTGAGATCTGTCACATCATCTCCATACCATATGAGATTGCACATCATGACTCTGCCGGTTCCCTAAAGCTTAATGTGTCGTCTGCAATTACATCACATGCACACATACACTCACACACTCTCTCTCTCACACACACACACACACGTATACACACACATACCCACACATTAATGTTGAATGACTCAGTTCTGTGGTGGTTTTCAGAGTGAGCAAATAAGAAACTTTAAATGTTAAAGGTCAGGATTCCACACTGGTGCTCTCACTTTGACTTAGCGCTGGAGTCACGCTCAAACATCCATCACACTACACTTTTAAGAAGGATGAGTCATTTTCAGCACCTCTTTTAACTGTGCCGAAACACACACTGCCGCTTCATAGCACAGTGTGTGTAAACAGAATAAGGTGTTGCATAGGACTTTTTCTTCAAGAGCATCACTGACACATGCTGAGTTGGAATGGAAAACAAAAAGTGCCCTACATCAAACTCAGACAGGACGAAAATATGTGTGAAAGAGAAAAAATAAGACTTCTTTAAAGCACTGCTTTGGCCTTTTTATACTGTGCAACGGTGAAACTATCGAGATTTACACACTTAAACATCATGCATCGTTATGAAACCGACCAGTAATGTTAGCCATATTTCAAACATTAATCATTCAGGTTATGACGACATTGACGGCTCTATAAAAGGTCAGACGTGGGTTAGATAGATTGTATGATCATTTCTGTAGTGCCCTCCCAGTGTGAACTTTGGGTTACTCATATGCCATTTCCAAAGAGCAAACCATCACACTGAGTGTTAGCTAAGACCAATTACCTTTTTGATTTTATTTTGATTCATTTCCCACTTCTACTTCAATTTTGATTCATATTAAATCACAATTCAGCCTCCTGCCATTTTAATTAAGGGCACTGTTCTTACCGGAAGAATGGCAGCGTCATTAAATAGTCCAAAATGTCCAAGTGACAAACTCTCTAGTGACTCTAGGAAATATGACGCCCAAAGAAAGAAGTCAGTGATGTAATTGTGTAGCTGATTTGGTCAGAATCCAGTCACTAGTTTTTGTAAGAGACAACAAATACAAGGAATATGTGATTATGACAGAGACAATGAAATACCATTCAATGTGGAGACAAAACGATATCTTTATGAACCTGAATATACAGAAGAACCTTTGCATGTGGAGACTGAATGGGCTGAAAGAGAGAGAGGGTAACTTTCTGTGGAAACTGGACACCATGAAGCTACTGCTGCCATGAGTGAGACTTGGATCTGTTCTGTTTGATCTGCAGTGCTTACGCTTAGGAACATGGAAGTTCTTCTGTAAAAGAAGTGCAAAGTGAAATATTGTTAATAAAGCGTTCACATAAACGAGTATCACATTTTTAGGGTGGGCTTGTACCATCAGGTCAAATGCACTTATTGTAAGTCGCTTTGGACAAAAGCGTCAGCTAAATGACATGTAATTTAATGTAATTTAATGTAATGTAACCTTCAAAAAATGTAAATTGCCACTTTAACCTTAACATGGAAAACTACTGTCAATATTGGGTTTTTTAAAAAACATTATAAAAAGCGTTCCCTAACCTTACTTAATTAAACACAAAAACATGGGAAAATAGTAAAGTTTCCCTTTACATAAGAGGTTCATATGGTCACCGCAACTTTGATCTTCTAGATCATATATGCTCCTCCAAGGATTGTGGGTGAGAATGGCCAGAGAAGTCAACTCGCACATTGTAAAATGCGACCGCATTGTAGTAGGACATCTTGGTATTTTTTCAATATACTTTATTTGGCATAATATGTTTCTGAACATACCAAATCTTTTTTCTGGCATACTAAGTAGTATATGGGTATTGGAATGCACCCTAAATGAACATTTTAACTCACATTTTGATGCTTCACTTACCTTAACTAAGTACTTAATGTAAACCAAACCATGATCTTTACCTTAACCCAACCAAGTCCTTTTAAACACTGCAATATTAGCGTCATAAAACAGATTCATATTTCAACAGGCACCTGTAACAGTTTTATAGGCACAGACAATTGTCTTAACAATAAATTTGTGTCATCTTAACTTATGATCATTTAGATTTGATAAAGTATGATTCCAGTTCTGATTCTGCTTATTGCTTGTAGGACTTGATGCACAGTGATAATATTCTGCTGTTTGATGTTAGGGTTAGAAACATCTACCACACTGTAAAACTGTAGACAGTCTATACAAGCTGATCTGAAATCGTGTCAAAAAGCACAAACTTTCTAGTCTATTCTTACTTTAAAATGTTGCCTTTATGAATTGAATTTAAAGTGACAGTGTGTGCCTCTGCCAGCTGACTTTAGGTCTCCCTCACTCCCTGTGCTCTGAGCTGTGGTGTAGCTTTGATGGCCGGGTCATTTACCAGATTGCAGAGCAGCGCTGGCCGTTTTACTGCCCTCTAAATCCATCCGAGGTGTGCAGAGTGTGTGTCTGTGTGTGTGCTGCTACCTACATGGGCGGTACGTGTCGGCATAGTGCCCAGTCAGGCTACATCTTTGAGCAAGGATGAATAGTGGCAATTCATTCTCTTTACTAAGTCCTAAATCAGCAGCTATGGACTCTCTCTCTGTGTCTCTCTGTCTCTCTCTCTCTCTCTCTCTCTCTCTCTCTCTCTGTCTCTCTCTCTCTCTCTCTCTCTCTCTCTCTCTCACCTATATGTTTCTGTCTCTTAAATTTGCTCCAAATAGCAGCTCAACAATACAAATACAATGTTGCACCACAGTAGCCACACAGCAGTAAACGAATGGATCACAGTAAGAGAAGAAAGGATGAGACAGGGAAAGAGGGTGGAATGGAGATTAAAAGGAGTTGAAGAGGAAGTTAAAGAGATGGATGTAGAAACGGCTAAATGAAGAAATATGGCAGAAAAAGTCAGTCTGGGTGAAAAATGAAAGACTGTATGGATGACAAGAGAGAGACCGAAAGAAGAATGGGATAATGCAGCTTCTGATTGTTTAGGTATCTCTGATTGTAGAGAGGTGTTTTGGGTGCAGGAGACTATAGGCTAATAATGCTTACTGATAGTATTAGAAAAGTACTCTATGTAGAGACATGTCCCCTGTGACTGTTAATAGGCAAGTATTTTTGGCATCTTTGAATGTTTTGTACAGATATTTTTAATTTTTGTTTCTATTATTTTTTCTGATGCTTGTTCACTGTTTTGATGATGTTCTCTCATTTTTGTTTTAACTGTTGTATTGCTTCAATTATATTGTTTTTTTTTGTAAAGCGCCTTGTAACCCTGGTTTTGAACAGTGCTATAGCTATAAAGAAATAAATAAAAATGTAAATGACATGTATATCATTAGATTATCATTAGTCGTGCATTAATGTAATGCAGGATTTTACTGTTGTAGTCGCTATGGGTGGATCTCTTTTTAAAATACTAACAAATGATTATTTTCAATATGGATTCATTTTCAGAATACATTTCCATTAATTGATGTTTTTTTATTTGTAAAATGAAATACTTAAATTATTTAAATTTCTTTTTTTTGTAAAGAAAAGCATTAAATCTTTACATTTGTGAAGTTGAAACCTAGAAGTGTTTTTTCAATGCAAATTTTCTATACATTCACAAAATATTTTCCATTTAATTGTCAGTCAGTTGATAATTGATTATTTGACTGATTGTTTCAGCTGAAACTGATTTAATAAATCTGTACAGTAACTAGTAATTTAAGCTGTCAGACAACTGTAATGAAGTAAAAAATACAATATTTACCTCTGAGATGTAGTGGAGTAGAAGTATAAAGTGGCCACTACAGTACTTGCCAGCCAGCAATAAACACAAGGTAACACTTTACATGAAGGGGTATGCATAAGACTGACATGACACTGTCATAACCATGGCATCTGTCATTAAGATGAAGGAGGCTTTATGCATGCTTATGAATTTTGTCATTAAGTGACATTTGACAAGAATACAGGATTACTTCCTCAAACATTTTGTACTTTGTTCATTTTGTTCTTTTTTTTTAACATTTGTGATCATGTATGTTCAAACAGGAAGTAGGTAAGCAGATTATGATACTGATTTATAAATGTCTTACACTGTAAAAGAAAAAAAAAATCAGTTTAATTTAGGGTAAAACACTGGCAGCTGTGTTTGCCAGAACTTCACCATAAAAAATCCAGTGAGTGGGTTTTCTACTATAAATTTAAATGTAAATATCAGCAAAAACTGTAATTTACACTGAGTAGTCCCTTTATTTTAGGGTAATTGTGTCCTTGTGACATTATCATATTTCTCCTTTAATTTCACATGAAAAAACAGTGTTTCTACAGTTAAAAGTTTTGTACTATTCTTTGATTTATGGTAATTAAAAGCGTCTACTATGGTGATTTTCAATTCTTAATTTTAGGCCCTATTTCTAATGCAATTTAAGAGTGTTTTACTGTAAATGGAGGAGTTTTCCACTTTTTTCTTTACTGTGATATTTCAGCCATCTCAAAAAATGTCAACTTTGCATTGAAGGTGTTGACCAAATGACACATAATGACAACATTCATAAGCATGCATAAAAGAGTCCTTCATCTTAATGACAGTGCCGTGTCAGTCTTATGCATACCCCTTCAAATAAAGTGTTGCCAAACACACAGTCACACACTCTCATTTCTGTTCATTCATGTATAAAGTAGTGAAAAAGGCAGGTAACATATCCAGGCCTCTTTGGTAGTAAAAGGATCTCCTCGGTCATATTAGGGCAGTAGTCTCCTCTATCTCAGTCAGGTATTAGTTCCATAAAAAGACAATTTAGGAAGGAGACGCAGCGTATAATGTTCTTCGTCTACATTCCGAGCAGCAATTTAGAGAGGGTTCATGACTGTCTCTTGCTGTTTCTCAGGCAATTTCAGAATCGTTAAAGGTGTGTGTATGTGTGTGAGGCGTGTGCTGTGCAGGGCGGTATGTACAGAGGGTCTTTGAAAAGCTCTGTATCCTATGTGTCGGGATGGGAGAGTGAGAAATGGGTGATCCAGGTTAACACGTTAGCAGAATGATTGTAGGCCACAACCATTATGTCAAAAGTGAGAAACTAACTTGTAGCAGGCGAGCAGCTGCAAACCTCAGAGGTAAGTCATTTCGATGTGCAGCTTTTTGAAGAGTTACTGCTGAAATGTAGATGTAATTGCAGGGAAAACTCAAATGCTGTTGTACACTGTTTGGGACTACTTTCCCTGCTGACTGGGCATGGTTGGTGATGGAAGACAGTGTAACAGATTGTTTGATTTTTCAATAGAATTAGTGCGATTTGGAGACAATAGCTACAGCAGCTTTTGTGTCAATAAAACATTTTGTTACATAAAATCTCCTTGTCCACAGCAGTTATGTTGTGAAAGCAGCAAAGTATTGATGTGCAGTCAATCGATGCAGCTATATGTGCATACATTGGAAGAAAAGAGACTCAAAGAGGTGACAGGTATGAGACAGATGACTGAAAATATGACTAAATAGCATCTGGTGTAGACAGGGTGGAACAGTCACCACTCACCAAATGTAAGCATGAATGATTTTTATACATTTTCACATCACATAAAGAATAAACTCAGTGTTATGAACCCCAGGCCAGAGCTTCCAGTCACAGAAATCTCCCTAGCGGTGGTGGTTGCCCATTTTAAGCACAGGGGCCAAACTGGGGCCAGCTAGGGGGCCAGTTTATTAAAGCAAGGGCTATCTAACTTTTACGGAACAGAAAACTCAGAACAAAATACCAGAGTTCACTGTATTGATGCATTAAGGGTGCATTCCATTGCTTTTAAATTCAGCTAATTTTTAAAAGGGAGTGCTTTATTTTTATTCTAAAAAGTTACAAAAGGTTACATAATCTCACTTTTTTTAAAAACTAAAAAAAACATGCATATCAATCCATTAATCTACCCATTAATAAGCTCTTTTGCAACTTAAAATCAGGTTCTTTGAAGTACAAATCAAAGTGTAGTTATCTGTGATGTTATTTTGTACATTTTAAGCTTTTAGGCTGTATACTTTGAAACTCCTTGAATCCATTTTTAATTAAGGTGAGAGTTTTACAATCTTACTTTTAAAGTGTTAATATGCAGGTGGAAGATGAAAAGGCTGCAAGACGAACTAAGTGTCTCCTTCTCTTGTGATCGTTGTCTTCATTCTACGCAGCACGACATTCCTTCTCTCGAGTCACAAGTTTGTACCAACCCAGTTCCCCTTGTCCTTTCCTTCCTTTTCCATTTTCCTTTCATTGACTCAATTTGCTCCCCCTTTTTCATCCCCTCCCCCCAGTATTTAATTAAGCTATCAATTCTGCTATTCTGCCTGAATTTAAATGCGTGTTTAGTGAAATTAGCTTGTAATAGCCCTCTTAAATTTTGAATCAAAGTATGTTAATCTGTGTTAATGTTATTACTTCTTTCTACTGGTTTCCTCTCACCCTCTCCCTCTCGATTCACCCCATTTTCCCACTCCCGCCTTCATCCAGCCATCTGTAACTTGTGGCATTTTGAGAAAATAAATGCTGCACCTTGTTGTTCTGAGGAGCTGTTTGTTGGCATTTACAAAGGCCTCTGGCAAAGGAATGATAAGCATGTGTGTGCAAGCATTTGCTTATCTGTAGTAGATGCATATGGCCAATTGTGTATGTATAGAGAGTATGTTTATTTATATGTGTGAGTCTGAACATATGTGTGTGTGTGCCTGACTGGCAGGAGGGAGAATGTGTCTGTCTGTCAGTCTCTGTGTTTATGTTGGCGGGTGTACGTGTGCTGTCTGTTTCCTGTCAGAATAACACAAGCAAGAAATACCAGCATGGTAACAAGGAAAAGACCTTCACACTTTGAAGAAGAGTTTAGATTATCAGAACAAAGGAACACCCTTATCACAACAACTCTTGGATGGTATATGTATGTTTATGTCTGTTGTGACGAATGTATTAATTTAAATAATTCAGTTTTATTCTTGACCTTGGGGACATAAAGTGCAATTCGATCCACTTATTCCGCACATTTAAAATAACAACCTGGGCTGGAAGTGATGGAAATTTGGGAAAATGCATAAAATGCAATGGAAATAAGTGCATGATGCACTTCACATGTGCTATATTTGAAAAAAAGGGAGGGACTATGGAGGTGGACACTAAGTTACGAGAAAAGCTAGCTAGCTAGCTTGGTTAGCAAAGGTGCATCTGCAGTTAATTCACTTTCAGGTGATCAATCAAAAGGTTACAATTTACTTTCATAAACTTCAAGCACACAGTCACAGTGAAAGGGTCAAAAACTCCAAGATGAAAACACACAGATCAAGACTTTATTGCCTATTTTACTCTAAATGGGACCAAATGCACACCATGTTGTATTGAAGAAGACATGAAATTAGTGATTGAGACCATAAAGTCACTAGGAAAATTCACTGGGGTGATAAATCAAGAGAGAAAATGGGTTCAATCGAACTTATTTTTGCAGCCAGTAGTCGCCCCCTGCTGGCGATTAGACAGAATTCAGGTTTATTGCGCTTCACATTGACTTAACTTTTAAGACTGTTTAGTTTGTCTAAGCAGAAATCTTAAGGTGTTAAATGGTTTGTTGCGGGTGTTAAAACTGTGGGTAGCTATTCTGACAATCCAGCCGTGCAAGAGAATCCCACTGGGACGTTCCTGGTGGTCCCTGTTGAGTTACCACTTACAGCTCTGCTCTTCAATGGGGTTGAGATTCTCATCATCCTTTGTTTGCTCCCATCAGTGCCTGATGGACATGCTGCATCTCCTCCTCTCCATCCTCTTTCATAGATGTTCTGCTGTGTATAAGAGGATCCTCAAAGCTGATCCTTTATGTTAATAATAGTGATTAGAGATAAAGGCATTTGGCTATTTAAGAGTCTTAATGCTGCTTATTTCACCAGATCACAGTTTCGAGAAATCCTCATCCTGTTCACAGGTGAATCTTGATGTGTGAGTTGATGTTATCAATGTGTTAAAAGTCAATACTGAAGCAGTGCACTTTGGTGAAAGTGTCATCCACATACTGGTTCCAGATGTCAGGCAGAGTGGAAACCATTGAGAGGCCATCTGTTTAAAATGTTCCATGTACAAGTTAGCGACAGTGAGAGCTTGTAAAAAATTCCCTTTGAACATGAAATAAGTGGTATCAGGACACAACCCCAGATGATCTGATCCAAGTTGAGCTTTGTTCTAACTTTCCAGCTAAGATTCGCTGTCTGATTGCCTTCACTGTTTCCTCAGCAGGGGGTAAAAAGTGCATGACATCAAAGGATATCCGATTCTGTAAGGGAGCGCTTTCAAGTCCTTGAGCGTATTGACAAAATCCATATTATTCATAATGTGGTTATTAGTGCATCCAACAAAAGGTCCCCATACACTCTTGAGAAATGTAACTGTGTGAAAGGTGATGCTGCCAATACCAGGGTGGACTTTTTTTATGTCTCGGCAGTCTATAAAACTTAACTCTTCACTTTGTTAAAAAGACTTTATTCCTGGTTTAATGTTAACATAAAGACAAGGTTGAGTTAAGGTAAGCTCAAGGTTCCTATTTCAACTCTAGAGTTTAAGGTGAGGGCCTCAGGTGTGTTTTTAACAGCAGAAAACATAACAAAAATCTGCTGTTATCTGCTGTTTCACCTGTGCTACACTGAACAGTGTGTGTGTGCGTGTGTATGTGCGTACAATTTTGTTTTTTCATTTGTGAAGTAAAGTGGGATCAAGGCCAGAGCTTTAACAGCCTGTGTGCACGCCAACACGTAAAAAACGTGTAACTCATAATGGCTTCTCAGGAACAGAGTGTGGTGCAGGAGGCATTACTGAAGCAAATCCTCTGTGTTTCTCTACCTCAAGGCCATGCTTTTTTCTTCTTCCTCTTCTTCTTCTGTTTTTTTTCCAAGCTCCACTTTCAATTCAGCTTTTTCCTCCATGGATTTATCTTTCAAAGACATTTTAATCAGTGTGCTTCACACTTTCACTTAAAAATTTCAGTGGTATATGAAATTAAACATCTAAAAAAGATGTCTTGTAAAGAATGCATTGTGGTATTGAGTAAGAACACTCTACTCCTTACCACTTTATTCCTGTACTAAATCCTACCTTTATCACCCCTATAAAGTTCAGTTTTTGATGAAAATTGGACCTATTTAAACGATCAGCCCGAGGACTAAAGTGCATTTATGGCATGTCTAACACTTTCCTAGTTATCCCATTTGTGCCCAAATACTATACTTAGTATGATAATGGAAATGCCATAATATTTGTGTCTGTGTGGTCTTCTGTCTAGACATCTAGTATGGACATACTTCAAGTACAAAAACATTTTTGGATCAAAAGAACCACACTTTTACGAAGATATTTAGACAGTAATGTAGAAAAAAAACTTAACATGGTGTTTATTTAATGTTTTCCATTTAATTTTTTATTACATATGTTTGATATTCAACTTGTTATAAGTTATTACCAAAAATCTGTGAAACCTGAAGTCTGAATATAAGTTAAAAATTAATAAATTAAAAAATAATAAATATTCACTGAACTTGTTTAAGTATATAACTATAAATGCAAAAATACACTTTTATTTAAATTTTTACTGGATGTTTTATATTCTGTGTCTATTGTGCTGAACCAACATAAACCCTCATCGCTGCATACTTCTGTACATGCTTAAAATGTCTATTTCGCACCTCTTATTTGTAAAAGGTGCACTTCTCTTGTGTTTTTAGTGTCTTTACTGCTATTATACACTTTTGTACAGCACTTTGGTCAATATGACTTGCTTTTAAATGTGCTTTGGACATAAGTTTGACTTTACTTGACTTCACAAATAAAGGGGACTTAAAAAAAAAAGAAAAGAAAAATAAATCCTCTTTTTAGCCATATTGCACATCGTAAGAGGATTTCTGTCCTCGGATCTGCAGTGGTGTCTACGTTTGATTGCTAAAGGGCCACTGGATGGTAGGAAATCTTCAGGCAGGTGTAGTGCAACAAAAATGTAATGAGAAAGGTGCAGCTCATTACGTGAAAGCCCCTGAAGCTGAATGAACCCAATAGATAATGACAGTTTTGGTCAATAAAAGTGACCAAACAGTTGCATGTTGAACACATTATCACACCATAATCAGAAAGAATCAATACACACTTAACCTCTAATGACCTTTGACACAGGAACAACCAGTTCTTTCAATCAGTTCTTTGCCACGTGTGAGACACAATTCCAATCATTATGCACTGTATTTGAGGTACCAAATGTATTGTGAATGCAATCCACGGATATTCTCCATCCTTTGTGGTGGAATCTTCCTCTCTCCTCCGCTTTCTCCTCCTCCTCCTCGCCGTACCCTCTCCTCGTCTCCTCCCCTCCCTCTGTGAACAAGGAGAACACACTTCACAAGCCTGTCGCTGCACCTGTCAGCTGAATGCATCTGTGTGTAAACGTGTAGGCAGGTGTGCATGCGTTCGGGTGTTGCACATGTAGATGTGTGGGTGTGCTTGCTTTGGCTTACGTAAATGTGTGTGTGTGTGTGTGTGTGTGTGGTAGTGCATGTGGGTGTGACACACACAGCGGTCGCTGTCTGATGCATCTTTAGCCTGGCTCCAAATCAAAAACACTTGTACTGTATCCCCTCGGGGAGCTAGACAGACAGCGGCAGACTGGCAGCAGCAGAGAGTAGGAGAGAGGGGAGAGGAAAAGAGAGCGAGGAGGGAGAAGAAAGAACAGATGCAAAGGTGAGAACATGCAAGGACAGGGAGATGCTTGTAAAGAAAGGGGAGGGAAGGAGGGATTGAATGTATAAATGTAGGAGGATGAAAGAAAAGACGTCAGATGTAAAGAGTATAGAAGAAAAGAGGAGGAGAAGAAAAGACATAGGAGACTCTGAAGGAGGAGAGGAAAGCGTATTCAAAGAGGTGACAGTATTAAGGGTAAGAGGTGAAACTGAGTCATGTTGGTGTTGATGTCTGACATCCCCACTGTGCTGGTTCCTCTCTTCCCTTCACATACACCACAGGTGAAATGGATTGTGGGTGCATGTGTGTGTTCACCTTTTTCTCCTTTTTTGGCCTTCAGTTGACACTAAGTTTCTGTTCTTTGGCACCAGATGTCAGAGATTATTGATAATGATTTTTAAAATGGGTGAATCTGGGAATAGAGGAACTTTTAAAGGCTTTGGAGAGCTGTAATGGTCAGATGCTGTGTGATGAAAAAGTGATCTCTCTAAAGGCACTATTTACTTCAACAGAAGTGCTTTTTGGATGATTGAACAGTGTCTGAAATCCCCTCCTCCCACAACTTTTCAATGTCAAAATCATGGGGGCTGCGCTAGGCAATTTTTTAACTTTCCACAAAAAAGAAAAGAAAAGATGATCCAACATTTACACATGGCTATGAGAAAGCAGGGTTTGAACCAGTTTGAAAATGCAACACTGTTAATTCAAATTATATATTAGAATATACCTTTATACCCATATTCAAACAATTATTGGTTATTGCATCTCTTTTGAGACTGAACTTAGGTTAAAATTTCCCCTTTTTTTTTCATTTAATGGTGCTGGCAACAAAGTTAACAAGCTATAGAAGCAACTTGCTAATCACAAGGTAGGCACGCCCCCTAAAGTATAACCTCATTTTTAAAATCTATTTTCCTCTAAATGGGACCATCATTTTCAAACACAACACTATGCTTTATAGAAGAAGAGTTGAATCTAGTTATTGTAACCATAACCTTATAATGAAAATGTTAAGTTGTATAATTTTGAATAATAAATCAAGTAGGGTCCCTCTATATAATCTGACTTCTTTTTGCAACCAGAGGCCTGTCCCCCTGCTGGCCATTAGAAAGAATGCAGGTTTAAGGCACTTCTACATTAGCTTCACTTTTCAGACATACCAGGCAATGCCACTTCTTGTTTTTAGAGTCTATGCTGTAAACACACACACACACACACACACACACACACACAGACGTAGACATTACATGGTGGATGATGATCTTTTACGAACTTCACTGTAAATGCATATTGATTTCACACATGTACAACATTTTTAGCCAGCGTGCTGTTGACATATTCTCACATCATTCCCTGCTGTTCATTAATGGGTGCTGATATAATGTTTAACAACTCATATAAACACACAGCTGTCAAATCCTCTGCATTTACCCAACAAACACAAACAAACACAACCCCATAGCCAAATATCTCTGGCCAAGGGGCAGATTGTCCACATCTGCAAATAAGTAATTGCATGCCCAAAAAAAGAACTTATTTTCTCTCTGCCCTCTCCTCCCGCCTTTCTCTTCCTCCATTCCTCCAGTCATCTAAATTTATATTTTTCTAATTAATTCTCTTGATTCATTAGGGATCGTGGAGAGCAGAGGGGGAAAATGGGTAGGAAAGTGAGGGATGAGGGAGGAGTGGAGCATCTTGCCATCTGCATTTCTTCCCTGCAGGGCAAAATGATGAGTCTCCAAACTGCAGCAAAAGTACTCTGTACTGAAATAATAAAGAGTGGAAACTAAAACAAGACGAATCAAAGGAGCAAAATAACTAGAGTGAACTGTGCTCAAGGCGGCCTGACCCTCCCCTGCGTCTCCTCTAACCCTTACTGTTCTCTTCTACCTCTTTGTGTTTTCTTTCCCCACTTCCTTCCCCTTCTTGCTTCCACAACATTTTGCATGTGTCATGTTTTATTTTGAGAGGCAGCAATGGAAATGCAAGCGTTCAGACAAAGGCTGAAAAGCTAAGAGAAGTGCATGGAGAGACATGGTGGGATGGACAGAGACATGCAGCAGACGGAGAGAGAGATATAAAGAGAAGAAAGGCATTAAAGATTCAAACTCTCAGATGGAGACAGACAAAAACTATGGTGACATAAAAAGAGAGGGCACTTCATAAAGCTTCTTGGCTTCCTCCATTTGCAGAGAGTTCAAAGAGAAATTTAATGTAATGATGCAAACAGCATACCCCGAGCTCTTTATTCTGTATGCTCTTATTTGTGAAAGCCTGACAAAAGGGCATATTGGCACTGCTTTATGATCTTACCACTGGAGACAGTGAGGCAGGCATTTACCCTGTTTACTATTCTCTTAGATTTCTCCAATGTGTTAGTTTCATTTTCAAAGTAACAGCCAAAGCCCTCTATTTATTTGACTATTCAGATGTATTCATGAGCAAGATATTGAAAATAGTATAAATAGCTTATCTAAATATGACCATTACCAGGATATATATTCAGAATGCTGCTGTCGATTGATGTTCACAAAGTAATTATTCTAATCATTATTGTCATATTTACATTTTTTTAAATTATGCTTAAGTTTAATCCAGCCTTGATTACATAGTTTTCCTTAATAATCATTCATTTGAAAATGTATTTTAGTTCAGTTTTGTTTTTTATAAAGGACACAATGAAAATCACTCACAGAACTTATCTTGGAAGGGAGAAGTGTCCAAACTACACAACCTTTCCACTGGGGTGCCTCAAGGATCAGTGCTAGGCCCCCTACTCTTCTCAATTTACACCACCTCACTGGGCAAAATCATCCGCCATCATGGCTTCTCAAACCATTTTTATGCCGATGATACCCAGCTGTTCTTTTCCTTCCCACCAAACGACCCCACAGTCTCGGCCCGCATCTCTGCTTGTCTAGTGGTCCCACCCCGTCCCACATTATATCAGCCAATCAATCTTCAGCTTGGATCCATGCAACTTGTACCCACAAGCTCTGCATGAAACTTGGGTGTCATGATTGACAACCAACTGACCTTCAAGGTTCCTGTATCCTCAATTGCCCAATCTTGTCGATTCGCCCTGTACAACATCAGGAAAATCAGACCAAGCAATCGACACAACTCCTGGTTCAGGCCCTTGTGTTATCCCGCTTAGACTACTGCAACTCGCTACTGGCGGGTCTTCCTGCTGCACCACCAAGCCTCTGCAGATGATCCAGAACGCGGCTGCATGTCTGGTCTTCAACCAGCCCAGGAGAGCACATGTCACTCTCTGCACTGGCCCCCGGTCGCAGCCCGCATCAAATTCAAAGCCTTGTCTCTTGCCTACAAAATAGCAACGGGCACAGCCCCTTGTTATCTGAACTCCTTTGTTCAGATTCACAAACTCTCCCGTCCACTAAGCTCCTCGAGTGAAAGACGTCTGGCTCCTCCACCACTGAAGGCCTCTGCGTCTCAAACCAGACTCCTCTGTAGTGCCCCGGTGGTGGAACCAACTTCCAAACTCCATCCGTTCCACTGAGTCCTTCTCAATCTTTAAGAAGAGACTGAAGACCCAACTCTTTACTGAACACCTTCACTCTTGATCTACACTGATGACTACGACAAGTATCGCACTGACCGATCTTGCGACCTATAAAGCTCTTGAGTCCTAATGGACTCAAACTGAACCCACGGCTCTTACTCTTGCTATGTTTCTTGACTTCATCCTTGCTTGTGTTGTATTACTCTCATTTGTACGTCGCTTTGGATAAAAGCGTCTGCTAAATGACATTGTAGAATTGTAGAAAATCTAATATCCCAACCGTATAAAGTTGGCTATTTAACCGCACATTCAGAATTAAATTCAAATAAACAAGCCTGTGTGGACAAAACATATAATTATATTATTATAATTATAAAAATCTCTTACAGAAATAATGCCATAGTAAGATTAATTTGTTTTCAAAATCAAAAATACTGTCATGATATCAAGTTCAGATGAAAGTAACACTTGGTTCAAAATAGGATCCTGTCTCAACCTCAACAAAACTGAAACGTAAATGAGTCGGATGAGGCCAGTTTTTTTCTCTCTTTTTGACCCCTGAATCCATGGCAACCTCCTCCAAGCAAAGGAAACATAATGACGATGCAGTTTAGTTGCATCGGAACATCATTTATAGGACACCAGGCTGCCTGTCTTTGAGTGGGCAAAAAGCCAATCATAGTTTAGTAAAATGAAATGGCAGCAAGGGTCAGATGGATTTCAGAGGTGTGCCACCCCAGACCCCTCTATGGACTCTCCCCTGGTGTTTACATGATTGTGTGACTAATAGCAGCATTATTGAAACAACAGATGTGAACATTTGTTTCAGTAATTAACTTAAAATATCTGTTTGTATTCAGGTAGGACCCTTTATGTGCATTGACTACTGTTTTCTTGTTGTGCAGCCCTGTATGAATAAATAAACCTAAACATGTCTCAGTTGAATAATCTTTTATTTCAATTTTAGCTTAAAAATATCTGGGATATAAAGACTTTCCTAAAAGAAAAAAAAACTTGACTTTTGCCCTTCAAACCTTGAATTAAAATGTCTTTTCATGTTAGAGATCTAAAATAGGAAAGTGTTTACAGCAGTAAATTGAGTAATTCAACTACCTTTTTTTATGCTTGAATGTGCAATCTCCTCTCTAGGGACAAACAGCGGAAGACAATGCCCAGGTCTTACACAAACCACAGTGTCTCTTAAGTAATAACTTCCACATTCACTTGAGGGGAATTTGTCAATAGGTCTTTGGTGAGCAGCAAGCCATATTAGGATGAACGTTAGTTGGCTTTTCCACCAATATAAATTGGAACACTTCTTTATTTGACAATTATTGTTGTCCTTTCCTGACTCATAGGGGCTATGCGATTGAAAGCTGAACAAAGAGAATATATTTTATGTTCAACTTGATGCAACTTTGTTGTTTATTGGAAATATATACTAATTTTGAATATGTTACCTTCAACACATTTGAGAAAAGTTGGGACAGGTGCATGTACATCACCATTTCTTTTACTGAGGACACTAATCGTTCAAGTTTTGAAAGTGAAATTCTTTCCCATTATTTTTTGGTATAGACTTAAGTTACTCAACAGTCTAGGATCTCACTTTTCGTATTTTGCCATTCAAAATGTGCAACACGTTTTCAATAGGAGACAGGTCTGGACTATTTTCCTTTGAAGCCATTGAGTTGTAACTTGTTCCACACAGAATATGTAAACAGGGACATAACTGAAAAAGATGTTGTCTGAATGGCAGCATGTGTTGTTCCAAAACTTGAATGTATCTTTCAGCATTAATGGTGACTTCATAGATGTGCAAATGACCCATAATGCCATGGGCACTAACACACCCCAATACCATCACAGATGTTGGCTTCTGAACAATCTGAATGGTCCTTTTCCTCTTTAGCCAAGAGCACCGAAAGTAATCCTGAGGGGTCGAAGGTCATCCACTGTTGGTATTCAGTCTTGTCCCTTATGTGCAAAGATTTTCTCCTGATTCTCTGAACCTCTTAATAATGTTCTGGATGAAAGATGGTGAAATCCACAAATTCCTTGCAATTGTTGGTTAGGAAAAGTTGTTCTTCAAATGTTGGATTATTTGCCCATGCAGTTTTTACACAGTGGTGAACCTTCCACCCCATCCCTGCTTGTGAACAACTGAGACTTTTCAAGGACATTAATTTTATTCCCAATCATGGTGGATGGGTCGAATAAACATTGAGTTTCACCCAGGAGAAAGGGGTTCATGTCCCATGGACAAATGCTCATGTGGGTCGTTATGAGTGGTATTGACAAACAACCTATTCTGCCATTTAGGTTGGAGATCTTGTTACACGTAGACACTATAGGTTGGACTGGAGGAGCAGTGGATGAGGCATTCATCCCCCACAGAAATTTTGCAGTAAAAGCCTAAATGTGGTGGCCTTTCATACACTGATCGTAATCATTGCATATTTTATTCACGCTGTGGTGGATTCTGTTAACACAGCCATGTGCTCTTATTTTGAAAGCTACATGTGTTTAGCGACAGAAAGTAATTCATAGGTTAGTAATTAATACTTACAGTGTACAGAGTTTAGCTTTTTGGGATTTAAACAACTTTTTATTGATAAAGACAATGCCCAGGTCTTACACAAACCACAGTGTCTCTTGAGTAATAACTTCCACATTTACTTGAATTCTATCAATAGATCTTTGGTGAGCAGAATGCCATATTAGGATGAATGTTAGTTGGCTTTCCCTCCTATATAAGTAGGAACACTTCTTTAGTTCTTCAGGAATTTCCTGGTCTGCTGCAACCAGCCATGATGCTCCAGGCTGCTGTGTTCAGTGTCCTATTCTGCTCTGTCCACAGTTTTACTAGACAGGTAGGCATTGAGCAGACACTTTAAATCAATGCGACACATCTCTGCTCAAACTCTACTCTGTCTACACTTACATAAAAGCAAATTTTAAAAATGTTCTGTAATTTAGTGTTTCCATTCAAACGTATCTAACTAACTTTTACTTTGTGTGTTATTACAGGCTTCCTTTGAAAAGAGTGAGGAGTCCTCCTGTAAGACATGGCTGCTTCTCAGAAAGGGAAATTTTGCAAATATATTGTCGTACATTATGTAAGTGATAGTTGAACAAACTGTTTCTATTCCACAGGCAACTCCACTGAGGACGATGCTTTCAGTGTCTCTACGCTGATAGAGAAGGCCAACATCAATGTTGGTATGTTCATTTCCATTGCAACTCATGCTTTTCCTTTGGGTTATCATTCCAGCCGCAAATGTAGAGTAAAATATAGAACAAAAATATTCATTAAAACATTGGAAATGGGCGTTCCCGGTGGCGCACCTGGTAGAGCGCGTACCACAGAGGCCCAGTCCTCGTGAGCGGGCGGCCCGGGTTTGAATCCGGCTCAGCGCCCTTTCCCGCATGTCTTCCCCTCTGTCTCCCCCTTTCACTCTCTGTATTCTCAGTAAAAAAATAAAAAAAAAACATTGGAAATGATAGGCTGATAATGCTGGTGTTACAGTACATGCATGGAAGTATTCAGCAGAAATATTGTATTTTTAACAGGACCATCAGTGTGGAAGCAGAGCTTCTATCAGATTGAGATGCCATCAACAGAGCAGTTAAATTAAGAAAATAAAGGCAGTAGGCTCTACAATAAAAATGGAAACATTTTCTTAACATTCTCATAACATTTTTCAGGAAAGAACTTTGATGACCCCCTGGTGATGTTTGGAGACATAGCAGTGCCAACCGGTCTTGAGAATGCTGATCCCTGCACAGCAAGAGGTTGCAAGTGGCCTAGACTCAGTGATGGCAAGGTCTACGTACCCTACCGCATCTCCAACGACTACTGTAAGTCCCAAAGCCAGGACTTTATTAGTGTCCTAAGTGTATTAAGGTTCAGAATTAATCATAAATCATATTTTATTTTACGAGCAGTGGCATTAGAAGTAGTATAATTTGCTGCTTTTTGTAGCAGCAGCAGTAGTAGTATAGTAGCTAGTACTAGTATGAGTAGTAAAATTACTAGTAAAGTGGGAGCACACTTGTAATGATACTAAACCCCTTAATTATGATGGCAGAGTGCATTTGAAGATAAAAGTAAACTAATAGCGTATAATAAACAATACTAAAAAAATGTTTTGTTTTGTTTTGTTTTTAACTGTTAAGCCCAAAGACAGAGACAGGAGATTCGAAAAGCCATGCAGTCCTTTGCTGAGTGTACGTGCATCCGCTTCTTCCCTGTGAAGAGACAGGAAGACTTTCTGGACATCCTGCCTCGCACAGGGTATGGAATGTGCAATGCTCATACTGCATATGTCTGCATAAATATACTCATAGACCTTATACATCAGGTTTCAGAGCAAACACTGTGTCCCAGATCTTGTGAAGCAACGTGGGATACTATCATGGGGCTGCTTTAGCAATTTGACTGTTTGGTGTTTTTTACTGCTCTCTTTCAGGTGTTGGTCATTTGTTGGGCGTCGTGGTGGACGCCAGGAAGTGTCTTTGGAGCGTCCTGGTTGCATTTACGGGCACGTCATCCTACATGTGCTGCTCCATGCCCTGGGCTTCGACCATGAACAGACACGGTCCGACAGGGACCTGCACGTTCGCATCCTGCTGCAGAACGTCAAGTCCGGTGGGTCTGGTTACATAATTATAGCAGAAAAAACTATGGTGCTTTGCTATGTAGTTTGCCATGTCAAGATATACAGACGTAATGGCATCCTTACCAGACAACAAAGTCACACTCTGCACATGCATGTTAGTGCATGTGAGTACCCAGTGTATTAAAAAGTGATGCCAAGGGGTTGTGACTAAGCGTATATATGTGAAAAGTAGGAATGAGAATAAGAGACATGTGAAAACAATCCAGGCCCAGACTCAGAAACCATAGATAGGAGCTGTAAGGCACCTTTAAGCTCTCAAGTCAAAAGGGTTCATTACAAATAAATAGATAAAAAATATGACTTGCCTAAATTAGAAGATTGTGTGAAGTATACAGTAGCTAAGAATGATGTGCTTCAGGATTTCTAGAATGTGAAACCAGATGTACAGATATGTACATGTATGTTTCCAGCAGATAGAAAAATGACCAAATTAGAGCTGTGTGTTTCCCTGCAGGAAAGGAGCACAATTTCGACAAGTTCCAGACCAACAACCTCTGCACTCCTTATGACTACAACTCTGTCATGCACTATGGAAGGTAGCATCTCAGTTCACACTCTAGATCTAATGTACTATAACAATATAATTATAGAATTATGAAATTGTGTAATAAGTAAACACAACTATTTATTTGTAAAGTATAGGTTCATATTTTTCAAGTTTTCAAGAAATGTGAATTTCTCCTTTAATATGTATTCTTTTGGGCCACATGGAGGCAGTGCAAAACCTGTAAACATGTAAACAAGCTGCATACACCATATACATCAGGTGGACACAAAAATGACTATGATAATGGTTTTTCTATGTCTGTCGGATGTGTCAATAGACAACAGTTGGCTGAAGCTGTCCCCACACTAGAGGACGACTGGGTTGATTTTGGTTCAGATTTGTCCCTCCAAACAATCATGGGGTGTTCCATGTTTGAGGCTGGTCTGAACCAATGATCTGTCCAAACCATCCTGTACTGTGAGAGGTCTACAGACATAGTGTTAATGTCATGTAAGCATGTAGCCCTGTTTGAGAGGAACAATAACGTAACATAAATGTGTAAGCTGTTTGAGACCTTCAGTGTGCACCAGACTTATCACATGTAAGCCATAACATATAATACGGTGATATAATTATATCACATTACATCTTTTCAGCTTGGAGTTAATCTGCCCCCAAGTGGCCAAAAGATTCTTACTGCAGCTTTAACCTTGCAGACTGTCAGTACGTCAGTTTTCAGTGGTCATCAAAAGTACAGGTGTACACTTTAGACCTCTCATCACTGCTGTGCATTTGCACCATAGGTATGACTTCTCTGGGAACGGGCAGCCAACCATCATCCCCATCCCTGACGAGAACGTATGCATTGGTAGGGCCAGAAAGATGAGTCCAAATGACATCCTTCGGGTGAACCGCCTTTACTGCAGTAAGGACCATTTTACCATGAAATCTACAATCTCCTCAACTAAACTGCCTTCTTGTATGTACATCTATCTGCCACCTACTGCATATTCTCACCTGTCTTTCTTCATGACTTCCACCTACCAACAGTACTCACTTATACATTTCCTACTAAAAATTGACACCCTAAGTCATGATCATGACCTATGGAGGCTCATGTTGTAACAGTACCATAAAGACATCGAGCAGCTTTTACAGATTTTGCCATCTTTTTGTATTCATGTCAGAGTGGACTGCTGCCAGATCACACCTGGACCCTGTGCAAAGAAACCATTTCCTCTAAATCAAAGTAAGTTGTGGCTTTGGGGATTTTTCAGAACTTGTTATGTACACACTATCATGTAATCTAATAAAAATATAATATTTGGTTCAGCCAAGCTGTGCCTTCTTGTTGTTGTTTTTTAGTAGCTCTTGATTGATTTAAAAAAAAAACTGTTTTTTTTTTTTTCAGCATTTGAATGGATGATTTATAAAGTGTAATTCAAGGCAATATAGGTTGTGAGCAAACCCCGGTGGTGACCGGCATAAGAATTACTCAAAACAATTATGGTTGTGTGCACTGTGTGTGTGTGCACTGTGTGTGTGTGTAGGCCGCGTGCACATTTTTTTTTTGCATATTTTTTCAATATTATTAACAAATTCCCTCTTATTCCAACAGGAAGCCAAAAGGAATTGATGTGATGCTTTATCTTCAAGCAAAAGTTGAAATGCATCTTATGCTTCATGAATGTGCTTTGATCCAGAATTGCATCAAATTAAACTTGTGTGCTATCCTAATTAGAAATGAAAAGTGCCCGATGACCTCATCGCAAATGTACAGTCCCAGTCAAAAGTTCGGGCACACCCTCTCATTCAATTGTTTTTCTTTTTCCCCCCTCAATATTCTTCATTGTATATTAATACTAAAGACATTAAAACTATGATGGGACACATATGGAATTATGTAGTAAAGAAAAAAACAGAATGTTTTATTTTATTCTTCAAAGTAGCCACCAAACCTATTTGGTTTGCCTAAAACTTTTTTACTACATCATTTCATATTTGTTCTCTCATAGTTTTGATGTCTTCAGTATTAATCTACAATGTTGAAAATAATAAAAAAAATAAACAAAAACCATTGAATAGGAAGGTGTGTCCAAACATTTGACTGGTGCTGTATGCTTACATGAATAACTGCTTTTGAGCTTGATTGAATACTCATCATGAATAAAATGCTATTTCACACATCTTGACCTCAGCCTGTGTCTATTTGCTACATATGTACATGTGACTACCTGAAGAGATGTATGTTGTTTAAAAAAATATTTTAGGAAAAACAAGGTGGACATTCATCGAGAAGAACTCAGTGTAAATCTAAACTCAGGTGTTCAGTAATATTTACATTATCTGTCATTCTCACCTTGCCACCTGCTATTGCGATTGACTACAATTAATTTTACACCCCTCTTCACTTCAAATCAATAGCAGCATGGAGATAGAGAAATGAGCCTTTCTGTCTGTATCAGAAAGAAAGAAAAAAAACTGCTGTGTGCAAGTGCAGATAAAAGTAACACAAAATAGTTCAAAATAGGATCCTGTTTCGAAAAATTCAGTTCCTATATAACAAAACTGAAACATAAATGAGTCTATGTTTTGTTCGACGTATGAGGCCAGTTTTTCTTTTCTCTTTTTTACGCCTGCATCCTCCAAGCAAAGGAAACATAATGACCATGCAGTTTAGTTGCATCAGAACATCATTTATAGGGCACCAGGCTGCCTGCCTTTGAGTGAAAAGTAACAGTAATTAACTTAAAAATATCTGTTTGTATTCAGGTAGGACCCTTTACGTGCATTGGCTACTGTTTTCTTGTTGTGCAGCCCTGTGTGAATAAATAAACCTAAACATGCCTCAGTTTATATTGAATTGATAATAAATAATCCTGCATAATTTATAGAATAATGAGGTGACAATGGTGAGCCCACCTGTGTCGTAAGAGCAGTAATTCTCATTCTGCATGGGAAACTATCTGGTGAAGTTTTCATTTTACAAGTCACCCCTTAGATCCAACTGAAGGACCCCTAAAAGGTATCTAGAGCACTGGTGTGCTGTGGGAAAAGTCGCCCTTTTGCACCTTTGCACAATCCATGAATCCATCCTCTGATTTATAAAATGTGCTCCTGTTTATAAATCTGATGCTGTAGAATCTGATGGTTGAATATTCATAACAACCAATAAAACGTGCATAACATTTAAGAGACTTGCTGGTAAATCTAAGACAAGTTTGTCTGTGAATTTTACAAAGCAGAACATGCAATATTGAGACATTTGACATGTCACAAGACAAGGCCGCATTACCTCTATGGACAAATGTTGCTCTCATTGTGAGAAGTTGTTGCAGCAGACTGGATTAAATGAATTTATAACCTGCCTGCAGAAAAAGAAATAAACAAGCTGACAATTCAGAACTGGATTTATTAATTTCCATAACTTAAATATCAAGTGGCTTTTTACAGTGGTTATCACTTTTAATACTTTCTATATACATTAGAAGGCACGTGATATAAACATAGTTTTAAAAGACTTCATTTTCTGTCTTTTTTTATTCTTCATAGTTGTCCTGCAAAGTGTTTTTAATGTGATTTTTATGATTTGTTTATTAATTTAAACAGATGATGGACACATTCATTTACATACTTATGATTGCTATTGTGTGATTTTAAGGTAACAGCGAATATATGAAAAACAATTTGTGATGTGAGTGCAATTCTACAATGCCATGAGGCTTCAGAGAGTTCACACAACACAAGTAAAGATCAAGTCAAAAGACAACACATGAGTTTCCCAAAGTGCTATCAGGCAGTGCATAAGGACAGTGCAAACAGCACATTGTATATGTCAATTGTATATATCTATGTATATATATGTTGAGGAATGAGTCGGATTAAAGATCCAGATCATGTTAGTATGTGATGGTGGTTGAAGTACTTATATATCTCACATACTTAATTAAAAGTAGCAATATTACAGTGAAAAATATTAGTTATAAAAGTTTTATAACTAAATTCAGGAACAAGGACCACGCCTTAACCACACCCAATTTCCACCACCAGTATACTTAAGCAGACCTCATCCGTTCCCTTCCTCTTGGTCTCCGTTTGTTACTTCGCCAGACAGACGACTACCGCACTATGCTAACGGTTAACGATTTCCCCTGCGCCCGCGGCTTTCGCCTCCCGGCAACCCCACCGCCACCAGCTCTCTGTCTCCAGTGGTCCAAGGTGTGCACGCTGTCAGAGACTTTGGAAAGACGCCACCTCTCCCTCGCGCTCACCTCCATCCCACTTGAGATTTACCCGCTCCCACGCCGGCAGCCATGATCGCCTTACCCACACAGCATACCGTCACTCCAACCGTCTCCCGTCTTCCAACCATAGACTGCATAGTCTCCAACATGTCCCTCCAGACCGTAGCCGGTTTAAAGAAAGCCCTCATGGAACATAACATCCCATTCCAACAGCCGGAAAGGAAGGCAAAACTTTTCAACATCTTCTACAACAAATCGCATCCAACCCCCTCCAGCTACCTCAGCTCCACCAAAAACGTTACCCCACGGCCCACTGGTCGCTCCCACCATGGCAAACCAGAGTTACAACAGCAACCAAAATCCTCGATTTCCTACCGCGAGTGGTTTTCCCCCACCTTTTCCCCTCCCTACCCAACCTTACCCCATCACCCAACGGTGGCACAGTTGGTAGTGCTCTCTCCTCACAGCTAGAAGGTCCTGGGTTCGATTCCCGCCAGGACGCTCTGGGCGTTGGAGGCGTGTCCCCACCTCCAAGTCTCCGGTGGCCGTAGCGCTGGTCGGTGTCGGCTAAAGGGCCTTTCTGTGTGGAGTTTGCATGTTCTCCCCGTGTCAGGGGAGACTAACAGGGACCTCTAACAAAAACATGCATTGATCCTCTGGTCGGTTGGGGCACCTGATGGGGGAGAGGAACCGGTGGGAATAACATGATCCTCCCACGCGCTACGTCCCACCGGGGAATCTCCCCCTGTCAGGTGTCAAGAAGTCGTCTGCTAACTCTGCATGTATCGGAGGAAGCATGTGGCCAGTTAAGGGCTCTCCCCCACCCAGGATCATGAAATAGGACAAACTGGGTGATAAATAAAATGGGTTACAAAACATTACATTTACATTTACATAACATTACATTATTTATTAACGTTACATTATCACCATCATATCAGAAAACAGTCCTACCTAAACAGAGCCATGCGTCATCGGACATCCTGATTCGTTCGACGTCAACACCGCTACCCGTGAGTATCCAATCCTCAGAGGATCTGCTTTCCGATCCCCAATCACTGCATTTTACATCCGAGCCATCTCCTCTGCCTCTAGGCCTCTAGGCCTGACCATACCATCAAGATTCTCGGTCACTGGTCTTCTCTTGAATACCTTAATTACATCCGCCAGTCTGATATCAAAATGCCCGTAAGTGCCTTTCGGGTTGAGGCACCTTTTTGGGGTTCCGTGCCAAGGCTTGCCCCACCCACCCAGGTAATCTCCAAGTTATACCTTTGCATCCAACCCTCGGAGGATCCCGGTCCATCATACCGCTTTCTGATCTCAAACATACCCATTCATCCTTCTCAAACATCCTATCCCCCATCACTCCCATCATCCCCATGACCCTTCCCCTGCTTCCCCTCTACTCTCATCTGCTCATCCTCTTCATCTAACATCTCATCCCTTCCCCCTACCCTCCTACTCATTTAGAGTGAGGCCATCTCTATCTCACATAAAACAATTCAAATTCAAAAATCTATTGGTGTGGTTCTTGTTAATGAAACACAAGTGAAGTCCTGCATTAAAAGGCTTACTTAAATAAAAGTACAAAAGTTTTGACATCAAAATATACTCATACCAGAAGTAAAAAGACTTATTATGCAGAATAACCATTTTCATACATATGCTATATCTCATCAATTTAATTTGCAGCTGGTGAAGGTGGGGAAAGCTACAGATACTTAATATAACTGGAGCTATATTAGCCTAACTAGACTTATAGCTTGCCTTACTATCTAAATCTGCAAAGTAACTAGCTTGGCAAAAGGCATGTTGTGGAGGAAAAAGTACAACATTCGCTTCCAAAATGTTGGGGAGTAGAAGTATTATGTAGCATACAATGTTCCTCAATATTAAACTTAAGTCCAGAACTTGAATAAATGTACTTTCAACAACTGATTTTTGATGGATATACCTATTACATGTATGTCATTAAGACCATCTCAGACAATTTTCTTTCTTTTCAATTTTTTCCTATAGTGACAGTCACAGTTCTTGTTTTTGCAAAAAAACAATATGCAACATGCTTCTGCTTTTTACATCAGAAGCATATTGCATATTGCATAAACAAGAACTTCTTTTTTTGCAAGAACAAGAACCCACATTTCACTGGCCTTGGGTAAACATGTGGCCAAGGCTTTTGTAATGCTGCATCTTGCAGGGCTTGCTTTTTTACTTTAATGGCATAAGGATACAAAAAGAATATACACATGATACAAACTCAATTACAAAATGGTTTGGAATAGTTTGTGCATAAAACAAGAGTATGATCATTCCTTTCCTGACACCTGGGCATAGGGGCTATGCGATTGAAAGCTGAACAAAGACAAGATATTTTATGGTTAGATTGATGAAACTTTTGTTGTTTATTAGAAATAAATACTCATTTTTAATATGTTACCTTCAACACATTTGAGAAAAGTTGGGACAGGTGCATGTACATCACCATTTCTTTCATCAACTCTCAGAGAGTGTTTAGGAACTGAGGACACTAATTGTTAAAGTTTTGAAAGTGAAATTCCTTCCCATTATTTTTTGGAATAGACTTAAGTTACTCAACAGTCTGGGATCTCACTTTTCGTATTTTGCCATTCAAAATGCAACACGTTTTCAATGGGAGACAGGTCTGGACCATTTTCCTTTGAAGCCATTGAGTTGTAACTTGTGCCACACAGAATGTGTAAACAGGGACATAACTGAAAAAGATGTTGTCTGGATGGCAGCATGTGTTTTTCCAAAACTTTAATGTATCTTTCAGCATTAATGGTGACTTCACAGATGTGTAAATTACCCATGATGCCATGGGCACTACCACACCGCAATACCATCACAGATTTTGGCTTCTGAACAATCTGGATGGTCCTTTTCCACTTTAGCCAAGAGCACAGAAAGTAATCCTGAGGGGTCGAAGGTCATCCACTGTTGGTTTTCAGTCTTGTCCCTTATGTGCAGAGATTTTCTCCTGATTCTCTGAATCTCTTAATAATATTCTGGATGAAAGTTTTTTACACAGTGGTGAACCTTGCCCCATCCCTGCTTGTGAACAACTGAGACTTTTCAAGGATATCTCTTTTATTCCCAATCATGATGGATGGGTCGATCAAACATCGAGTTTCACCCAGGAGAACAGGGTTCATGTCCCATGTGAAAACGAAAGTAAACAATGTGACCTAGGCACTATTGGTCAAACCACAGTGTCTCTTGAGTAATAACTTCCACATTCACTTGAGTTCTTTCAATAGGTCTTTGGAGAGCAGTATGCCATATTAGGATGAACCTTAGCTGGCTTTCCCACCTATATAAGTAGGAACACTTCTTTAGTTCTTCAGGCATTTGCTGGTCTGCTGCACCTGTCCTATAACCAGACATGATGCTCCAGGCTGCTGTGTTCAGTGTCCTATTCTGCTCTGTTCACAGTTTTACTATACAGGTAGGCATTGAGCAGACACTTTAAATCAATGTCGACACATCTCTGCTCAAACTCTACTCTGTCTACACTTACATAAAAACATTTTTTTCAAATGTTTCTGTAATTCAGTGGTTTTCATTCAAACGTATCTAACTAACTTTTACTTTGTGTCTTATTACAGGCTTCCCTTGAAAAGAGTGAGGAGTCCTCCTGTAAGACATGGCTGCTTCTCAGAAAGGGAAATTCTGTAAATATATTGTTGTACATTATGTAAGTGATAGTTGAACTAACTGTTTCTATTAAACAGGCAACACCATTGAGGACGATGCTTTCAGTGTCTCCACGCTGATAGAGAAGGCCAACATCAATGTTGGTATGTTCATTTCCATTGCAACTCATGCTTTTCCTTTGGGTTATCATTCCAACCACAAATGTAGAGTAAAATATAGAAGAAAAATATTCATTAAAACATTGGAAATGATAGGCTGATAATGCTGGTGTTACAGTACATGCATGAAAGTATTTAGCAGAAATATTGTATTTTTAACAGGACCATCAATGTGGAAGCAGAGCTTCTATCAGATTGAGATGCCATCAACAGAGCAGTTAAATTAAGAAAATAAAAGGCAGTAGGCTCTACAATAAAAATGGAAACATTTTCTTAAAATTCTCAAAATATTTTTCAGGAAAGAACTTTGATGACCCCCTGGTGATGTTTGGAGACATAGCAGTGCCAACCGGTCTTGAGAATGCTGATCCCTGCACAGCAAGACGTTGCAAGTGGCAAAAATACAATGATGGCAAGGTCTACGTACCCTACCGCATCTCCGACGACTACTGTAAGTCCCAAAGCCAGGACTTTATTAGCTTCCTAAGTGTGTTAGTGTTCAGAATCAATCATAAATCATATTATTTTTTACGAGCAGTAGTAGAAGGCTAATAGTAGCATTAAATAGTAGCCTTGTATGTTGTAGCAGTAGTTGTAGTGGTGTTAATTACCATCAGTAGAAGTATTCTAGAAGTAGTAGTGGAAGTAAAGGTAAAAGTTACAAAAGCTGTAGCAATATAGTAGTAGTAGTATAGTAGGGCAGTCGAAGTAATAGTAGTGGTACGTTTAGTATTAGCAGGAGTAATAACACCAGTATAGCAATAGCAGCAGCAGTAGTAATTATAGTAACACAATATCTAGCAAAATAGCATTAGCAATTGTAGTTGTAGTGGTGATAAATTGCAGTATAATAGTAGTGGTAGTATTAAAGGTAGTAACAATACTAGAAAAAGCATTAGCAAGTAGTTAGCAGTATAATAGAGCGCCACAGGAATGGGTTCTTTAACCCGGAAGTTCTAGCATCATGGGGTCTAAACGTCTAAAAACTCAAATCTAATGAGGATTTTGAATGGGTTTTTGGTTAGATGCCTGAAATAACGTCTGTGGTTAACACAAGCTTAAGAGATGTTTGCGTTTTCTTGTATGAAATAAAATATATTAGTAAATAACCCCACAAAGTTTTTACATGTCCTTAAAAAGGCGGTTGCTACCAAGTGGCTAAATGAGACTACAATGGTTGTCAGGGACATTAAACATCATCATGCAGCACATGGATGGGATCTCTCTCACTAGTCCGCCTCACAGCCTCTATTCATGTTTTTCAGTGCTCTTGCCAACTCTTGTAGATTGTAAATTATGTTAATAAACAACTTATTAGGCTCCGGATTCGCTAGCTTGTTAAAACCACTGGTTAGCGTGTATGAGATAACGAATGTGACGTTCCAAGTCATGCAACCGTGGTGTAGTTAACTGAAGCATAACGTTAGCTTTTTACTTTCATCGGCTGCATTACGGATATAAACATAAAAGAAGTTGTGTTAAATTGTGAAGATCATCCTGCTGAAAAAAGCGCGTCAGCATCAGAAATGTGTGTTTGCCACAGATATTATTTCTGCAATGATCCAAAATCCAATGTAAAAATATGTCATTTCATTTGCTCTCTATTGTAGTGGTAACTATTATAAAAATTTGGAACAAAACTAGCAATAGCATTAGCAATAGTTGTAGTGGTAGTACTTAACAAGATAGTAGTAGTAATAGCTATAGTAGTAGTAGCATTTGAAGATAAAAGTAAACTAATATATTAAATAATACTTAAAAATGTTTTGTTTTGGTTTTTAACTGTTAAGCCCAAAGACAGAGACAGGAGATTATGCAAGGCATGCAGTCCTTTGCTGAGTGTACCTGCATCCGCTTCTTCCCTGTGAACAGAGAGGAAGACTTTCTGGACATCCTGCCTCGCACAGGGTATGGAATGTGCAATGCTCATACTGCATATGTCTGCATAAATATACTCATAGACCTTCTACATCAGGTTTCAGAGCAAACACTGTGTCCCAGATCTTGTGAAGCAATGTGGGATACTATCATGGGGCTGCTTTAGCAGTTTGACTGTTTGGTGTTTTTTTACTGCTCTCTTTCAGGTGTTGGTCATTTGTTGGGCGTCGTGGTGGACGCCAGGAAGTGTCTTTGGAGCGTCCTGGTTGCATTCACCGGCACGTCATCCAACACGAGCTGCTCCATGCCCTGGGCTTCCAACATGAACAGTCACGGTCCGACAGGGACCAGCATGTTCGCATCCTGCTGCAGAACGTCGAGTCCGGTGGGTCTGGTTACATAATTATGGCAGAAAAAACTATGATGCTTTGCTATGCAGTTTGCCATGTCAAGATATACAGACGTAAAAGCATCCTTACCAGACAACAAAGTCACACTCTGCACATGCATGTTAGTGCATGTGAGTACCCAGTGTATTAAAATGTGAAGCTGTTAAGCACCTTTAAGCTCTCAAGTCAAAAAGTTTAATTACAAATAAATAAATAAACAATATGACTTGCCTAAATCAGAAGATTGTGTGAAGTTTACAGTAGCTAAGAATGATGTGCTTCAGGATTTCCAGAATGAGAAACCAGATGTTCAGATATAGTGACATGTTTGTTTCCAGCAGATAGAAAATTACCTTGTTTTGACTGACAATAACTGTAATAAAACAGAGACCAAATTAGAGCTGTGTGTTTCCCTGCAGGAAAGGAGCACGCTTTCGACAAGGTCCAGACCAACAACCTCAACACTCCCTATGACTACAACTCTGTCATGCACTATGGAAGGTAGCATCTCAGTTCACACTCTAGATCTAATGTACTATAACAATATAATTATAGAATTATGAAATTGTGTAATATTCGTTCATATTTTTCAAGTTTTAAAGAGATGTGAATTTCTCCTTTAATATGTATTCTTTTGGGCCACATGGAGGCAGTGCACCATCTGTAAACATGTAAACAAGCTGCATACACCATATACATCAGGTGGACACAAAAATGACTATGATAATGTTTTTTCTATGTCTGTCGGATGTGTCAATAGACAACAGTTGGCTGAAGCTGTCCCCACACTAGAGGACGACTGGGTCGATTTTGGTTCAGATTTGTCCCTCCAAACAATCATGGGGTGTTCCATGTTTGAGGCTCGTCTGAACCAATGATCTGTCCAAACCATCCTGTACTGTGAGAGGTCTACAGACATAGTGTTAATGTCATGTAAGCATGTAGCCCTGTTTGAGACGAACAATAACGTAACAAATAAATGTATAAGCTGTTTGAGACCTTCAGTGTGCACCAGACTTATCACATGTAACCCAGAACATATAATAAGGTGATATAATTATTTCACATTACATCTTTTCAGCTTGGAGTTAATCTGCTCCCAAGTGGCCAAAAGATTCTTACTGCAGCTTTAACCTTGCAGACTGTCAGTACGTCAGTTTTCAGTGGTCATCAAAAGTACAGGTGTACACTTTAGACCTCTCATCACTGCTGTGCATTTGCACCATAGGGATGCATTCTCTCGGAACGGGCAGCCAACCATCATCCCCATCCCTGACGAGAACGTATGCATTGGTAGGGCCACAAAGATGAGTCCAAATGACATCCTTCGGGTGAACCGCCTTTACTGCAGTAAGTACCATTTTACCATGAAATCTACAATCTCCTCAACTAAACTGCCTTCTTGTCTGTACATCTATCAGCCGCCTACTGCATATTCTCACCTGTCATGACTTCCACCTACCAACAGTACTCACTTATACTCTTCCTACTAAAAATTGACACCCTAAGTCATGATCATGACCCATGGAGGCTCATGTTGTAACAGTACCATAGAGACATCAAGCAGCTTTTACAGATTTTTCCATCTTTTTGTATTCATGTCAGGTTCGACTGCTGCCAGATCACACCTGGACCCTGTGCAAAGAAACCATTTCCTCTAAATCAAAGTAGGTTGTGGTTTTGGGGATTTTTTAGAACTTGTTATGTACACACTATCATGTAATCTAATAAAAATACTAGGCCTGTAAACAGGACTGAACGGGACCGAGCCGAGTGGAGCCGTCGGGGGAGGCCAAGTCGGCGGAGGCCACGTCGGGCGCGGCGATGTGGGCTCAGTCCCTATGCGTACCAAATGGCGTGTCTCCTAACACTGTGCTCGGGGTAGGGGTAAAACATTTTACTTGCTGTAGCCAGCAGGGGGCGCTATGACTGTGTGTCAATATATACATGTGGGTGTGTTTTGGGCTGGCCCCTAATCACATGTGTGAAATTTGGGACAGATTGGAGAATGTATGGTCAAGTTATCCAGTCTGGTGTTAGATGGCGAGACGCCATATTTTGCCGGCATGCCACGCCCACATAGTGTGACCATCGGTAAAGCTTTGAATAACTTTTGATCCTAAAGGCCTTGTGATGGTACTGACCAAGTTTGAAGTCGATCGGGTAAAATCTGTAGGAGTAGTTCGTTAAAGTATGCGACGTCGAAAAACGCTGAATGATGCGATATTCAAACCAAGATGGCGGACTTCCTGTTGGGTTTGAGGTATGGCTCCAAGAGGCTTTTTGGTGCGTCTCCACCTGATTCATGTGTGTACCAAATGTCGTGTCTCTACGTGAAACCTAGTGCTGGGGCTAGGTGTAATACATGTAAGTTCCTGTAGCCAGCGGGGGGCGCTGTGTCTGTGGGTCAATATTGACACGTGGGTGTGTTCAAGGCTAGCCCCTCATCACGTGTGAGAAATTTGAGACGGATTGGACAATGTATGGTCAAGTTATCCAGTCTGGTGTTAGATGGCGAGACGGCATATTTTGCCGCCATGTCACGGCCACACATTGTGAATGTCAGTAAAGGTCTTGATATGTTGTGTTCCCCAAGGCCTTGTGATGGTACTGACCAAGTTTGAAGTCAATGTGATTAAATCTGTTGGAGGAGTTATGTAAAGTATGCAAGGTGGCCATTTTATGAAAGGGGGCGTGGATTAAGCATAAGGGGCGGGGTTTTATGAAAAATTGTTATGTAGAAGTGTTACGGGCTGGACTGTGATAAAGCATGAGAAATTTGGAGCAGATGGGACAAAGTATGTAAAAGTTATAAAGATCTGTTGTTTTATGGCGAGACGCCATATTTTGCCGCCATGCCACGCCCACATAGTGTGACTGGCGGTAACGTTTTCAATAACTTTTGATCCCAAAGGCCTTGTGATGGTACTGACCAAGTTTGAAGAGAATTGGGTAAAATCTGTAGGAGGAGTTCATTAAAGTATGCGACCTGGAAATGGCAAAAATTCCATATTCGATCCAAGATGGCCAACTTCCTGTACGTTTTAGGACATGGCTTTCACTGACTTTTTGGTGCGTCTTCCCATGATACACGTATGTACCAAATTTCGTGCGTCTCCGACAAACCAGTGGGAGGATATGAAATGTAGGGGGCGCTAGTGAGTCATTTTGCCACGCCCATTCCCGCGAATACTAGAATACGTAAATTTACTGGGAGATTGACGTATATTCCAAAAACGGTGAGTTTTTGAATATGATAAAGCCCCCAAAAAGGCGATTTACTTTTGGTATGAATAATAATAGACGGACCAATTACAATAGGGTCCTCGCACCTTCGGTGCTCGGTCCCTAATAATATTTGGTTCAGCCAAGCTGTGCATTCTGTCTTTAGATGGAAATGTCCCTCTGTTTGTTTTTTAGTAGCTCTTATTCATTGATTTTTAAAACAATTATGGTTATGTCAAAGTAGTCTTAAGCACTGTGTGTGTGTGTGTGTGTGTGTGTGTGTGTGTGTGTGTGTGTGTATGTAGGCCGCGTGCACATTTTTGCATATTTTTTCAATATTATTAACAAATTCCCTCTTATTCCAACAGGAAGCCAAAAGGAATTGATGCGATGCTTTATCTTCAAGCAAAACTTGAAATGCATCTTATGCTTAATGAATGTGCTTTGATCCAGAATTTGATTAAATTAGCTTGTGTGCTATCCTAATTAGAAATGAAAAGTGCCCGATGACCTCATCGCAAATGTACAGTCCCAGTCAAAAGTTGGGCACACCCTCTCATTCAATGGTTTTTCTTTTTTTACCTAAATATTCTACATTGTATATTAATACTGAAGACATTAAAACTATGATGGGACACATATGGAATTATGTAGTAAAGAAAAAAACAGAATGTTTTATTTTATTCTTCAAAGTAGCCACCAAACCTATTTGGTTTGCCTAAAACTTTTTTACTACATCATTTCATATTTGTTCTCTCATAGTTTTGATGTCTTTTGTATTAATTTACAATGTTGAAAATAATAAAAAATAAACAAAAACCACTGAATGAGAAGGTGTGTCCAAACATTTGACTGGTGCTGTATACTTACATGAATAACTGCTTTTGAGCTTGATTGAATACTCATCATGAATAAAATGCTATTTCATGCATCTTGACCTCAGCCTGTGTCTATTTGCTACATATGTACATGTGTCTACCTGAAGAGATGTATGTTGTACCAGCATTCACCACAACAAAATGTTTTAGGAAAAACAAGGTGGACATTCATCGAGAAGAACTCAGTGTAAATCTAAACTCAGGTGTTTTAACAAGTTGCGATAGACCCCTCTTCACTTCAAATCAATAGCAGCATGGAGATAGAGAAATGAGCCTTTCTGTCTGTATCAGAAAGAAAGAAAAAAAACTGCTGTGTGCAAGTGCAAATAAAAGTAACACTTGGTTCAAAATAGGATCCTGTTTCAACCTTCTAAAAATTCAGTTCCTATATAACAAAACTGAAACATAAATGAGTCTATGTTTTGTTCGACGTATGAGGCCAGTTTTTCTTTTCTCTTTTTGACGCCTGCATCCTCCAAGCAAAGGAAACATAATGACCATGCAGTTTAGTTGCATCGGAACATCATTTATAGGACACCAGGCTGCCTGTCTTTGAGTGAAAAGTAACAGTAATTAACTTAAAAATATCTGTTTGTATTCAGGTAGGACCCTTTACGTGCATTGGCTACTGTTTTCTTGTTGTGCAGCCCTGTGTGAATAAATAAACCTAAACATGCCTCAGTTTATATTGAATTGATAATAAATAATCCTGCATAATTGACAGAATAATGAGGTGACAATGGTGAGCCCACCTGTGTCGTAAGAGCAGTAATTCTCATTCTGCATGGGAAACTATCTGGTGAAGTTTTCATTTTACAAGTCACCCCTTAGATCCAACTGAAGGACCCCTAAAAGGTATCTAGAGCACTGGTGTGCTGTGGGAAAAGTCGCCCTTTTGCACCTTTGCACAATCCATGAATCCATCTTCTGATTTATAAAATGTGCTCCTGTTTATAAATCTGATGCTGGAGAATCTGATGGTTGAATATTCATAACAACCAATAAAACGTGCATAACATTTAAGAGACTTGCTGGTAAATCTCAGACAAGTTTGTCTGTGAATTCTACAAAGCAGAACATGCAATATTGAGACATTTGACATGTCACAAGACAAGGCCGCATTACCTCTATGGACAAATGTTGCTCTCATTGTGAGAAGTTGTTGCAGCAGACTGGATTAAATGAATTTATAACCTGCCTGCAAAAAAAAACACATAAACAAGCTGACAATTCAGAACTGGATCTATTAATTTAACTTAAATATCAAGTGGCTTTTTATAGTGGTTGTCACTTTAAATACTTTCTATATACATTAGAAGGCACGTGATATAAACATAGTTTTAAAAGACTTCATTTTCTGTCTTTTTTTATTCTTCATAGTTGTCTTGCAAAGTGTTTTTAATGTGATTTTTATGATTTGTTTATTAATTTAAACAGATGATGGACACATTCATTTACATACTTATGATTGCTATTGTGTGATTTTAAGATAACAGCGAATATATGAAAAACAATTTGTGATGTGAGTACAATTCTACAATGCCATGACGCTTCAGAGAGTTCACACAACACAAGTAAAGATCAAGTCAAAAGACAACACATGAGTTTCCCAAAGTGCTATCAGGCAGTGCATAAGGACAGTGCAAACAGCACATTGTATATGTCAATTGTATATATATATATATATATATATATATTATGGCATGCCGTTCAGGAAATTAATCTTTGAATATATTGAATGAACTCTCGAATATATGGAATGAACCTTGAATATATATAATGAATTCTCGAATATATGGAATGAACCTTGAATATATATAATGAATTCTGGAATATATGGAATGAACCTTGAATATATATAATGAATTCTCGAATATATGGAATGAACCTTGAATATATATAATGAATTCTCGAATATATGGAATGAACCTTGAATATATATAATGAATTCTCGAATATATGGAATGAACCTTGAATATATGGAATGAACCTTGAATATATATAATGAATTCTCGAATATATGGAATGAACCATGAATATATATAATGAATTCTCGAATATATGGAATGAACCTTGAATATATATAATGAATTCTCGAATATATGGAATGAACCTTGAATATATATAATGAAACTTGACTGACGTCATCAAGGCACTGCCATCTTGTATTTTGCTGCCGCAATAAGTGAGCATGAGTCAGTCTGGGAACTTTGTGGCAGCAACACTGACCAATGAGGACATTATCAACTTATTGTCAAGTGCTTGTATGGGCCACAATCCTCCCGATAGTACCCGTACCCAATACAGTTCTCCTGACGAAGAAGTTCGCTCCCTTTTTAATCTTTTTAATTAGTTCCTCACTCATTAATATGACGGCGGACAGACGGGAAAATAAAAGTCCCGTCAAAATAAAAGTAGCGTTATCAAGCACAATAAAGAAAAGAAAAAAACACTTATCATCATGCACTAGTATAGGCTACTGTTCTCTTTCTACACCCAGGCATGGTTCACATTTATTTTAGTCAGTCAGTTTAGTCATACATAATTATTATTGATTATTAATTATAATCATAACTAATGCCATGGAAGCTATAGCTATGAAAGAGTTTGTTTACTTAACTTTTTTTTTTTTTTCAATATAAATGAAGTAGGACATCAAAAGATTCCCTTTGATTAGATAGGCTAAAGCACACTCAGAACATTGTCATATCATTTAATTACAGCAATAAGCGGCGGGTGAGCCTGACGTTTGGGAAGGCTATCTGACCACATATTATACAGAGCAACGGGTCGCCGGTGCTGCTGATCGCTTCTGAAGTACTTTTACGTTGCTTATCTCATCACCATGGCAACGCAGCAGCTGCATCATAATAAATCCCTGGAATATGGGGGAAGCTTGCTCGCGATCGCAGCTCCTTTGATGAGAAGGTGTACAGAGCACAAAGCTCAGAGCCGGACAATAACCGGACAATAACACCAGTTAACTCCGACCGGGGCAAAAGGTTTTGTTGAGCCGGAACATGAACACAGAGCCTGGTTGAGTCTCCTCCGATCAACTTTTTATGTAATAACTGCGCCAGCCTGTGGCTAAACATCAGCACTGAAGCGATAACTTCACAAGTTCTCATTTTCAATTAATATTAACAGTAACACTATTATTATGATTTGAAGCCGTGTCAGTTTTGACTGTGCGTGATGGGGACCTCTGCTTGTGACTTTATAGATGCTCTTTATTTAGGCAGGGAACGTAATTCAAGTGGAAGTTTATTTTAATCAAGTGAAACTATAAGAGCTGGTTCTTTGGGAGAACGTGATACATAATTAGGCTATTATTATTTTAGTGTGTGAATGCACATAGAGCTATTGACAACGCGTTGCCATGGTGATGAGATAAGCAACGTAAAAGTACTTCAGAAGCGATCAGCAGCACCGGCCACCCGTTGCTCTGTATAATATGTGGTCAGATAGCCTTCCCAAACGTCAGGCTCACCCGCCGCCTATTGCTGTAATTAAATGATATGACAATGTTCTGAGTGTGCTTTAGCCTATCTAATCAAAGGGAATCTTTTGATGTCCTACTTCATTTATATTGAAAAAAAAAAAAAAGTTAAGTAAACAAACTCTTTCATAGCGATAGCTTCCATGGCATTAGTTATGATTATAATTAATAATCAATAATAATTATGTATGACTAAACTGACTGACTAAAATAAATGTGAACCATGCCTGGGTGTAGAAAGAGAACAGTAGCCTATACTAGTGCATGATGATAAGTGTTTTTTTTCTTTTCTTTATTGTGCTTGATAACGCTACTTTTATTTTGACGGGACTTTTATTTTCCCGTCTGTCCGCCGTCATATTAATGAGTGAGGAACTAATTAAAAAGATTAAAAAGGGAGCGAACTTCTTCGTCAGGAGAACTGTATTGGGTACGGGTACTATCGGGAGGATTGTGGCCCATACAAGCACTTGACAATAAGTTGATAATGTCCTCATTGGTCAGTGTTGCTGCCACAAAGTTCCCAGACTGACTCATGCTCACTTATTGCGGCAGCAAAATACAAGATGGCAGTGCCTTGATGACGTCAGTCAAGTTTCATTATATATATTCAAGGTTCATTCCATATATTCGAGAATTCATTATATATATTCAAGGTTCATTCCATATATTCAAGGTTCATTCCATATATTCGAGAATTCATTATATATATTCATGGTTCATTCCATATATTCGAGAATTCATTATATATATTCAAGGTTCATTCCATATATTCGAGAATTCATTATATATATTCATGGTTCATTCCATATATTCGAGAATTCATTATATATATTCATGGTTCATTCCATATATTCGAGAATTCATTATATATATTCATGGTTCATTCCATATATTCGAGAATTCATTATATATATTCAAGGTTCATTCCATATATTCGAGAATTCATTATATATATTCAAGGTTCATTCCATATATTCGAGAGTTCATTCCATATATTCAAGAGCTCATTCCATATATTCAAGAATTCATTCAATATATTCAAAGATTAATTTCCTGAACGGCATGCCATAATATATATATATATATATATATATATATATATATGTATATGTATATATATATATATATATATATATATATATGTCGGATTAAAGATCCAGATCATGTTAGTATGTGATGGTGGTTGAAGTACTTATATATCTCACATACTTTATTAAAAGTAGCAATATAACAGTGAAAAATATTAGTTATAAAAGTTTTATAACTAAATTCAGGAACAAGGACTATGCCTTAACCACACCCAATTTCCACCAATTTGGTGGCCTTTCATACACAGATCTTAATCATTGCATATGTTATTCATGTTGGGGGGGGGTTTGTTAACACAGCCACGTGCTCTTATTTTGAAAGCTACATGTGTTTAGCGACAGAAAGTAATTCATAGGTTAGTTATTAATACTGACAGTGTACAGAGTTTAGCTTTTTGGAAATAAAACAACGCCCAGGTCTTACACAAACCACATTGTCTCTTGAGTAATAACTGCCATATTCACTTGAATTTCGTCAATAGGTCTTTGGAGAGCAGTATGCCATATTAGGATGAACATTAGTTGGCTTTCCCACCTATATAAGTAGGAACACTTCTTTAGTTCTTCAGGCATTTGCTGGTCTGCTGCACCTGTCCTATAACCAGACATGATGCTCCAGGCTGCTGTGTTCAGTGTCCTATTCTGCTCTGTTCACAGTTTTACTATACAGGTAGGCATTGAGCAGACACTTTAAATCAATGTCGACACATCTCTGCTCAAACTCTACTCTGTCTACACTTACATAAAAACTTTTTTTTCAAATTTTTCTGTAATTCAGTGGTTTTCATTCAAACGTATCTAACTTACTTTTACTTTGTGTCTTATTACAGGCTTCCCTTGAAAAGAGTGAGGAGTCCTCCTGTAAGACATGGCTGCTTCTCAGAAAGGGAAATTCTGTAAATATATTGTCGTACATTATGTAAGTGATAGTTGAACTAACTGTTTCTATTCAACAGGCAACACCATTGAAGACAATGCTTTCAGTGTCTCCACGCTGATAGAGAAGGCCAACATCAATGTTGGTATGTTCATTTCCATTGCAACTCATGCTTTTCCTTTGGGTTATCATTCCAACCACAAATGTAGAGTAAAATATAGAAGAAAAATATTCATTAAAACATTGGAAATGATAGGCTGATAATGCTGGTGTTACAGTACATGCATGAAAGTATTTAGCAGAAATATTGTATTTTTAACAGGACCATCAGTGTGGAAGCAGAGCTTCTATCAGATTGAGATGCCATCAACAGAGCAGTTAAATTAAGAAAATAAAAGGCAGTAGGCTCTACAATAAAAATGGAAACATTTTCTTAACATTCTCATAATATTTTTCAGGAAAGAACTTCGATGACCCCCTGGTGATGTTTGGAGACATAGCAGTGCCAACCGGTCTTGAGAATGCTGATCCCTGCACAGCAAGACGTTGCAAGTGGCAAAAATACAATGATGGCAAGGTCTACGTACCCTACCGCATCTCCGACGACTACTGTAAGTCCCAAAGCCAGTACTTTATTAGCTTCCTAAGTGTATTAGTGTTCAGAATCAATCATAAATCATATTTTTTTTTTACGAGCAGTAGTAGAGGGCTAATAGTAGCATTAAATAGTAGCCTTGTATGTTGTAGCAGTAGTTGTAGTGGTGTTAATTACCATCAGTAGAAGTATTCTAGAAGTAGTAGTGGAAGTAAAGGTAAAAGTAACAAAAGCTGTAGCAATATAGTAGTAGTAGTATAGTAGGGCAGTCGAAGTAATAGTAGTGGTACGTTTAGTATTAGCAGGAGTAATAACACCAGTATAGCAATAGCAGCAGCAGTAGTAATTATAGTAACACAATATCTAGCAAAATAGCATTAGCAATTGTAGTTGTAGTGGTAATAAATTGCAGTATAATAGTAGTGGTAGTATTAAAGGTAGTAACAATACTAGAAAAAGCATTAGCAAGTAGTTAGCAGTATAATAGAGCGCCACAGGAATGGGTTCTTTAACCCGGAAGTTCTAGCATCATGGGGTCTAAACGTCTAAAAACTCAAATCTAATGAGGATTTTGAATGGGTTTTTGGTTAGATGCCTGAAATAACGTCTGTGGTTAACACAAGCTTAAGAGATGTTTGCGTTTTCTTGTATGAAATAAAATATATTAGTAAATAACCCCACAAAGTTTTTACATGTCCTTAAAAAGGCGGTTGCTACCAAGTGGCTAAATGAGACTACAATGGTTGTCAGGGACATTAAACATCATCATGCAGCACATGGATGGGATCTCTCTCACTAGTCCGCCTCACAGCCTCTATTCATGTTTTTCAGTGCTCTTGCCAACTCTTGTAGATTGTAAATTATGTTAATAAACAACTTATTAGGCTCCGGATTCGCTAGCTTGTTAAAACCACTGGTTAGCGTGTATGAGATAACGAATGTGACGTTCCAAGTCATGCAACCGTGGTGTAGTTAACTGAAGCATAACGTTAGCTTTTTACTTTCATCGGCTGAATTACGGATATAAACATAATAGAAGTTTTGTTAAATTGTGAAGATCACCCTGCTGAAAAAAACGCGTCAGCATCAGAAATGTGTGTTTGCCACAGATCTCTATTGTAGGGGTAGCTATTATAAAAAATATGGAACAATACTAGCAATAGCATTAGCAATAGTAGTAGTGGTAATAGTTTACAGTATAATAGTAGTAGTAGTATTAAAAGTAGTAACAATACTAGAAATAGCATTAGCAATAGTAGTAGTGGTAATAGTTTACAGTATAATATTAGTAGTAGTATTTAAAGTAGTAACAATACTAGAAATAGCATTAGCAATAGGCCTAGTTGTAATGGTACTAGTTAGCAGTATAATATTGTGCCGCAGGAATGATGTCATTAACCCTGAAGTAAGCATTTTAGCATCATGGGGTCTAAACATTCAAATCTAATAAGGAATTTGAATGGGTTTTTGGTTAGATGCCTGAAATAAGGTCTGTGGTTTACATAAGCTTAAGAGATGTTTGCGTTTTCTTGTACGTTATAAAATATATTAGTAAATGACCCCACTCGTGAATTTTGGAGATTTTACGTGTCCTTCAAAAGGCGGTTGCTAACAAGTGGCTAAATGAGACTACAATGGTTGTCGGGACATTAAACGTCATCACACAGCACATAGACAGGAACTCTCTCACTAGTCCGCCTCACAGCCTCTATTCGTGTTTTTCAGTGCTCTTGCCAACTCTAGATTGTAGATTGTAAATTATGTTAAGAAACAATTTATTAGGTTACGGATTCACTAGCTTGTTAAGACCACTGGTTAGCTTGTCGGAGATTGCCTTATGGATAATGGCTGTGACATTCCAAGTCATGTAACTGGTGTAGTTCACTAAAGCATAACGTTAGCTTTTTACTTTCGTCGGCTGCATTGACGATTTAAACATAATAGAAGTGGTGTTAAATCGTGAAGATTATCCTGATGAAGAAAACGCGTCAGCATCAGAAATGTGCGTTTGCCACAGAGATTATTTCTGCAGTGATCCAAAATCTAATGCAAAAATATGTCATTTTGTTTGCTCTCTATTGTAGTGGTAGCTATTATGAAAAATTGTAACAATACTAGCAATAGCATTAGCAATAGTTGTAGTGGTAGTACTTAACAAAATAGTAGTAGTAATAGCTAGTGTTACAATTTATAACACTAGTAGCAGTGGCATTAGAAGTAGTATAATGTGTGCTTTTTGTAGCAGCAGCAGTAGTCGTATAGTAGCTAGTACTAGTATAAGTAGTAAAATTACTAGTAAAGTGGTAGTACACTTGTAAAGATACTAAACCCCTTAGTTATGATGACAGAGTGCATTTGAAGATAAAAGTAAACTAATATTATATAATAAACAATACTAAAAAAATGTTTTGTTTTGGTTTTTAACTGTTAAGCCCGAAGACAGAGACAGGAGATTATACAAGCCATGGATTCCTTTGCTGAGTCTACCTGCATCCGCTTCTTCCCTGTGAACAGACAGCAAGACTTTCTGGACATCCTGCCTCTCACAGGGTATGGAATGTGCAATGCTCATACTGCATATGTCTGCATAAATATACTCATAGACCGTATACATCGGGTTTCAGAGCGAAGCTTGCAGGCTTTCATCAAACACTGTCCCAGATCTTGTGAAGTAATGTGGGATACTATCATGGGGCTGCTTTAGCAGTTTGACTGTTTTTTTTACTGCTCTCTTTCAGGTGTTGGTCATATGTTGGGCGTCTTGGTGGACGCCAGGAAGTGTCTTTGGACCGTGACGGTTGCATTGACCTGGGCACCATCCAACACGAGCTGCTCCATGCCCTGGGCTTCCATCATGAACAGTCACGGTCCGACAGGGACCAGCACGTTCGCATCCTGCTGCAGAACGTCGAGTCCGGTGGGTCTGGTTACATAATTATAGCAGAAAAAAACTATGATGCTTTGCTATGTAGTTTGCCATGTCAAGATGTACAGACATAAAAGCATCCTTACCAGACAACAAAGTCACACTCTAGACATGCATGTTAGTGCATGTGAGTACCCAGTGTATTAAAACGTGATGCTGTAAAGCACCTTTAACCTCTCAAGTCAAAAGGGTTCATTACAAATAAATAGATAAAAAATATGACTTGCCTAAATCAGAAGATTGTGTGAAGTATGCAGTAGCTAAGAATGATGTGCTTCAGGATTTCTACAATGAGAAACCAGATGTTCAGATATAGTGACATGTTTCTTTCCAGCAGATAGAAAATGACGTTGTTTTGATTGACAATAACTGTAATAAAACAGAGACCAAATTAGAGCTGTGTGTTTCCCTGCAGAGGATAAGGACAATTTCAACAAGGTCCAGACCAACAACCTCAACACTCCCTATGACTACAACTCTGTCATGCACTATGGAAGGTAGCATCTCAGTTCACACTCTAGATCTAATGTACTATAACAATATAATTATAGAATTATGAAATTGTGTAATATTCGTTCATATTTTGAAGTTTTAAAGAGATGTGAATTTCTCCTTTAATATGTATTCTTTTGGGCCACATGGAGGCAGTGCAACACCTGTAAACAAGCTGCATACACCATATACATCAGGTGGACACAAAAATGACTATGATAATGGTTTTTCTATGTCTGTCGGATGTGTCAATAGACAACAGTTGGCTGAAGCTGTCCCCACACTAGAGGACGACTGGGTCGATTTTGGTTCAGATTTGTCCCTCCAAACAATCATGGGGTGTTCCATGTTTGAGGCTCGTCTGAACCAATGATCTGTCCAAACCATCCTGTACTGTGAGAGGTCTACAGACATAGTGTTAATGTCATGTAAGCATGTAGCCCTGTTTGAGACGAACAATAACGTAACAAATAAATGTATAAACTGTTTGAGACCTTCAGTGTGCACCAGACTTATCATATGTTAGCCATAACATATAATAAGGTGATATAATTATTTCACATTACATCTTTTCAGCTTGGAGTTAATCTGCTCCCAAGTGGCCAAAAGATTCTTACTGCAGCTTTAACCTTGCAGACTGTCAGTACGTCAGTTTTCAGTGGTCATCAAAAGTACAGGTGTACACTTTAGACCTCTCATCACTGCTGTGCATTTGCACCATAGGTATGACTTCTCTAAGAACAGGCAGCCAACCATCATCCCCATCCCTGACGAGAACGTATGCATTGGTAGGGCCACAAAGATGAGTCCAAATGACATCCTTCGGGTGAACCGCCTTTACTGCAGTAAGTACCATTTTACCATGAAATCTACAATCTCCTCAACTAAACTGCCTTCTTGTCTGTACATCTATCTGCCACCTACTGCATATTCTCACCTGTCTTTCTTCATTACTTCCACCTGCCAACAGTATTCACTTATACTCTTCCTACTAAAAATTGACACCCTAAGTCATGATCATGACCTATGGAGGCTCATGTTGTAACAGTACCATAGAGACATCAAGCAGTTTTTACAGATTTTGCCATCTTTTTGTATTCATGTCAGGTTCGACTGCTGCCAGATCACACCTGGACCCTGTGCAAAGAAACCGTTTCCTCTAAATCAAAGTAGGTTGTGGTTTTGGGGATTTTTTAGAACTTGTCATGTACACACTATCATGTAATCTAATAAAAATATAATATTTGGTTCAGCCAAGCTGTGCATTCTGTCTTTAGATGGAAATGTCCCTCTGTTTGTTTGTTTTTAGCAGCTCTTATTCATTGATTTAAAAAAATTAAATCAGAATTTATTTTTGGTTTTTTTGGCATTTGAGTGGATGATTTATAAAGTGTAATTCAAGGCAATATAGGTTGTGAGCAAAACCCCAGTGGTGACAGGCATAAGAATTACTCAAAACAATTATGGTTATGTGAAAGTAGTCTTAATGTGTGTGTGTGTGTGTGTGTAGGCGGCGTGCACATTTTTGCATATTTTTTCAAAATTATTAACAAATTCCCTCTTATTCCAACAGGAAGCCAAAAGGAATTGATGCGATGCTTTATCTTCAAGCAAAAGTTGAAATGCATCTTATGCTTAATGAATGTGCTTTGATCCAGAATTGCATCAAATTAGCTTGTGTGCTATCCTAATTAGAAATGAAAAGTGCCAGATGACCTCATCGCAAATGTACAGTCCCAGTCAAAAGTTCGGGAACACCCTCTCATTCAATGGTCTTTCTTTTTTCACCTAAATATTCTTCATTGTATATTAATACTGAAGACATTAAAACTATGATGGGACACATATGGAATTATGTAGTAAAGAAAAAAACAGAATGTTTTATTTTATTCTTCAGAGTAGCCACCAAACCTATTTGGTTTGCCTAAAACTTTTTTACTACATCATTTCATATTTGTTCTCTCATAGTTTTGATGTCTTCAGTATTAATCTACAATGTTGAAAATAATAAAAAATAAAGAAAACCATTGAATGAGAAGGTGTGTCCAAACATTTGACTGGTGCTGTATACTTACATGAATAACTGCTTTTGAGCTTGATTGAATACTCATCATGAATAAAATGCTATTTCACACATCTTGACCTTAGCCTGTGTCTATTTGCTACATATGTACATGTGACTACCTGAAGAGATGTATGTTGTACCAGCATTCACCATAACAAAAGATTTTAGGAAAAACAAGGTGGACATTCATCGAGAAGAACTCAGTGTAAATCTAAACTCAGGTGTTCAGTAATATTTACATTATCTGTCATTCTCACCTTGCCACCTGCTATATGAGGCAATAATATTTTAAATTCTGATTAAATCGTTTTGATTAACAAGTTGCGATAGACCCCTCTTCACTTCGAATCAATAGCAGCATGGAGATAGAGAAATGTTCCTCTCTGTCTGTATCAGAGAGAAAGAAAAAAAACTGCTGTGCGCAAGTGCAAATGAAGGTAACACTTGGTTCAAAATAGGATCCTGTTTCAACCTTCTAAAAATTCAGTTCCTATACAACAAAACTGAAACATAAATGAGTCTATGTTTTGTTCGACGTATGAGGCAAGTTTTTCTTTTCACTTTTTGACGCCTGCATCCTCCAAGCAAAGGAAACATAATGACCATGCAGTTTAGTTGCATGGGAACATCATTTATAGGACACCAGGCTGCCTGCCTTTGAGTGGGCAAATAGCCAACCATAGTTTAGTAAAATGAAATGGCAGCAAGGGTCAGATGGATTTCAGGGGTGTGCCACCCCAGACCCCTCTATGGACTCTCCCCTGGTGTTTACATGATTGTGTGACTAATAGCAGCATTATTGAAACAACAGATGTGAACTTTTGTTTCAGTAATTAACTTAAAAACATCGGTTTGTATTCAGGTAGAACCCTTTACGTGCATTGGCTGCTGTTTTCTTATTGTGCAGCCCTGTGTGAATAAATAAACCTAAACATGCCTCAGTTTATATTGAATTGATAATAAATAATCCTAGCCTGGGTATACCCAGACTGCCTTGCGCGCTCAAATTTAATTTCGAACTGCAAAAGGGTCTGGAATCCATGAAGGATTCCTAGCCCTGTTTTAGGGATCCAATCACAGAGCGGGGAGGGACGGCAAGACGATGACGCGTACTACTCGGCACTTGGAAGCTTGTAGTTTTCCGGATCCAACATGTCTGCAGCAGACGCGAAACTCTCTTTAGCTGTAGATGGTGTTTTAAATAGTTTAGAGTGAAAGTTGAAAGGCGAAAGGTCTCTCGGCGGCTCCGCTGAGATCACCGGCGTTGTGGTAGCGGGGCTATTAGCGTCACTAGCGGCTATTAGCGCTGTTAGCGGCTAATAGCTAATAACCGCTAATAGCTAATAGCCCCGCTACCGCGGACAGCGGAGCCGCCGAGAGGCCCGCAGCAGCTTGATTATTGCCCATAAAATCAGTGGATGTGTGTGGCTGAATGACATGAGGGGGAATAAAGCGTGAAAATAAATAATCTTGCAGAAAGCGAGAACTGGAGAAGCAAAGCAGCAAGCAACACTCTCTCACAGACACACACACAACAAACATCTATTTCTGTTGCTCTACTACGTCATCTGGTATAACTGATCTGATTGGCTAAGAGCTACCTACAGACGCTTTTGATAGACATTCTAAGCGTCCAATAAACGGCTCTGGAGGATCGTAAACCACACCTCCTCTACGGAAAAATACATTGCTCGTTGCCAGACTAGCCCTCATTTGAGAATAGTCTGGTGTTAGCCAGGCTAAAATAATCCTGCATAATTTACAGAATAATGAGGTGACAATGGTGAGCCCACCTGTGTCGTAAGAGCAGTAATTCTCATTCTGCATGGGAAACTATCTGGTGAAGTTTTCATTTTACAAGTCACCCCTTAGATCCAACTGAAGGACCCCTAAAAGGTATCTAGAGCAGTGGTAGTGCCGAGGCACACTGGTGTGCTGTGCAAAAGTCGCCCTTTTGCACCTTTGCACAATCAATGAATCCATCTTCTGATTTATAAAATGTGTTCCTGTTTATAAATCTGATGCTGTAGAATCTGATGGTTGAATATTCATAACAACCAATAAAACATGCATAACATTTAAGAGATTTGCTGGTAAATCTAAGACAAGTTTGTCTGTGAATTGTACAAAGCAGAACATGCAATATTGAGACATTTTCCTCACTGGCTCTTACAAGAGTAGACATGTCACAAGACAAGGCCGCATTACCTCTATGGACAAATGTTGCTCTCATTGTGAGAAGTTGCTGCAGCAGACTGGATTAAATGAACTTATAACCTGCCTGCAGAAAAAGACATAAACAAGCTGACAATTCAGAACTGGGTCAATTAATTTCCATAACTTAAATATCAACTGGCTTTTTATATTGGTTATCAGGGTGGGAATTTCACGGTGGCCACGACGGCCATGGCCATCTTTGCCCCGCACTTTGGCCTTGATGCCCTGTGAAAAAATGTTCAATTTAGGGCCAAGGTGGCTTTTGCTTCCCTGTCAAAGTTCCAGTATAAATACAACGCTAGTGACGCGTGGTGGGCTTATGGAGTTATACCCCGACCCACTCTCTGTCCATCAGATGTGCGCATCAACACATGGCTAATTTAAACATTCAAATGAGCCATGTGTTGATGCGCAGCACTGGTAAGCTAGCAGGACAAGCTGTTTTGATATGTTGTAACTGAAGTATGTGTAGCCTAGTATTTGACAGGACTAAACATTTACGTTTTTATAGAAAGTACTATTGATAGGTAATTACCATTGTATTAGCCTATTTTTGCATCATGAAAACTAGTGATAGCTAGCTAGTTGGGACAGCGCTAACGTCTTCCCTAGCTCAGGGACAAGGGGTCGACATTTAGCTGATGTAGATTTCACCTCAGCAGGTTCCTTTTTTATGGCAGGAGGAGGCATTTCTCTTTCTTTACTCTTAGATGAACTCAGGCAGGGGATTCATTATGCCATCTTTTCAAAATATATGCATTTGCCATCTTTTCAAAACAGGTTCATTTGTCATTTTCCAAAAAGGTTCTTTCTAATATATTTCATATATTGTGCACAGAGTGTATCTCTGATACTTGTTTAGGTCACACTGGTGGCTGTTGTCTTTCTCTAACAGTATTTGTCTCTTCCTTCTCACTTCTATGGCCAGGCTTTGCAAACTGTTTCAGTCTCTCTCTCTCACTCACATTCTCTCTCACATTCTCTCTCTCTCTCTCTCTCTCACACACACACACACACACACACACACACACACACACATTCTATTTATCTCTCTCTCTCTCACACACACACACATACACACACACATTCTATTTCTCTGTCTCTCTCTCTCCCATACTCACAGCCTCTCTTAATGCAATGTTTTACAATATGATATGTTTTTCAATGTTTTTAAATTAAAACAAATGTTTCTTTGTGAATGAGAATATTAAGGTATTAATCTGAAAGGTAAAACCAGCGTAATTTATCCAAATGGCCTTTGTGCCGTGTCATGTGGCCTTTGTGCCCTTAAAAAAAATGTGAACGGGGAGGCCAAATGGCCTTGCAACTTCAGAGAGTTCACACAACACAAGTAAAGATCAAGTCAAAAGACAGCACAAGTTTCCCAAAGTGCTATCAGGCAGTGCATAAGGACAGTGCAAACAGTACATTGTATATGTCAATTGTATATATATATATACAGTATATGTGTGTGTGTGTGTGTGTGTTGAGGAATGAGGCTGATTAAAGATCCAGATCATGTTAGTATGTGATGGTGGTTGAAGTACTCATATATCTCACATACTTAAAAGTAGCAATACTACAGTGAAAAATATTAAATTGTGTCTTAGTTATAAAAGTTTTATAACTAAATTCAGGAACAAGGACCACGCCTTAAACACACCCAATTTCCACCACCAGTATACTTAAGCAGACCTCATCCGTTCCCTTCCTCTTGGTCTCCGTTTGTTACTTCGCGTGCCAGACGACTACCGCACTATGCTAACGGTTAACGATTTCCCCTGCGCCCGCGGCTTTCGCCTCCCAGCAACCCCACCGCCACCAGCTCTCTGCCACCAGTGGTCCAAGGTGTGCACGCTGTCAGAGACTTTGGAAAGACGCCACCTCTCCCTCGCACTCACCTCCATCCCAGTTGAGATTTACCCGCTCCCACGCCGGCAGCCATGATCGCCTTACCCACACAGCATGCCGTCACTCCAACCGTCTCCCGTCTTCCAACCATAGACTGCATAGTCTCCAACATGTCCCTCCAGACCGTAGCCGGTTTAAAGAAAGCCCTCATGGAACATAACATCCCATTCCAACAGCCGGAAAGGAAGGCAAAACTTTTCAACATCTTCTACAACAAATCGCATCCAACCCCCTCCAGCTACCTCAGCTCCACCAAAAACGTTACCCCACGGCCCACTGGTCGCTCCCACCATGGCAAACCAGAGTTACAACAGCAACCAAAATCCTCGATTTCCTACCGCAAGTGGTTTTCCCCCACCTTTTGCCCTCCCTACCCAACCTTACCCCATCACCCAAATGTCTTTAACCATGTTGTTTATCCTAACTATAATGAAACCTTTTTCTCCACAGCTCTAGCACCAGCCTGATCAAACGTTTTCCCCCGCCCCGTCCTGCAGCCTTTCTCTAGTCACGAAGATACACGATGATCTGCGAAAACTGCACGTTTCGTCAGATTTTCAGTTAACATTCGTCTCAGCAGATTCAATCATGGCTTCACAGTGTAACTGGTCAGGTTATTCCAAACCGTTTACACAAGACATAGAATAAAATAACCTTGACTATCTTGAAGTATCATGTCCAAGCTTTATCTCAGTTAATTTTTCTAACTGGAACATACATACATAGCCTTCAGCTTCTTGTGCTGCTCAGAGTTTATGAGTGAGGCCATCTCTATCTCACATAAAAGATTTCAAATTCAAAAATCTATTGGTGTGGTTCTTGTTAGTGAAACACAAGTGAAGTCCTGCATTAAAAGGCATCAAAATATACTCATACCAGACGTAAAAAGACTTATTATGCAGAATACCCGTTTTCATACATATGCTATATCTCATCAATTTAATTTGCAGCTGGTGAAGGTGGGGAAAGCTACAGATACTTAATATACTGGAGCTATATTAGCCTAACTAGACTTATAGCTTGCATTACTATCTAAATCTGCAAAGTAACTAGCTTGGCAAAAGGCATGTTGTGGAGGAAAAAGTACAACATTCGCTACCAAAATGTTGAGGAGTAGAAGTATTATGTAGCATACAATGTTCCTCAATATTAAACTTAAGTCTAGAACTTAATGTAACTTAATAAATGTACTTTCAACCACAGATTTTTGATGAATATACCTGTTACATTTATGTCATTAAGACCATCTCAGACAATTTTCTTTCTTTTCAATTTTTTCCCACAGTCACTGTTCTTGTTTTTGCAAAAAAACAATATGCAACACGCGTCTGGTGTAAAAAGCAGAAGCATGTTGCAACTGTCTACACATTTCACTGGCCTTGGGTAAACATGTGGCCAAGGCTTTTGTACTGCTACATCTTTCAGGGCTTGGTATATTAATTTAAAGGATACAAAAAGAATATACACAAATGATACAAACTCAATTACAAAATAGTTTGGACGCTGTCTAAAATGTGCGTAAAACAAGAGTGTGATTATTTGCCAGTCATTCCTTTCCTGACACCTGGGCATAGGGGCTATGCGATTGAAAGCTGAACAAAGACAATATATTTTATGTTCAGATTGATGAAACTTTGTTGTTTATTGCAAATGTACAGTCATTTTTAATATGTTACCTTCAACACATTTGAGAAAAGTTGGGACAGGTGCATGTACATCACCATTTCTTTTATCAACTCTCAGAGAGTGTTTAGGAACTGAGGACACTAATCGTTCAAGTTTTGAAAGTGAAATTCTTTCCCATTATTTTTTGGTATAGACTTAAGTTACTCAACAGTCTAGGATCTCACTTTTCATATTTTGGGATTCAAAATGTGCAACACGTTTTCAATGGGAGACAGGTCTGGACTATTTTCCTTTGAAGCCATTGAGTTGTAACTTGTGCCATACAGAATGTGTAAACAGGGACATAACTGAAAAAGATGTCGTCTGGATGGCAGCATGTGTTGTTCCAAAACTTGAACGTATCTTTCAGCATTAATGGTGACTTCACAGATGTGCAAATTACCCATGATGCCATTGGCACTAATACACCGCAATACCATCACAGATGTTGGCTTCTGAACAATCTGAATGGTCCTTTTCCTCTTTAGCCAAGAGCACAGAAAGTAATCCTGAGGGGTCGAAGGTCATCCACTGTTGGTTTTCAGTCTTGTCCCTTATGTGCAAAGATTTTCTCCTGATTCTCTGAACCTCTTAATAATGTTCTGGATGAAAGATGGTGAAATCCACAAATTCCTTGCAATTCTTGTTCTTCAAATGTTGGATTATTTGCCCATGCAGTTTTTACACAGTGGTGAACCTTCCACCACATCCCTGCTTGTGAACAACTGAGACTTTTCAACGACATCCATTTTATTCCCAATCATGGTGGATGGGTCGAACAAACATTGAGTTTCACCCAGGAGAACGGGGTTCATGTCCCATGTGAAAACGAAAGTAAACAATGTGATCTAAACATCACAGAACTTCTGTGAATCACATTTTACTGAACTAAACAGACTGAAATGGACAAATGCTGTGGGTCGTAATGAGTTGTATTGACAAACAACCTATTATGCCATTTAGGTTGGAGATCTTGTTACACGTAGACACTACAGGTCGGACTGGAGGAGCAGTGGATGAGGCATTCATCCCCCACAGAAATTTTTGCAGTAAAAGCCTAAATTTGGTAGCCTTTCATACACAGATCGTAATCATTGCATATTTTATTCATGCTGTGGTGGATTCTGTTAACACAGCTATGTGCTCCTTTTTTGAAAGCTACATGTGTTTAGCGACAGAAAGTAATTCATAGGTTAGTTATTAATACTGGCAGTGTACAGAGTTTAGCTTTTTGGGATTTAAACAACTTTTTATTGATAAAGACAATGCCCAGGTCTTACACAAACCACAGTGTCTCTTGAGTAATAACTTCCACATTCACTTGAATTCTTTCAATAGATCTTTGGTGAGCAGTATGCCATATTAGGATGAACATTAGTTGGCTTTCCCACATATATAAGTAGGAACACTTCTTTAGTTCTTCAGGCATTTGCTGGTCTGCTGCACCTGTCCTATAACCAGCCATGATGCTCCAGGCTGCTGTGTTCAGTGCCCTATTCTGCTCTGTTCACAGTTTTACTAGACAGGTAGGCATTGAGCAGACACTTTAAATCAATGTCGACACATCTCTGCTCAAACTCTACTCTGTCTACACTTACATAAAAGCAAATTTTAAAAATGTTCTGTAATTCAGTGGTTCCATTCAAATGTATCTAACTAACTTTTACTTTGTGTCTTATTACAGGCGTCCTTTGAAAAGAGTGAGGAGTCCTCCTGTAAGACATGGCTGCTTCTCAGAAAGGGAAATTCTGCAAATATTTTGTCGTGCATTATGTAAGTGATAGTTGAACTAACTTCTATTCCACAGGCAACACCATTGAGGACGATGCTTTCAGTGTCTCCACGCTGATAGAGAAGGCCAACATCAATGTTGGTATGTTCATTTCCATTGCAACTCATGCTTTTCCTTTGGGTTATCATTCTAGCCGCAAATGTAGAGTAAAATATAGAAGAAAAATATTCATTAAAACATTGGAAATAATTGGCTGATAATTCTGGTGTTACAGTACATGCATGAAAGTATACAGCAGAAATTATGTATTTTTAACAGGACCATCAGTGTGGAAGCAGAGCTTCTATCAGATTGAGATGCCATCAACAGAGCAGTTAAATTAAGAAAATAAAAGGCAGTAGGCCCTACAATAAAAATCGAAAAATTTTCTTGACATTCTCATAATATTTTTCAGGAAAGAACTTCGATGACCCCCTGGTGATGTTTGGAGACATAGCAGTGCCAACCGGTCTTGAGAATGCTGATCCCTGCACAGCAAGAGGTTGCAAGTGGCCTAGATACAGAAATGGCAAGGTCTACGTACCCTACCGCATCACCCGCGGCTACTGTAAGTCCCAAAGCCAGGACTTTATTAGTGTCCTAATTGTATTAGTATTCAGAATTAATCATAAATCATATTTTATTTTACGAGCAGTGGCATTAGAAGTAGTATAATTTGCTGCTTTTTGTAGCAGCATCAGTAGTAGTAGTATAGTAGCTCTAGTATAAGTAGTACAATTACTAGTAAAGTGGGAGTACACGTGTAATGATACTAAACCCCTTAATTATGATGACAGAGTGCATTTGAAGATAAAAGTAAACGAATAGTGCATAATAAACAATACTAAAAAAATGTTTTTTGTTTTTGCTTTTAACTGTTAAGCCCGAAGACAGAGACTGGAGATTCAAAAAGCCATGCGTTCCTTTAGATATTGTTCCTGCATCCGCTTCGTCCCTGTGAAGAAACGGAAAGACTTTCTGGACATCCAGCCTCTCACAGGGTATGGAATGTGCAATGCTCATACTGCATATGTCTGCATAAATATGCTCATACACCTTATACATCAGGTTTCAGAGCAAACACTGTGTCCCAGATCTTGTGAAGCAATGTGGGATACTGTCATGGGGCTGCTTTAGCAATTTGACTGTTTGGTGTTTTTTTACTGCTCTCTTTCAGGTGTTGGTCATTTATTGGGCGTCGTGGTGGAGGCCAGCTTTTGTCTTTGGCGCGTCCTGGTTGCATTCACTTTGGCACCATCCAACACGAGCTGCTCCATGCCCTGGGCTTCAACCATGAACTGTCACGGTCCGACAGGGACCAGCACGTTCGCATCCTGCTGCAGAACGTCATCTCCGGTGGGTCTGGTTACATAATTATAGCAGAAAAAAACTATGGTGCTTTGCTATGTAGTTTGCCATGTCAAGATATACAGACGTAATGGCATCCTAACCAGACAACAAAGTCACACTCAACACATGCATGTTAGTGCATGTGAGTACCCAGTGTATTAAAAAGTGATGCCAAGGGGTTGTGACTAAGCGTATGTATGTGAAAAGTGGGAATGAGAATAAGAGACATGTGAAAACAATCCAGGCCCAGACTCAGAAACCATAGATAGGAGCTGTAAAGCACCTTTAAGCTCTCAAGTCAAAAGGGTTCATTACAAATAAATAGATAAACAATATGACTTGCCTAAATTAGAAGATTGTGTGAAGTATACAGTAGCTAAGAATGATGTGCTTCAGGATTTCTACAATGAGAAACCAGATGTTCAGATATAGTGACATGTTTGTTTCCAGCAGATAGAAAATGACCTTGTTTCGACTGACAATAACTGTAATAAAACAGAGACCAAATTAGAGCTGTGTGTTTCCCTGCAGGAGAGGAGAACAATTTCAACAAGGTCCAGACCAACAACCTCAACACTCCCTATGACTACAACTCTGTCATGCACTTTGGAAGGTAGCATCTCAGTTCACACAATTATGAAATTGTGTAATAAGTAAACACAACTATTTATTTGTAAAGTATAGGTTCATATTTTTCAAGTTTTAAAGAGATGTGAATTTCTCCTTTAATATGTATTCTTTTGGGCCACATGGAGGCAGTGCAAAACCTGTAAAAATGTAAACAAGCTGCATACACCATATACATCAGGTGGACACAAAAATGACTATGATAATGTTTTTTCTATGTCTGTCGGATGTGTCAATAGACAACAGTTGGCTGAAGCTGTCCCCACACTAGAGGACGACTGGGTTGATTTTGGTTCAGATTTGTCCCTCCAAACAATCATGGGGTGTTCCATGTTTGAGGCTCGTCTGAACCAATGATCTGTCCAAACCATCCTGTACTGTGAGAGGTCTACAGACATAGTGTTAATGTCATGTAAGCATGTAGCCCTGTTTGAGAGGAACAATAACGTAACATAGATGTGTAAGCTGTTTAGGACTTTCAGTGTGCACCAGACTTATCATATGTTAGCCATAACATATAATAAGGTGATATAATTATATCACATTACATCTTTTCAGCTTGGAGTTAATCTGCTCCCAAGTGGCCAAAAGATTCTTACTGCAGCTTTAACCTTGCAGACTGTCAGTACGTCAGTTTTCAGTGGTCATCAAAAGTACAGGTGTACACTTTAGACCTCTCATCACTGCTGTGCATTTGCACCATAGGTATGCATACTCTTGGAACAGGCAGCCAACCATCATCCCCATCCCTAACAAGAACGTATCCATTGGTAGGGCCAGAAAGATGAGTCCAAATGACATCCTTCGGGTGAACCGCCTTTATTGCGGTAAGTACCATTTTACCATGAAATCTACAATCTTCTCAACTAAACTGCCTTCTTGTCTGTACATCTATCTGCCACCTACTGCATATTCTCACCTGTCTTTCTTCATGACTTCCACCTACCAAAAGTACTCACTTATACAAAAATTGACACCCTAAGTCATGATCATGACCCATGGAGGCTCATGTTGTAACAGTACCATAGAGACATCAAGCAGTTTTTACAGATTTTGCCATCTTTTTGTATTCATGTCAGGTTCGACTGCTGCCAGTTCACACCTGGACCCTGTGCAAAGAAACCATTTCCTCTAAATCAAAGTAGGTTGTGGCTTTGGGGATTTTTTAGAACTTGTTATGTACACACTATCATGTAATCTAATAAAAATATAATATTTGGTTCAGCCAAGCTGTGCATTCTGTCTTTAGATGGAAATGTCCCTCTGTTGTTTTTTTTGAGTAGCTCTTATTCATTGATTTAAAAAAATTAAATCAGAATTTATTTTAGTTTTTTTGGCATTTAAATGGATGATTTATAAAGTGTAATTCAAGGCAATATTGGTTGTGAGCAAAACCCCAGTGGTGACAGGCATACGAATTACTCAAAACAATTATGGATGTGAAAGTAGTCTTAATGTGTGTGTGTGTGTGTGTGTGTGTGTAGGCGGCGTGCACATTTTTGCATATTTTTTCAAAATTATTAACAAATTCCTTCTTATTCCAACAGGAAGCCAAGAGGAATTGATGCGATGCTTTATCTTCAAGCAAACTTGAAATGCATCTTATGCTTAATGAATGTGCTTTGATCCAGAATTTGATTAAATTAGCTTGTGTGCTATCCTAGTTAGAAATGAAAAGTGCCCGATGACCTCATCGCAAATGTACAGTCCCAGTCAAAAGTTCGGGCACACCTTCTCATTCAATGGTTTTTCTTTTTTCCCCTAAATATTCTACATTTTTATATTAAAGACATCAAAACTATGATGGGACACATATGAAATTATGTAGTAAAGAAAAAAACAGAAAGTTTTATTTTTTAGATTCTTCAAAGTAGACACCATTTGTTTTGATGGTCTTAAACCATCAAAACAAAAGCCATGAAATTACAGAAAATTACCTCTTGACAACTGAAAACCATTCCAGGTGAGCGCCCCATGAAGCTGACTGAGAGAATAAAAGAAGTATGCAAAGCTGTCATCAAAACAAGAGGTGGCTGCTTCAAAGAATCTAAAATATAAAACCTATATTGGTTTGCCTAAAACATTTTTACTACATCATTTCATATTTGTTCTCTCATAGTTTTGATGTCTTCAGTATTAATCTACAATGTTGAAAATAATAAAAAATAAAGAAAAACCATTGAATAGGAAGGTGTGTCCAAACATTTGACTGGTGCTGTATTGATTGAATACTCATCATGAATAAAATGCTATTTCACACATCTTGACCTCAGCCTGTGTCTATTTGCTACATATGTACATGTGTCTACCTGAAGAGTTGTATGTTGTACCAGCATTCACCATAACAAAATGTTTAGGAAAAACAAGGTGGACATTCATCGAGAAGAACTCAGTGTAAATCTAAACTCAGGTGTTCAGTAATATTTACATTATCTGTCATTCTCACCTCGCCACCTGCTATATGAGGCTATAATATTTTTAATTCTAATGAAATTGTTTTGATTAAAAAGTTGTGATTCACTACATCATGTAAAATTTACACCCCTCTTCACTTTGAATTAGTAGCAGCATGGTAATAGAGAAACGACATTGACAACATTGAATATAAAGTTCATCTTTATGGATTAAATTAATGTTGAATTTATCGTGTTGTGGGTTGTGGATTCATGGAACAGATATCAATAGCGTTTATCGTCTTTATTTCTGATGAGTGCCATAGACAAGTTTATGAACATCACTGTAAACAGGAAGCATACTGTTGCTAAACACATGTAGCTTTCAAAATAAAAGCACATTGAAGTGCGAACAGAATTCACCACAGAATTTAAGACTGTAAAAATATGATGCCTGAAATAAAAACTGACAAGAAGCCTTTTTCTCCTTAACAATAATTCCCTACATGTTTACAATCATGTAGGCAATCAATAAAATATGCAATCATTCGGATCAGTGTATATGATGGAACAGGGGCATTAGAATGTGCGAGAGGCCACCAAATATGGGCGTCCCCGGACCCCCCAGCGGGCTACCTCTCTCCAATGGCTGGCTGCTCCATGAGATAAACATTGACAGTGATAAGTGTAATAACCACAGACTGTATATAAATAATGGACGTAGTGACCGTGATGTCACCCATTGGTTTGTGGCCCGTTGGAAGCATCAAGTTCAGCGTTACACTCGTCGCCATCTTGTGTCGCCATCTTGTTTCCAATACGGGGAGCAGACCATATTTGGACTGTGGAGGAGGAGAGGGATCTGATCACTGACTACAGCCTCTCTACACCTCAACCTGACTGAGAGAAGCTGCTGCTAATTCATGTTAGCATTAACTGTAGCATTAACTGGTATGTTCATTTTGGCTAGCAAAAACAAAAACTACATGTATGTTACTTACCTCAGAAAAATGAACAGCGACTCCTTGGAGTGTCTGTTAGTCCAACCAAACGCTGAACAAGACATTTTTACTGAACAAAACGTTGAAATAAACTGTCATTAAGTGAAAATACAGTAAAAGGGTCAAAGTTATGAGACCAAACTGGTAAACGTCCTTTTTTATTTCTATATAATGTTATATCGTTAGCCTCATAGCATAATTGCCTAAGTCATTTTTTGGCCAAATTGTGATATCTGCCTAACTTTACTCTCCTACTACTGCTGCATCTTTCTGCCTCATTGCCTATGTTCCCAGCCTATCAGAACACATGTTAGAGTCCAAAATCACTTTCTGCCTTAGTCATCTCTTTGACATTGTGTGGCATTTTTGCCACTGCATACAAACATGGCCAACCGCATGAGGAAGAGGGCTCTGCTGACCACAAGTGAAGTATTAAGTCTTCTCTTTGAATCATCTGGTAAGGTAGTTCATGTTTCTTCAACTTTCTAGACTTTCTGTACTTTCAGTCAATCAAAGGGATAAGGAGAAGTGTGTTTTTACTTTTAATCACATTTCTGCGACAAGGTATAATGAAGTGATGTAAACGCTAGCAAAACACTTTTAAAGAGAGACTTGTAAAGAGATTTGTTTTGGCTAGAAATTAGACATTTTGTCAAGATATAAGATAAGTATTCTTGGTGACATTTTTAATTTTTAGTAAGGCAAATATGCTACGAGGCTAACGATATATAACTTTATTGACATGTTGCCATGGATACGCATTGTTCTGCTGAGACAGCTCGCCTTGTTAGTGACCTGTCAATCAAAGGTTATACGAAATACGATTCTTTATCTTCTATTTTCTTCTAAATGGGGCCATTATTAGAACTATTAACATCAAATTGTCTTGAAGAAGATACCATAGTGTTGGCCTAAAAAAATTCTGAGGTAATAAATAAAGTGACAAGTTTTCTCATTTTGCACTGAAATGAATGGACAGAATTTTTTTGCAGCCACACTTAGCACCCCCTGCTGGAGTTTTTGGTAGAATGCAGCTTAAGGCACTTCCTGGTTTGCCTCCCTGCTCAGACCCGGAGGTTGCAGCCTGGTAATAACATGCATTATAGAGGCTATTTTGCACGGATATGAATTCAGATATGTTGAGATTTTGGCTTGTACTTTGGGCATGAAAAGTTTGAAAAACACTGATCTTGAGTCTCTGTGTCATAGATAACACTGACAGACACGGAGGCTGTGCAGCTGCTGCTAAAACTGTGGTCACACAAGGACAGGGAAGGAGAAAGGTAGGCAGAACAGATTGGGAATGCACAGATTGGTATTCATTGTTCGATTGTGGTTCAATCAGTGCTGTCATACCCCTCTAACACTTGTGCGCACACACACAAAGTGATGTTACCTAAAACAGAATGCCAAGTAGGGCTGGGTGGCATTTTATTTGTGCGTGTGTATTTGTTGTGAAGCAGCTGTCAGGGACCTGAAGCTGCAGTCAGCTAACAGGACATCCAAAGAGCTGCTCGTCTCAGTGGTTCGGGTTGGAGGCCTTTTAATAAACACATTTTGGCAAAGAAACCAGAAGAAGTCCCGGGTGAGTGACAGGGAAACAGCTGATTAGCAGATAAGGAAAATTGATCTTGTGTCAACTGGGGTCATCATCCATTAACATTCATCAGTGTGATTTATGTTCTGGCACTTGCAATATGTGCAATAAGTTAATTACAGCTTTGAATAGCTTCCAGAATTAATGACTTTAGGAAATACACATGAAAATATTCTCCTATGAGAAGTGTGTGAGGCTTTACGGTATGCACAACCAACCATGTCTCTATTGTTGGTGAAACCAGATCATATTTTATGGAGAAAATATTTCCTGGTTTTCCCTCTGATGTCTGACAGCTGCTGCCAGCTAGTTAGCTCTGTAAGCTGTGATGCTAAGACTGGGAGTTTGGAGCATCAGGGGACTGTTGGTGTGTACACCGCTAGCACAGGAGGTCAGGACTGCTGGGGGAAAGAGGTTTTAAAGCTTGGTACAAGAAGCACTTGGTTAGGATTTGAGGAAAAATCACTTTTTTCAGATTATTGGGCTGTTGGGCCAATGGGATTTCAGAACAATGGCATGGAACCCAATTTGGTTAGGTTTCGGCACCAAAACTACATGGTTGGATTTAGGATAAAAGATTGGATTAAAATAAGTGGATTTGTTACTTTAGTTCACTTCCATACGTAATAATAATAATAATAATACATTTCATTTATAGGCGCCTTTCATGTCACCCAAGGTCACCTGAACGTAAGTTCATGTTGCGCTGTGTGCGGTGTAGGTACCAGATCGGCTCGGGGTCCTTCTTCTGTTGATTATGTCACACAATATGATTGGCTGTAAGCTTGAACGGGAGTACAATGTACAGCGGACAGTTGTGATTGGCTGTATGTCATGGCAACCGGCTATTGTCATAGCAATGCTTGCCTGTGGCGAGACCAACGTTCAAGTTTTGTGTATTTGTGTGCTAAGCAGCAAAAAACTGCTTTTTATTTTGACTATAAGTGTGTGGTGTGTGGACTCATGTAAATGTGTTTCTGCTGGATATGTGTGTGTGTGTGTGTGTATATATATATATATATATATATATATATATATATATATGTACACGCACACACACACACATATATCTGTCTGTCTTTCTGTCTGTCTATCTATTTATTCATAAGTCGAATGCTTGGGACTTACTTTGTCCCAGTCGCGTTGCTGTAGATAACGTTTTGTGTGACGTCATCAGCAGCAGACGAAGGACCCTGAGCAGATCTGACCACCGGGCCGATCTGGTACCTACAGCATTAGTTACTTTTGTTTTCACATGGGACACAAACAGCGGTGTCCTAGATCAAAGTCTTATATATTTTTGATCCACTATGAGCTCTTTTCTTTGTGGACTTTGTCACTCTTTATACTATATCACCTGAGTTCTTTCTTTGCTCTTATCATAACTACAACCACTAGAGGTCACTGCCTAACAATAAACGTAAATATGTGTTGTAAAAAGCTACTTGTACATGCGCCTATAGCAGTGGTTCCCAAACTGGGGGGCGTGACCCCTAGGAGGGGCACAGGGTTATAAAAGGGGGGCGTGGCAAGGTTAAATTGAAATAATTTCATTGTTCTCCAATGCTGGTAAAAGCTAAATCAGATCATGACTCTACTCCAAATACAAAAAACAAAGATGAATAAATATGACAAGACCATTCTTGGGTGTTGTGTAAGTAAACTAAAGATATATAATGTACAGTAAATAGTACAATATTTCTCTCTGAAACATAATGTAAAGTATAAAGTAGCATAAAATGGAAGTACTCAAGTAATATGCCTCAAACTTGTGCCTCAAGTACAGTACTTGAGTAAATCTACTTTACTTTCCACCACTGCTAATATAAATGGACATGTGGAATTAAAACCTTGAGATATTGACTAAATTATGCTCCTTCTGTTGACAGACAGTTACATGTCTGAGTCTAATTCATGTCTAAAGCTGGGAGATGCAGCTAAAAATTGGTTTTACCACTTCTACATATTGCTGAGAACTTAATTGAAGGGCTGTATTTAAAGGCTGTGGGGGTCGGATGAGGCCCATGGCCGCTGATTGACCTTCGGCGTCCTGGATGTTGCTGAGACATGGCATTGCTGAGGGTATTACTCACAGTGTAGTCACAAAAGGACAGAGAGGTGGCTGGACAAGACACAAAGGGACAGACAAAAAAGTGTGAAGGACAATGAGTGAGTGGTGGTCAGTGATGGAAACTTGGTTAAGGTTTAAATAAACTATAGATATTGATTGTTGGATCTGTGTTTTCTCCCTTATGTCTCACTATTTGTTTTGTGCATCGCCTCTATGAAAATGTATATCCTGATTTGAATTGAAGTATTTGTGTGTGTGTGTGTGTGTGTGTGGGGGGGTGTGGGTGTGTGTGTGTGCATGTGATGACAGCAGTGACAGTGGGTCCTAACATGATAATCGCCTGCTGTATAAGTAGAGAGGCAACCATCTGCAAGCTCCAGCTTTCTCCGAAACACTCGCTGTTTAAGATGCAGAAAGCCTTTGTCTTTCGGAAGGTCAACGCTCTCTACCTCTCTCTCACTTCTCTGCAGAGCAGCAAACTAATGTGACAAACTGTTCTTGATGCTCGATGACGCAAAAATGGCTCTTAGTGTGGGCGTAAAGGAAGGGATGGGGAAGGAAGGAGGGACATGAGAGGAAAAAGAAATAAAAGGGGGAAATCGGGAGAATAAAGGAGGTTGAAAGAAAGGATCAAGAGACGACAAAATAGAGGGGAAAGAACAAGGGATGGCTGACACAAATAAGTGTTTCAGCTGTTCATGCGATCGACACATGGCTTTCATCATGTAAGTGCACATGCTCACTGATGATGTCCCATCAATGGCTGCTAGTGGAGACACTGACCTGGAAAGAGGTGATCTGACCAGGCGCTAATTCCCAAGAGAGTACCCTGCTTAGTGTGTGTGTGTGTGTGTGTGTGTGTGTGTGTGTGTGTGTTATCAATCTCTTTTTCTCAATGGCTTCACCTGTAAGGCACAAGTAGGAATGCAGGACTTCCCATATGGTATAAATATGATTTTCTGTAGCCCTGTGATTGACCTGTTTCTTGCCTCAATGCACACTTGACGGTCGTATAAAATCACATGTTTCATTTCATTTTATTCCGCTTCCCAGCTCACCTGCTTCTGGTCTTTGCTTCTTTTTTTCACATTTCATTTGCCTTTACATTTCACGTGAACTCGCTCCCTGAAGCAGGCCTAGCTCAAATGGATTCGCTGCTGAAAGAACTGGTAAAGATGGAAAGAAGGGGGAAAAAACAAAGATTGGAAGGAGATATAATTAGCAGCACAAAAGAAAGAAGTTGTGGAATGCCTCAGGTGATTGCTTGCGTGGCAGTGCCTGCACTCATGTGCAGTTTTCATCTCTGCATTTGTTTGTTTGTTTTGTTTGTGGAAGCTACCTCCCAAGATAATATAGAGATGCAACATAATATGGCTTTGACTGTCTTTCTTTTCACGCAGCTACAAATTCATACACACTCTCACACACATGTTCACCCATCAATACGTTCAACAACTTTTGACCCAAGTTTTCACTGTGACTATTGTTGATTTTCATTGGATATTTAATCCCTCTGCTCTGACAGCAAAGCAGCATCCTCCTGGTCTGCAGAGTGAAGCCAAGGTAGGACTGCCTTAAACCTGCATTCTTTCTAATGGCCAGCAGGGGGCGACTCAACAGGTTGAAAAAAAAAGAAGTCCAATTCTATAGAAAATAGAGACAATTACCCTACTTCTCACATGATTTATTACCCTGGTAAACATTTTCCATGAGTTTATGGTCTCAATTGCTAATTTTAAGTCTTCTTATATACAACATAATGTTAATTTTGAGTAAAATAAATGATAAAGTAGGGTATGCTTCAGGAAGGGGGGCTACTATGATGCACTGTGTTTTCATCTTACAGTTTGATCCTTTCACAGTGAAAATTGTGACATTCTGGTCGCCTATAAATTGACAAATTACAGATGCACCTTACGGACCAGGCTAGCTAGGTATGAGCTGCCTATACCTATATGGTCACTTCTGGCTCCAAAAAAATCTAAATGCAGACAGCCATAATGCCAAATTCAAGCCGTAGTCCACAAAGCAATGGTTACTTCATGCTGGTTACGCCCACTTCTTTCATACAGTCTGTGCTGATGGCCAACACATAAAATCCACTTGATGAAAACTAAACTCAAATCCTCAAACTCATTTTTCCTAAGTCCTTTTTCTGTTACTCAAGAGCAAAGCTCTGATCAGTCAAAATAAAGCACATTTTAAAAGGTAAACTTTATTTCTTGTTAATGCTTATAGGATTTTAAAGAAAAAGTTTTATTTATTTAGAAAAATGGCTCTCTAAAACTTCTGTGAAAGAATGCATCAATGCCATATACTTTGAAGTCCCTGTTTTCCAGCCGTATTCTTGATAAGCCCTGTCATCAAGAAGAATAACTTTCAAAATTAATATTGATCAGCTCGGAGCGTGTAGAAGGACAAAATGAAATAAGTTCTGAGAAAGTAAACAAAATCCTAAAAGGCATTAAAATTCAAAACTGTGGCAATGATTGAAGGAGCCTTCCAGACATCATTGGTCACATTTAATGAGAAAATCAATTTGTGGATATGTCATCTTAAATTAAATATGACTTTCTGAGAGCTTTGGCCTTTTCTGGATTTGGGAAATAACAAGCCTAATTTGCTTAAATTATTGCTCTGATTGCATGATTGGATCTCAGAAAAAAGGAATCATTCTATCACATAGCTTCTGACTCAGACCTGTTGGAAGGTAGATTGTGCGCTTCTATCTTTTTCTTCTGCTTCCTGTGTTCCTGTGCATTTCATTTACCATCTATGTTCTGTGTCATACTCCTTTACTGAATGCCTTTGTGTTTGGACAGACTTCAGACCCTATTGGCTTTGCTGTTTATGTTGTGATATACCCTCCAACCATCTTTGCTGATCCGGAGGGAGGACGCAAGTGTGCTTGTCCATGTTTATTTATGTGTGTATATTTGTGTGTGCGTGCCTCTCTGTGTGGTGTTAGCTCTCGAGAGCTAAAAGAAGATGCTGATTGGCGATAACCAGTGTGAATGACTAATTAGAGCTGGTGGCAGGCAGAGAGACTGCCTCTGCCACTTCACTGTGAATGGGCCTTTGATGCTGAATCCAAGCCCTCTGTGTTCAAATAACACATGTGCAGCCACACACACACACACACACACGGATACTCGTGCAAATCAGAATGAGGAGGACGCACATTCAGCCACACACACTGACCCACATTCGTACAAACACATGTCCAAGAACTGGCATACTTTTGTCCATATCAAGCCTATTGAATTGGCAGGGCCTATTTAGTCTCAGTGGTAATCAGGCATATTCTTTTCTATTCTATTCTATTCTATGTTCTGTCATCCAGATTCCTTTGCTGTGCCTGAAATCTTTCCCTGTTTACTACACTAAATGTGTTGCTGATTTATTTGAGTGGCCAAATTCTGAGTGTGAAATGTATGCACTATGTTGTGCCACCTAAAATAAAATATTGTTTCCATAACATGTATGCAACTTTTAGTTATTAATGCAGCAATGCAATGTGCCACATTTAAAGGGGACCTGTTATCCAGTGTCTTGAAAGAAGAAAAGCTTCATGACCTCTCTATCCACTTTCCTCACTCTGATTTTCTTAATCAATTCAAATATTTGTATCCGTAATCACAAGACTTTGAGGGTGACCATGTGTCTGTCATTGTTGTGCTGAAGGGAAATGACAGCGTATCAGCAGAAACAAATAATGCCTCTTTAAATATATGATCGCTGATAAATTTTGCCTCAGGGCGTCTTGTATGACTTCTCTGACATTCTTGTCTACATTAATCATTCATGTATTGATTGATTGTGACAATAAACCCATGCTATGTGGGCAGTGGCTGAAGGCAGAGCAGATATGTTACACTGTGTGGGGCTAGAGGGGAGAGCTGCCAAGTCTCATGTGGAGCCCGGAGGTAGCAGAGGTGGGACCAAGTCAAGACAGATAAGTCCAGAAATCGAGTCTTTGGTCAACAAGTCCCAAGTCAAAACAGACAAGTCCTGAGTCAAGTCCCAAGTTCTGAAGTTTTTGAGTCCTAAACACATCATAATGCACCTTCACTAAGTATTTATATTACTATGTATTATATGTTAGTTCACAGAAAGGTGTCTGTGGCTCAGTTGGTAGAGCGGTTGTCCACTGATTGAAAGCTGGGCGGTTCGATCCCTGACCATAGCAGCCTACAGGTCAAAGTACCCTTGGGCAAGATACTGACACTGTTTAGGGTAGCCTCAGCCACCAGTGTGAGTGGGTGAATGAGCGCAGTCTGTAGTGCAAAGCGATTTGAGTGTTCGCAAAGCTATTAGAAAAGCGATATATAAGTGCAGGTCCATTTACTATGATAAAATTTGTATTTATTTGTTCCTTGTGGTTTCGTCCAACAACGTAAATAGAAGCCGCCAGATTGGTCCAATCAAAGCCAATTTGGAAATTAAGTCTGAACTTGCTGGAGATGAAAAGTGTTAACGTTCTGATTCAGGAACTGAAAGGAAATGAAGTGATTACTGGAACACTGAGAGACTGGCACTTTAACATTTTTAGTGTTTGTGCTTGGGAGAAGGTATCAAGTATTGAAGTCAAAAGGCCAAGTGAGGTCACACATTATTGGTGTTACTGTAAAGTAACAAGTTGAGTTGCAGCTCTTAAGATATCAAATGTGAGACAACAGCCTTAGACTGACTCGATTTTTAAGTCATGTGACTCGAGTCATGTTCACATCTCTGCTCTATTATTTTTAGGGTTGCATTTATATACAATAAATACATACATGGATGCTACTCTGATATTTATTCATTCATTAATTATCCCTAACCGCTTATCCGCATTCGGGTCGTGGAGGGCTGGAGCTGATCCCAGCTGACATTGGGCGAGAGGCGAGGTACACCCTGGACAGGTCTCCAGAATATCACAGGACAGACACATAGAGACAGACAATCACACTCTCATTCACTCCTATGGGCAATTTAGAGTCACCATAAACCTAAGTGCGTGTTTTTGGACTATGGGAGGAAGCCGGAGTAGCTGGTGAGAACCCACACTGACACGGGGAGAACACGCAAACCCTCTTGCTGTGACGCAAGAGTGGTAACCACTACACCACCGTGCAGCCCCAGTACACTGATGTGCTCACTATAAAGCAATCCAAGTAAATATCATGTATTAGCATGTCAGTTCCTTTAAATCTTGTTTTGCAGATGTAATATTCAGCATTTTTGACGAATCAGCACTATGGAGAAATATTAGAACTATTAATATAAACAATGAGATTTTATTATCACGACAAACATAAATTTGGCAATGCTGTGAGGATTCCAAACAGAGGAAAAGTGGGTGATTAACAGCTATAGCATGAAAGCAATTGCACCTTTTTACCTATTCTGAATCTCTCTTTCTCCATCCTTTTGCGCTATGCCCTGCTGAACACACACACGCATACACACACACTGCACTGCAAAACCCAGCTGTTACTTTGCTGCTGCTTCTGCTGTTCCACTTTGATAGCAGGATGCAATGTATGGCTCACACTGCCCCCAGTAGGCTGCAGCGAGTAGTGCGTCTCAACCTGACAAGGCCAGCTGCAGCAGCAGCACTCGTGACTTCCCTGCTGTGAGATGACGCACTGTAAGGCTAGACAATAGATATTCATACAATATACAACGTCTCCTCACAACATAGATGTGATATGAGACACAGAGATATGATGATAAATAGCTGACACAGACAATATAGTTGATTTAAGATCAGTGGCAGAAAAAAAGGTGGCTGATGGGTGGATCGATGAATAAACACAGATAGACAGGAAGATATCTATTTGAATGAATAACATTGAATACATTTTTCGATTCATAAACTACTGCATATTTGCATATATCCAGTCACCATGCACACACACACACACACACAGTTACACATAAAATATGACAGAGGAATGAAATTACCCTCACTAGACTACTTTCCAATTATTCTTTATCATCCGAGCCTTCATTCATTCATCCATTCATGAGAGGGCATGTGTGTGTCTGTGTGTGTGTGTGTGTGTGTTAATGTGATATGACTTGGCTGGGCTGGCAAACCACAATGCAATCCAACAGCCATGATCTGTGGCATCCATCAAACCACACTCACATGCACCTGCGTGCACACACACTACACACATTCAGAGTACTTGCCATCTTGATATGAGCCCAATCCAGGAGAGGTTGCCAGAAGGAAAGGTCGAACCGCAATCACTCATAAGGCACACATGCACACACACACACACACACACACACACACTCACACACATATGCACACACAATTACACAGGCATGCACCTGCTCCTCAGCATGTATTAGAAAGGTAAATGTAAATCTGGGCTTCCAGGACAAAGTAAATTTTCAGCAGAGCTGAGATTAAAAAACACACAGAAATTCCACCACTGTCCAAACATACTCTAATCTGCCTCATAAGATATTGTCTTAAATATAAATTTTCATGTTTATCCTATAAAAATGGTACAATGATTAGATGTCATGCATCCATTTAAAGTGTAATCTGGTGAATTCAAAGTTTGAACAAATGAATCTTCTTATATTGGTGTGAACTTTTTGGAACCCCTTTCAGGAACCACAGAGCCGTTACAACCACTGCACTGGGGTTCAGGGAGAGCAAGTAGAAACTAAGAGCTGTCGGTCAGCTGATCCCATTTCTAAAACCATAAAACCACAACCCTCTCAAAGGATTTTCTCTGGTGTTTTTATGCATCTTGGATATCCAAAACATTCTAAACCATTGGAAAAATAATTGTACAGTGGAAACCGCTTAAAGTGATCACGTGTGCAGGTCAAATTGATCACTATAAGCAGATGATTATTAAATACTTTCCAATTACTGCATTATAGAGAGAGTAAATTTTGCATTATTTTTGTTGATGCTTCCTTTAGTGTTGCTTTGGCACAGTGTGGGTCAAATTTTACCAACATTGGCCCCATTGTCACTCTGATGAAAGTAAGTATTGGAATAACAAAACACAACATTTTTAAGTTTTTTAAGAGCTGAATTAGATCTTCTCAGCTTACACACTGTGGAGCAGACAGGCACCAGTTGAAGGCAAGCCTTTGCTGTTTGGATGGAGTAGCAGCGGCAGCTCCTTCATTTTCAGCTGTTAGTGTCTTTAGCGACTAGCCTCATGGTCAGCCGTTAGAGTCTTTAAAGACTAGCCTCATGGTCAGCCGTTAGTCTTTAGCGACTAGCCTTATGGTCAGCTGTTGGAGTCTTTAGCGACTAGCCTCATGGTCAGCTGTTAGAGTCTTTAGCGACTAGCCTCATGGTCAGCTGTTAGAGTCTTTAACGACTAGCTTAATGGTCAACCATTAGAGTCATTAGTGACTAGCCTCATGGTCAGCTGTTATAGTCTTTAGCGACTAGCTTCATGGTCAGCCGTTAGAGTCTTTAGCAACTAGCTTAATGGTCAGCCATTAGAGTCTTTAGTGACTAGCCTCATGGTCAGCTGTTATAGTCTTTAGCGACTAGCTTCATGGTTAGCCGTTATAGTCATTAGCGACTAGCTTCATGGTCAGCCGTTAGAGTCTTTAGCTACTAGCTTCATGGTCAGCTGTTAGAGTCTTTAGCGACTAGCTTCATGGTCAGCCGTCAGAGTCTTTAGCGACTAGCTTTATGGTCAGCCGTTAGAGTCTTTAGCGACTAGCTTAATGGTCAGCCGTTAGAGTCTTTAGTGACTAGCCTCATGGTCAGCTGTTATAGTCTTTAGCGACTAGCTTCATGGTCAGCCGTTAGAGCCTTTAGCGACTAGCCTCATGGTCAGCCGTTAGAGTCTTTAGCGACTAGCTTCATGGTCAGCCGTTAGAGTCTTTAGCGACTAGCTTCATGGTCAGCCGTTAGAGTCTTTAGCGACTAGCCTCATGGTCAGCCGTTAGAGTCTTTAACGACTAGCTTCATGGTAGTATATTGTTCTGCAAGGTGCTTCTGAAGATAAGAATTGCTATCCGTTGATGTGGATAAAGTTTTTGCATCTTTACATAGACAACGTCGTACCACTATATTCTTATCCTTAATTAAGCAGCTCACACTAACGTTACAGTATATACAAGCCCATTAAGTTGTCTGTTCATTTCAAATAGGCTAAGGAGTAACAAACCTATTTAAATTCAAGTAATTGTAACGCCATTACTGAATATCAGAAGGTAATCAACTAAATTACTTGTTACAGCTAAAAGTAACATCAGTCATTAGAAACAGCATCAGTAATGGCATTACATGATACTTCCACCACCGATTATAACCCAATTTTCTTTTCTTTATTTCAAATGTGTATAACTATCTAATCACTTGGCCATGGTGGCCAAAGGGGCTTTGTCCAAGCACATTTGTTCTGAAAGTTTCCAGGAAACCTTCCCGATACTTCCCCCCCTTAGAGCTGCAGGCACAGAGCTCTGCGCTAAACCCGCCAGACAAGCATTGAGCTCTGGGAGTAAGGAGATTTTTGCAGCTTGTTGCAAGCTTTGAGAAGATTTTCATTGAGAGAAAATTACTGTTTTTCCTGTTTTAATGTCCACTCAGCTCCAGCCTTACTGGGGATTTCCACCGGACGCGTTACTGCAGCAGCACGTCTCCACAGCGTTTTTGCTGCGTCTTGTCAATTCACACCGGACGCGTTACTGCAGCAGCACGTCAGTTTAGCGAGCCGGCCGTATACACGCGAGATAACGAGATCACGCGATAATCCTGACCATACGGGAGACCGCAAGCTCCCGTGATAAACTTTAAACTCTATTTATACAGTCTATGGATAAACTGTGTGTATAAAGTAAACAACAACAACAAAAACCAACTTACTTTGCTTCTCTGAGGTGAAAGATATGTTGATCTGACCATCTATCCTTATAAAAACAATATGTTATGTCATAAATGATTGTATGATGTTCCACTTCAACAATCAGTCTCTTGTCTTCCGTGTCGCCGATCCTCTGAGACCCTTTGATTGATTGATTGCCGATCTGGTGCCCCGGTCATAACATAACGTTGATGTGAAGTAGTTTTAGGCTGCATGAACTGCGTATTGTGTTTTATTTTGAAAGGGGCGGAAGTGTTTTACGCTGAATCTGAGTCGGACTTCCTTTCTGGTGCGATCTGCTCTGTTGAGATTCACGCGAGTTGGCAGCGTCTCGCGGAGAAATAGAAGTCCTACCTAATGCTCGCGTAGAGACGATGACGCGACGCTGCAGTAACGTTACGCTACGCGCCCGGTGGAAATGCTCTCATTGATTAGAGTGTTACCTATTTGCAACGTCATACGCGACGCTGACGTTACGCTGCAGTAACGCGCCCGGTGGAAATCAGGCTTTAGGTAGCCAGCCAAAGGCAAATCCTGCTTTATCATATGGTTCACCCTAATAAAAATTTACAAAACTAACATACTGTAATGAAGGAGAAGTAGGGTAATTTTGTCATAGATTTTCTAAACAATTGGACTTCTTTTTGCAACCACTGGAGTCAGCCTCTTCTGGCCATTACCAAGAATGCAGTTTTAAGGCACATTGTCCTCACTTTTTATACTCAGAGGCTATGTCCACTTGTTCTGGGGACAGATCGTTCGCAGTCAGGGCTCCGAGGCTCTGGAACAACCTGCCCGAGGAAATCAGGTCGGCTGAGTCAGTGATCTCTTTTAAATCTCTTCTTAAATCATACTTTTGTTGGAGAGCCTTTTCTGATTTTACTTGAACTTTACCTTCCCTTGAACTGTCTTTTAATTGCACAGCACTATGTCATTAACATTACTTCTATCTGTTGTTTTATGTCTGTTTTTAACTTGTCTTTGTAAAATACTTTGTAACATGTTTTTCAAAAAGTTCTCTATAAATAAAGATTGTTATTCCATACAATCTATGAGCAACAGCCAGGAGATGGTTAGCTTAGGAAAAAAAACTGAAACAGGTGGCAACAGTATTATAAAAGCTGTAAAGATTACATTTTGCAGTTTTACAGAGGTTATGTGCTTGGCCATTTCTTGGCCATACACAGTGACTGCCGGGTGGGGGTGTGGGATTTCCCTATTCTGAACAAAACAAATTGTCTGTAGTTATGAGGAAGAAGGCACCGTTGCTGTCCTTTTTCATGATAACAAAGAAAGTTCTGTGACCTGTCCTCTGACCTTTTGTGAGCTTTGTCATGTATTGTCTTCCTCCCAACTTTCTAACAAACTTTTTAGTTTTTAGCTGGTAAACAGACACAAGAATTCAGGGAACAGAAGAAGAGTCACATATAGAGCGAGAAACTAAAGCAAAAGGGAATATGTTGGCGCTGAGAGACAGATGGCAAACAGTTGGGAAGGCAGAGAAAAGAAGATAGATGTATTGAAAGCATGACAGAGACAGCAATAGATGAAGAGATGGGGGGTGGACATAGGAAAAGACGTATATGGTGTGAATATGTGCATGTGTGTCCATGTTAGTGTGTGTGTGCGTGTGTGTGTGTGTGTGTGCGTGTGTGTGTGTGTGTGCGCAATGTTCGCTGAGTCCTGTTTTTTTAGAGTGATTAGTCAAAGCCCAGAGTTTGACACAATGAGATCAACGCAGCTGAGGAGAAGGCATACATTACTGTTCTAGGCCATCACCGACACATGCACGCACAATGAGACACACACACACACACAAAGAGACACGAAGGGAGAAATGCAACAGTGGCAGCCACGTGCACGAGGGCATGCAGGTGTTTCGTCAATCACATATGCACAAAATAGTGTGTTGAAACACCCACTGTCTGTTTTGTGGTTCTTTGTTTCAACAGCTCTACTTCTCTGATACCTGTAGTCTCCCAGCACTATCACTGTTTGTTTTCCCTCAACCACTTCCTCTTCTTCTATCTCACCTTTTCCTCTCTCTCTCTCCTATCTTTGCGTTTATCTGCTCATTTCCCCCGCTTCCCCTTAACCTCCTCTGCACCCGCTCTGTTTCCTCCTTGTCGTTTACCTGCATAAGCTGCCTCCTCCAATCTCATGTCATCCTTTCGTTTTCATCTGGGAGCAACATTTATCCTCTTCACCCTCCCTCTTTCGATCAACACTTTCTCCTCCTTCACATTCCAAACCCCTTGTCATCCCCCACTCACACACTCCCTCCTCCTCCTCTTCCTCCCTCTCATCTTGCTGCCCAGTGGTTATCCAAGTCAGTTTACCTAACTGCCTGCCTTTCTGTATTACCCTGAGAAATGAAATATCTGCCAGTTTCTGCTTTTCCCTGCTTCTTTTTTTTCTTCTAGTTTGTTTGTCTGCTTCGACGCCTCCTCCTCTCTGCCTGTCTCTGCATCTCTCTTTTCTCTTATGTAAAGGTCACCATAGTGTGTTAAGTTCAAATTAAGTTCAAACCCCGCGGGATGCATGTGGTGTGAGGAATCGTGTGCAATGGCATGTATCCTGCATTTTAATGATGATGTAAATGAAATTCTGGAAGCTGTCAAAACTTTTGACTATAAGTAATTTATATTTAGCAAAAAATGATTTTGACCTTCATCTGTCTTATTTTCAACCTTAATTATAGCTCACGCTCTCAGCCTTTAATTCTCACTGATATTCTTTCTTCTTCTTTTTTTTTACTGGTGCTCTTTATTAGCCGTTTTCATGGATGGATTACTGAACAGGCTGACCCCAAACACCCCAACCTCCACCTACAACATGACATTTAAAGAGTTACTGTATGTATTGACCAGGAAGAGACACAAAAAGAGGCCAAAATAGGGGCTAAACAAACTCAAAGAGATGCAAAGATCACATCAACTATGATACAAAGGAAAAAAATTCCACAAAAAAAACACTAAATGACAACAATCAGAACCGAAACAACTACAAAGAGACTCAAAATGACTAAAAAGACACATCAAACAACTTCAAAGAGACACAAAAAGACAACAATGAGACAAAACGCATCCAAAGAGATGCAAGACAGCTGCAAAGACACACAGAGAGACCAAAAGGAGACTCATAATGACTATGTAAATGGTAGAAAACAACCACAAAGACACACAAAATGACAACAAAGGGAACAAAGCAACTACAAAGAGACTCAAAACGACTCCAAAGGTATGCAAAAAAGCTACGAGACACAAAGAGACAACAAAGAAATAAAAACGACTCCAAAGAGATAAAAAAAAACAACAACTGCAAAGACACACAGAGAGACCACAAAGAGACTCAAAAAACCTTTGAAAAGGAAAAAAACAACCAGAATGACACACAAAACTACAACAAAGAGATTAAAAATAACCCAGAGATGCAAAACAGGCACAAAAAGACACAAAGAGACAACAAAGAGGCAAAAACGACAACAAAGAGAAACAAAGAACCTACAAAGAGACCCCAAACGACTCCAAAGAGATGTAAAGCAGCTACAGAGACACAAACAACTCAACAGAAATGCAAAGCAGTTGCAAAGATCCATAAAGAGACCACAAAGAGACCTACAATGACTATGTTAATGGAGGAAAACAACCACAAAAGACACACAAAACGACAACAAACTAGACTGCGAAGAAGACAAAAAAGAGAGAGAGACAATGACTATTAAAAAAAAAAAAAGCAAAACAAAAGACCACTAAATGGGGTAAAACACTGGTGGACTTGGGATGTTTGAGGGGGCTTTTCATGTCTGTGGCCAGGGGCCCATTGTTTCAAAATCTGCCCATGGCCATTTTCTGCGCTTTAATTTCCCCTGTGACCTTGATTGGGTGGAAGACTGTGTAAAAGACTATTTCAAATAACTAATTTTAGTGCAATGCATGCTGGAAAAAACACAATGCTATAATGAACCATAGCAGTAAAGCGCCTTGAGGAAGTCATAGAAGGTCAAACAGGTTCTTTGATGGTCAGACATTATCAATCACTGCATCATTTGATTTAGAGAAATTGACTTATTGACAGAACTGAAATGGAAACAAAAGGCTCATCTGAAAAAAGACCTTAATGAGTGTGTGAGCCTGCAAAATTTGCGCATGTGTTTGTGTCTCAGTGCCACAGAAGGATGTATGGATTTTAGCTGCCTCACTGCTTAAGTGGGACACTCAAAATAGCTCCTCAGGCCTCGCATCAAGGACACGGCCTACTGTAAATTACCATGTCCGTGTCTGTGTTCGTACATGCACAATTGTATGTTACCTTGTGTGCAGTACATACGTATGGTTGTGCAATGGGGCATGTGTGCATTAACGCTAGTGCACCTGATATTATTTTGCGTCAGGTGTTCCTCACTCATCTCATATCGCTGCAGTCGGGCTGAAGTAATGCCGCCTGGGTGTTCAACAAGCAGAAGCTACTTAATCAGACATAAATCAAGTGGATAACAGATTGTCTGAATAGTTCCTCATGGCGTAACAGTACTGAAAGCTGGAACATCGCTGCAGCAAGCATGTGGAAAAAAGGCGAATGAGAACAATCTTCATTATTTATAGCTGTGGCCTGAGGTCTAGTTGCACAGGGAGTGAGGGTTACATATAGTACACACAGTCACACCTGGGAGAGGCCCTGGTTGGTTGCAGTTTGTCCTGTAGGTTACAGACTAAAGCCAATGGAGACAGTTGGACATTATACATTATTCTAATCAGCCCAAGAATTTAACCTTCTGTTGAACCTTCATGGTTCAACAGAGTTTGTTTCTCCAAACTAATGTCAAACTAATGTTGCAATCTTTTTCACTGTTCGCCAGCCAGTTATATTGACTGTCTGCACTAATTTGTACAATGGTTCAATTAACACTAAAGGCCATACTGTGGTTTCAATAGGCTCTGTGATTTGTATTCACAATGAAGTCAGTGTGCAATCTGTTCTTGTTCAGCAGATTTGCCTATTGGTCCGACACTGGAGGACAGACTGTCCAGTCAGATGTATATTCAGACATTTTTAATGCAAGTTGTAATTAACAGATTTAGTTTCTAAAATATTTGTTTTGTATCCTGTTAATCTGCTACATAAATCGGAGACGAATCAATAGTTTAAGGCCTTACATTACAGAGGACATTATTATGTCCATTTTAAGGCTCATATTTGTATTTTGGGGGTTTCTAGTACAACATTTTGCATGCTTTAATGTTCAAAAAACCCATTATTTTTCTCATACTGTCCATTTGAATATATATCTGTATTCATGCTGTGTTTTAGGCCCAGGTTTTAGGCCCATTATTGGTCAGTGTTTTTTGTTATTCCGCATATTGGCTCTTGGCGTCTCTGCACCTTCATTGCAGCTGGGGAATGACTGTACCAGCACTGTAGCCACATTTTCCGATATACAGTATAGTTTTGCATCACAACCTTACAGACGTCAAGACAGCTCATTTAAAGGCACAGTACAGGCTGGGGAGCATGAAACACAGTGGTAATACAATGTTACTGTTATACAGCTCTGATACAGTGAAAATACAGTGAAGAGAAAACAGGCTGATATCAATTGCATTCAATTAAATGTTATGTATATTGCCCAGAATCCGGGCGCAGTAATGTGAGAATAAAAAAGAAGATGGGTTGAATGTAGAGGTTGAATTTCCCCATTGTGGGTTTAATAATGGATAAATCTTAAATCTTAAGAGTCTTAAATCACAAATTCTAGATTTGCCTCAAAGGGCTTTACAGACTCCTGTGTATTCCTTTGATTTGATCACAGGAATGTTGACTCAACCAAAAAAAAATAAAACTACAATAAAGAAAAATTATTTCAGAATGTAAATACATTCTCCCTCATTTATCAAACGAGCGTACGACAGAAAGTGAGCGTAAAGTGGGCGGACCATCATTTCTACTCAAGCCTCGGCATTTATCAATTTGGACGTGTGCGGAGGGTACGATCAGATGTCATGTCTGCTCTCAGCTCGTGTACGCAAATTTGAGGCAGAAGTCTGAGACGGAGAATTGATCTTAGACTATTGTATCGATGCCTGGAGCTGATAAAACTCTGCCGTGGTTAGTTTTTAATGGTGACAAACCAAAGCATGTTTAGGCTACATCATTTATCATTAAAACATCATCAAACATAAATACACCCTGCAACAGTGAAATTCTTAAAACAGAATACTAGCCGAGGATATTAAATGTTATACTGTACTTTTATCCTGCTGAACACCGGAGCATCTCCTTCACCAGCGGTTCTGACCCAGTAGAAACATTTCCAATCAGCGCTGCCACACGCTCCTCTGACTGGGATAGAATTATTACTAAATGTAAAGAAGTGAATAATATATCTCCAACATATAATAACAATATTTGGATATTATATAGGCTAGTAGGCTTTATATATCACAAAGCATAAATTAAATATTCCAACCTCACCGGGAGTTGAATGCTCCACTGCTACTCTGCTGACAGCACCACTGATTTCCTTCCTATTCACTTTTTATGCTGCCAAACAAAACCAGTTTGTTGTTTTTGCAGCTGTTGGACCACAGCGTTCCACTTTCTGCGTCTGAGAAATTCCTCTTCTTTTGGATTAAAACTTACTTCAAAACATTGTTTATCTCCAACAAAACGCTGTGAAAACTTTTAAGTCTGTGCTTCAAATGTAAAATATTCACCAAACTTGTTTGAGTTTGTAACTATAAGTACTTTTTTTTAAAGAAAACCTTCGTTGCTGCGTATTTCTGTAACATGTCTATTTCGCTCCTGTTGTTATTTGTGACGGTGCACATTGCTCATAAAGGTGACTTTAGGGGGGAAAAATACTCTTTTTGGCCGTATTGCGCCCTTCGGTGTCGTAAACTCTTATTATATTATTATATTATATATAAATATTATATATATTAGGGCGTGGTATTTAAATTACGCTTGTTTCAATCCGCCACATTTATCAACAGCCGATCATTCTTACGTTGTGATTGGTGAGATACGAACGTTTCATAAATCACACGTGAACCCTGTCATAAGACGAAATATACACTCAGATCTGCGCTCGTTTCCACGCTCGTTTGATAAATGAGGACCGTTGTATTATAACCATAACTAGTTGCTTTTTTCAGGATTTTACTAAATTAAATTTCCTCAATGGAATCTACAGTGCATCCATCTCCACCCCATGTCATAAATGTTTTGCTGTTGATATCCATCCTGTGTATATTCCAAAATGTGCACTCGAAGAAGAGGTTTTCTTTTCATTGCTTACATATCGAGAACCTTGGACAGCTTCCATTGTCCCAAACTCTCAGTATACAATTGTAATTTGTCCACTTTGGCTGGCAGCGCAGCCCAAACAAAATGCTTGGCTCTTGTATTCATCCTACCTCCAACAAATCACACTGATTTATGTCCTCTATTGCTTATCTGAGCACTCTAGACCATTGCTTGTGTGTGTGTGTGTTGGTCTCTATCTGACAATATGTGTGGAAAAGTTTTTAGTTCTGACGTCAATGAAAGCTTACAAAAAACACACACAAAAAAAAAATTCAGAGTTTGAAGGCTGAGGGCTTGTGTGCATTATGTGAAAGTAATGTGAGTGTGCGTGTGTGTTTAAAATTAGTGATTTAGAATACACACAATGTACATGAGTTTGCAAAGTAGGCATGACTGAGCAGCTAGCTCACCCACTCTCTCTCTCCGACTGGCCTGAATTTGTTTCTGTTTCTCTCACACTTCACCTCCCCACATCTGTCTATTTGTGCTTGTTTGTGTGTGCGTGCAGCTCTTCTCTACCCAACAAATAGAGGACAAGTATTTAAAAATTCATAAAGTAGTGAAGGATTTTGGTCGCAGTGTTTTGTTATGAATGTAGAAGCTAATGTGGGTGGATGAAGGCCAGTTTCCAACAAATCCCTGCTCACTACAATAAAAAGCCAGCCAGTTCAGAGAAGTAAGCCTACGTCTCATCGCTCCCCCCTCATGGGTAAGGGACTGGAGACAATTAATCAATGCCCACTCATCTTTCTGGCAAACTCAAATGTCCTGGCTAGGCTTTTTATTGTGAACTGCTTCATCCTCATTTTATTGGTGACGACTTGGATTACGAAGTCGCTAAAGTCAGTGCTGATGTGTGCCTGGGTCCCCTAATTCTCTCTACATGTTGCCAAAACACTCAGAAACACAGATTATCCTCTGTGTTGGAAGGCGATGTTTATCTAACATTTTGGGTAATGGAGTCCCCTATTACTAGAGTGCATCTTGCTGAACCCTGTCGACTGGAGAGAGGCAGCTAGTGGTAGGAACGGCAGTTTTTTTCACTGTACTGAATCATTAGAATCTGTTCTTTAAAAAGATAACTACAAAAGATTTGGTCATCGAATCATTCAGTGCTTAACCGGAGCTAGGACTGCGTATCAGAACCATAGACTGTATATAAATAATGGACATAGTCACCATGACGTCACCCATTGGTTTGTGGACTGCCCGTTGGAAGCATCGAGTTCAGCGTTACACTGGTCGCCATCTTCCTTATGGTATGTTGCCATCTTTTTTTCGGAAAGTGGGAGCAGACCATATTTGGACTGTGGAGGAACGAGAGGGATCTGATCACTGACTACACGCCTCTCTACACCTCAACCTGACTGAGCGAAGTCGCTGCTGTTAACATTAACTGGAGCATTAACTGGGATTTTAATTTTGTCTACCAAAAATCAAAAACAAAATGTACGTTACTTACCAGTAAAAAATGAACAGCGACTTGGAGTGTCTGTTAGTCCAACCAAACGCTGAACAAGACATTTTTACTGAACAAAATGTTCAAATGAACTGTCATTAAGTGAAAACACAGTGAAAGGGTCAAAGATATGAGAGAAAACCGGACAAAGCATGGACAACAACAAATAAGTTCACAGCTGTTTAAAAGTCCACGTTGTCATGGATACACATTGCTTTTCTTGTCTTCTGATGACAGCTCGCCGTGGAAGCCACCCAGGGGTGCAGATGGGATTTTTGAACTGGGGGGGACGAAGCTGTCAGCTAATGATTTCAACTCAATAAGTTATTTTTCCACTCCATGCCTCAACCAAAATATGTTTTATTTAAAAAGATTTAAATTAACTGTAGTGTAAACAACAACCAACATATTACATAAATAAAAAGAAGTTTGTACATGAAATTCCCAGTGCAGCCAAACAAATTTACTGACTTGAAGCTGACTCAATGAAGGACCTAAAAACATCTCTCCTCCTTTCATTCCATGAACACACTGCTGGGCATTTTCTTGTCCGTCTAGGGTGTGAAGCCTTTATAATCAGTTTTTCCCACAGGATTTTCTGAGACTTTGATGGGAAGACCATAACTTAGTAGGGTGGCCCGGGGGCATGCTCCCCCGGAGACATTTTTGCCCTAAAAGCCTAAATTTGGCACACATTCTAATGCCACTATTCTATCTTAATCATTGCATATTTTAATAAATTATTGTAAAGGAGAATAAGGGTTCTTCTATGTTTTATTTAAGGCATCATATTTTGACAGTCTTCTTGTAAATTCTATGGTGGACTCTGCTAACACATCCATGTGCTCTTATTTTGAAAGCTACAAGTGTTTGCTTTTATTTTTAAGGCGGGTCTAACATGTTCTTAATGCCTTATTGGGTGTTTTATCAATTTACAATGAAAGTCGGAACTTGGAACTTTCAATCAAAGGTAGCCACCAAATCTTATTAGTCTATATCATCTTTTTTCTTATAAATGGGACCATTAATTACACATTTAACATCATATTGTCTTTAGGAACATTTTTTACCAGTGATTGAGACCATAGTGTTGTAATGTGATAATAGTGATAATCAAGTGAGAAGTTTTCTCATTTTGTACACAAAACACGTGTGTTTATTATTAATAAAAGAAATGATGAATAAATTCTACTTACATCATGAGTGCACTCTCTTAGCTTTTCGTTGTGCTTGTCTAGAATTGAATTACCTGCATATATGGTAGTTTTGTTGTTGAACACAAGCCAGCAGGAGTACTCACTAGGCTTGTGAGGGTCAGAATGGGTGACTGACTGCAGGCCAGACAGGACACAGCTTCTGCTTTGACTGGGGCTCTGCTGCATTTTACTCAAGTATAACCATTTTTTTTACAGCAGTCGCATGAAAGCCTCATTGAGCCTCACTAAATTGAACATTTTAAACCGAAATGGACTGAAAACAGACCCCATATCCCAGTCACGCTCTGACTGTACAGCTGTGTTGATGTCGGCTCTGTGAGCTGTGTGATATCCAGACTCACCCACAAGGCCCTGTGCATCCTGGGACATATGCAGAGGCGGTGACGTGAGACGGACCGCTTCTGGTTCGACCAGGGCTCTGCTGCATTTTACTCAAGTATAAAAAAGAATTATCACAGTCCTGTGAAAACATCACTGAGCCTCATTAAAACATTTACTCACACGTATGAACAGATTTTGTTTTTAATTGGCTTGTGAACAATTTCACAGCAGATTTATTGATCATTGCTCATATTTGTTCCTTTTGTTGGAGAGATGTGCAGTTGTATAGGAGCTTGTTTTTGCACTTGATACACTTTGAGCGTCTATTTTCCAGCTTGTTTTTCTTCTCTACTCCAAATGAGCTCATAGAAGACACATGAGAAACATGTTTTTTGATTTGATGTCTCAACAAATAAAATTTTAGTAATAAGAAGCATTCATTTCTCTTTATTCATCCTCCCTGGGGGAGCAGCAGTTATTGAGAATAACTTGATGATCAGATATCAACACCTGTCTCCATATTACCATAAAACTTTAAGACGGGTGCCTTTTCTTTTTTTCTTCTTACAGCTACTCAAATTACCCAAATTTATTAATTGTTTTCATTTTAAAACACAGATTTTTCGACGGTGATACAGCTTTAGAGAGAGACTTCAGTAACTAAACTAATTAACTAAGTCCATTCCAATCGAAATTAAAATTAGTTGTCTTTTAATTTGACAAACTGAGGCTCAGATGATATTTCTACCTTGAGCAGCTTCTCCCCAGGCTCATGATTTCTTACTAACCGACACAGAAAATTACATTTTACAGCGTCTCTCTCTGGATTTACCTCAGTGAAGAAATCATTTGGGTTTTTTTAATAATAAAAATGTAATTTTACATATTTATCATTGTGTTGAATTAAGTCAATGGTTCAAACCTTTTTGGTGACACATCCTATATTGGGTTCTTTTCATATAGTTGGTCACCAAATCTACTACTACTACTTGTAGTGAAGCTGAATGTTTAAACTGTTAAAATCCATTACTTTTAGCTAACTTATTTAACAATTTATCCATTACCTAAGGAATGATTTAACTATTTCTCCATTATTGTAAGCTAATTAATTGAGCTACAGTATTTTGCAGTACTTTTAGCCAACTATTTCATCCATTTATCCATTAGTTTTAGCTAATCATTTGAACTGCTGACCCCGGGATTCCACTGGATGCGTTATGACTCCGAAAGGGGTCCGTCCGCAACGGCTGCGTATCTCCGCAGTCCGTCAACACACACCGGATCCGTCTGCGTCAAGCTGTTGCAGACAGCGGAGTCCCGAGGACGCACGAGATCTCGCGAATTCACACATAATCAATTGATATAACTGGAAGAGAATCAACATCTCTTCATTAATTACTGGAGACAAATCCAGCAACTTGGTCTTAACAAGAGCTAACTGTAGCTAACTGCCGCTAACGAGGTCGACCTCGTTAGCGGCAGTTAGCTACAGTTAGCTCTGTAGCAGTACAGTGTGTATGTGCTGCTGCTGCACACAACAAGCGAGTGAGCGGTGTCAGTGGGGTGAAAAGACGAGTGAAAACCTTTAACCTGTTGACTTCAGGTCTGTCCCC